>NW_005353967.1:3636255-3724415 GCF_000412655.1 Myotis brandtii | reverse complement strand
TGCGGTGGGAGGGGCCAATTGGGGACCAGTGGCCTGAGGGAGGGGCCATGGGTGGTTGGCCAGCCAGCCCTGCCCCTGATTGGAGTGGGGGGGGGCAATTTTGGGTGGGGCCAGGTGGGAATAGGGGCTGTAGGAGGCTGGCCAGCTGCCTTTGCCCCCTATTGGGGTGGGGGGCGATCAGGGGCAGGGCTGGCAGGGGGGGAAGGGCCCTGGGGGAGTTGGACAGCCACCCCGCCCTCAATTGGGGTGGGAGAGGCTGATTAGGGGAGGGGCCAGCTGGGGGAAGGGGCTGTGGGAGGTTAGCAAGCTGGCTGCACCCCCAGATTGGGCCAGTTCGCTGGCCACAGTAGGTGTCATAGCGACCGGTCATTCCAGTTGTTATGGTGTTCTGATCACTGGCTTTTTATATATATAGATAGATTTAATCATTTATTTATACCAATATTGACCTCTAGATATTTCTTTTATACTCTGGTGTACTAGTATAATACAATGCTACTTTATTTTTCTGAATATCACAGATTTGCCCACAAGAAGCTCTATATGTTGGCTCCTGGCTCCTGTGTCCTTATGACACACCCACATCATTTATTTTTTAGTAATTATTTTTCTCTTGCTACATGATGCTCCAAGGTCATTATAGGAGGTTTTTATAGTCTCCCAAAGATAGCCACAACCTAACCCCTAAAACTTGTGAAAGTGATTTGTATAGCAAAAGGAACTTTGTTAATGTGATTGAGTAAATAATATTGTGTTGGAAAGATTATCATGATTATGTGGATGGGCCCCAGGTGGAATCACTAGAGCCCTTATTAGAATAGGTATTATTTCTATACTCTCTTAACTAAAAGAGGGAGGATACATATTTGTGTTTGGTGACCTGTGCTTACAATAAATTTGTATATGTAACAGCTGTATCTAATTAAGCTATGAGTTCACTCTGACGCCCTCAGTTCTATTCCATCTAGCCACCTTCTTTGCTCATCTGTAACCTCCAACAGTGAAATTCTGGGTGCTCACCATGCATCACTCACTCTTACATTGTTTAGGTGCTAGATATTTTTGTATTTTATAATTTTTTAAATTTTATTTTTTCTAAGATGAACCCAAATTTCTTGTAAATCATTTGAATCTTTCAGGTCTTGCCTTCAATATTTGTAGGGATGTACTGGGTTATATGTATGTACCAGAGCAATACTAAGTGTAGGGCTAATTTTTCTCCCCTATAAAGGCAACACTTCTCTGGGTGCTCAGGTTGCTGCCCTCTGAAATATGAAATTTTATGGTCCATCTGTGGCAATAGGTACTGTTACTCACCCTGCATGGGTGCCTGACATTTTTCCTTCTAAATCTTCCATGTGGTTATTTTTCTATCCTTGCGCATATTCTTCACACACACATCCTGATAAGTAACCATTTTAAAATTGACAAAGTTCTCTTTCTGGAAGCTTTTACCTCTCCAGGATTCTGACATCCAAATATTATCTGTCTTGGTTTTGCTACATTTGTAGGCCTGTCTGCTCAACTCAATGAGTCTACCATGTTCCTCCTGCCCTATACCCTTCCCTACACTGTGGCCTGGAAACTCTTTAAAAGCAGTCATTGGGCCAGTTATAGGACTCACTTTGTTTTGCAGCTTTCAGGAATCAAATTATTTGTAGCCTGCTGTCCAATATTTTAAAAAAGGCACAAAGTTTTAGATACTTTGTCCATATTGTGTTGTTTTAAGAGAAGGTAAATCCAATCTCTCTTACTCCTCCTTGGGTGGAAGTATAAGTCTTAATTTGAATGAATTTTGATCTAAATTTGGATGTTATATAAAAATCCACTTTACTTAAGAATAAATCCTAAGTGGGAGAGGAAATGTGTGTCTTTTCTGTTTCAGATTCTTAGCATTTGGAACAGTGTTGTTCAGGAAAGATTTGCTGAATAAATACAGTACTTGCAGATGGTGATGGCTTAGCAAAGTTGTGATGCTTCTCCTGAAGGCAATTGCATGAAATGATCAATTTTATACATCACAACTTACCATAGTACTTTCACTACATATGTAGTTAAAGGAAAGCTGAGTAATTGCATAGAAGCAATTTCACAACCCAGCTTCAGCACTTACTGTCTGATAGGCCTGACAGAGAGAAAGAAACAGAAAGAGAATATGAGCATGGAGTAGAGATGTGTCATCCCTAAACCTGGGTTGCTGGACATGTCACAGTCACATTTTTAAGGGAGGAAGAAGCTCAGCATAAATTTTCATCTTTTTCTTCTTACTATCAGAGATATGATTGAAAACTGGATAGTTCATCCAACCTGCTGTCCTCAGGTCCTGGGTCCACACAGCATATGGTTCCATCAAACAACATTTTGGATGCAATTTTAGAGATAGTGTCTCCATTTTCACCAGCATCTCACTCTGAAACAATCTTCCCAGAGAAACCTATACAGGGACTACTCCCAGGAGTGAGCAAGCTAACCTCTACCATCAAGTTTATCAATTCACTTCCTCATTTTGTCAGATGTGCCTTTTGCAAATATTTTTTTATATTGTTCTTATTTTAATAAAGTCCAGCTTATCAATTATTTCTTTTCTAGATCATGACCTTTATGTTATATCGAAAAATCCAGTACCATATCCAAAGTCATCTAGATTTTTTCTATTTTATCTTTTATAGTTTTGCATTACAAATCCAAGTCTATGATACAATTTGGTTAGTTTCTTTGAAGATGTAGGTCTACATTTACATTCATTTTTTTTTCTCTGGATGTCCCATTGTGCCAGCACAATTCATGGAAACTACTATTTTTTGTTTAATCAATGGGAGCTCTGTATATCTAAATTCTATGAAATCGCACTCTAAACCATGTAGCAGATTTGAAGTTAGGACCCTTTCTATCAGTATCTAGATGTTTCTTGAGTCTCTTATCCATCAAGACAGTGCATTGGAAGAATCAATACTTATATGGCCTCATTGTAAAGTTACTGATGCACATAACAGAGAACTCTTTAATTCTTTTAAGCAAGATATAAGCAAGACAATAATGTTTTCCATGTTGAAAATTGGACCAATGTGAGGCTCATAAGAAATAGAAAGTGACAATAGGAAAAGAAAAGAGAGGGGCTATGAGGCAGGTCAGAAGCCACATTGATTCAAACAATTGAATTTCTGGCTTGGTGTGAAAATGTTATTAATTAATAAGGACTCATGGAGGATCAAGTTGGATTTTGTAAGGTAGCACATGAGATGCTGGGTGACCAAGGCAGGGATGCCCAGTGGAAATTATAGTCACTTATAACAGCCAATGAGAAGGTGCGGGTAGAAAAATGTTTAGCCTGTGGGCCTCAATGGCATCCAATTAAAAGCAAAAAGAGCACGAAGATGAAGTCTGAAATTGATGAAAATCACCACAATTTTTTCAGTTGTCTGAAAAGGCAGGAAGAAGAACACTTCCTCCAGTAAATGATTCACTGAACTTCATGCCTCCTCACCAATGCCTCCTCAGCATGGGAGATGGACAACATATTTAAACTAGTTGAAAAGGCCTTCTTCATCTTCAGAACAGAGCATTCATATCACACAGGTGAACTTGAGTAAACACTCCAGAAAAGGAAGTGCCGAGCCTCCCCAATCCTAACAAGAAGGCTGGGTGCCACAGCCCAACCTATGGGCACAGTAGGCATTTGGTAAGATCACTTAGCAGCTCCACCTTGGGGTTTGAGATTTAGGGGCCATAGAAAGCAGTGATAGTGCTACATGTTCAAAACTGCAGAACTGGTTTCCTTTCACTCTCATTGACCTCGTCCGGGATTGTCAGTTTATCCTTCTCCTATAGGTACTCATGTCCCTTTGGATTTCTATTCCCTGCAAGACATTCATGACCCACAGACTCCCCATGTCACAAGTTTCCACTGGGTTCCTTGACATACAAATATCTTTGTGGAGAAAATGTTGTGCTTTCTGATTTTTCAGTTTAGGGGGTAAGGAGGAGAAAAGCAATGGTTTTGTTACCTGTAATGGAGACATTGAGCATATTCATAGCAAAGCAGTGAATTGTTTTATACCTGACCCAGGTGTCTAAGCTCACCTGGAACACCTAAGCTGCTAATTGCACCAGTGAATGTAAAAAATTAAGGCTCAACATAAACTTATAATTATCTGAATTCCAAAAGTTTAATTTTAAAAAAAACAAGTGTGGAAAAAATTTTTCATAAAGAAAAACTTCATTTGATTTTATGCTTTAAAAGCATCCAGACAAATAATTAGATTCTTTCAAGAGAAAAATAGTAAAATGCTGTGACCTATAATGGTTTTGATTGATGTTAACTTAAAATTGAAAAAAGTAAAAATAAATACACTATAGGAAATGTGCAAATATGATAAATTAGTGAAGCCAGTTCTTTGCATTTTCCATATTCCATAAGCTGCTGCATCCCTCACTTTGCCAAATGTAGATGCTGATAGTGGAAATCAAAGGCTTCCCTTTATGAACTAAGGAAATTGCCGTGATGAAAAGCAACAGTCACCAAACAAGCAGAGTTCACAATTTGCTCCCCCTGGAGATTCAGAGGGGTGCTCTGTGAATTTCATGACTGTTAAAATCAGTCACACCTTTTGTTTATCATGTTTTCTTTCTTCCCTTCCCTCTTTCTAACCATTGTAAAAACTGGTTGGAAAGTTGACAGGGCTTCCATAGCTGGGGAACTACCTTTTTCCTGGAGCAAAACCCAACAGTTGAACAGCACCTTGGACCCAAGGCTTGAAATTAACTTTGGATCTCGAAGGAGAGTGGTTACAGTCTGACTTCTGGCCACTTCCACCATTTCACCCTCTTGCTAAACAAACCCCATCCCTCTACCCTGTCTTCCCCATATGTAAACACTCTACACCAAATATTCAAAAAGCATGTTTTAAGTAACACCATGTGAGTAACCCACATTTTAAGATTTGTTATCTGTAATTAGTATAATCATATAATTTATTATCAAAATAGGATTCTTTTCAAAGTAATCAGGATGATAATTTTTCCAGGACAACAGGCACAAATCAAAATTTTGGGTCACAGAATCTATGAGGAGATGGAAAGTTCTTCACATATAAGGATGTTAAATAGCAAGTCCTTGAGCATATTCACATTCATGCTGGATTGTTTCCTTATATAAACTGTAACACAGAGTAAATTCTTAATATCGATTCATTATTCATTATCATTATGATAACCCTGCACCCCAAGAACTGCAAACAGGTAAGATAATGCTGATGCATTCCATTCAGCTTCCAGTGTCAGCAAATAGTGCTCGCAGGAGTGGGTTAGCAGCAAATAGCAAGTGGATTATACAAATTTAATTCCTTACTTGATTCCAGGGTAATTTCCCCATCAGCAGCAGAAGGTGTAGAAGAAAAACCTCTCGCTCAACAGTTCACGCTCCTCTTGTCTTAGTATTGATATTAATGCCAACAAAATTAGTAATTTGACAATTAGTTCCCCACTTACCTGAGAAGACATTAAAGAGAGAAAGAAAGTATTTTAACTAGATTATAATGTGGCTCTGACAAGTCAGGATCCTGTCACGTTATAGCCTTCCAACTTTAACATTTTCATGTCTGCTTGGCAGGTTATTAAAATAAATGAGGGTGCATTGGGCTGCTGCTGGGCTTTCCTCTAATGGGAGTTGAGGAATTTGCAAGCCACCGATGTAAATTGACCGATCTCAGAGACTGAAAGGATTTAGCTAAAGTGGACAATTAGGATCATTTCTGCACAGTTGAGTGAAATATTCCTTGTTATTTTAATAATTCAGGCTCAGGGTAATTTTTGGAGGCTGAGTTTGTCAAGATAATGTGCCTGTGCTTGTCTGCTTGTCATTTTTAACTCAATCCCACATGTTACAGGTGCAGTCTAGCTTACAAAACAGGAAAACCATTCACTGGAGTATTTGCATATGGAATACAGATACACTGCACTGAGGGAAGGCAGAGCTGGAGATTGACAGGGAGCCACCGAGTGAATGCCAGACGATGGGGAGAGTCTGAATGGCTATAGATGCTGCATTGCTTTGTTGATACAATTCTGAGTGTTATTGGACAATATGCATATGCAACTGTGGACCACATACAGTGCCATTAGCTCCTGTAACCTACACTGTTTTGGTTAAGAAATGTGTGAAGACTGCATAATCCCCCTGTGGTAGATGCAAATGTTCACTTTCAGCTCAGTTTTATCACATGACTTGATGGAATAATAGCTTTAACTTTTGGTAGCAAGACACATGTAGAGAATTATACATGAGTTTATGATAGAGAAATCCCGATGCTAGAGAGTTCATCAGTGCATTTACACAAGTAGAAGCATGTTTGGCCAGATGATGTGATCCCAACAGGTTAAAACATCACTCATGATTATAATGATTAGTATAAAACTAGAAGTGACCCCTTCTGTCTATAAGTTTAGTACGAGATCACTCATGATTATAATGATTAGTATAAAACTAGAAGTTTAGTACGAGGTGGGAACAGTCAAGTTAATTTGCAATCAAGAAGTATTAACATTTGATCCTGATTGAAGATCTACCTTCTGCCAGCCCTGCTCAGTGGCCTTGAATTTCTTTAGCTGTTTTTGAGTGATGGATCACCGTAGGTCAGGGGTATTCACACTGCAATTTCCCAAGGCCCTCTGCAAAACTTCACTGAGACAGCTCAGTTCCTATCTAGTTTATTTTTCAGATTTCCAAGCAATAAATTATTTGAACATAGAATTTATTTTACAAAATAGTAAAGCTATTTTTTGGAAAAAGAGAATTTGCAATGTCAGTTAACCTAAAATGAAAACATAGGTCCTATTATTAGTTAAATATTATTTAATATGAGTTATTTTTTACTATAGTAATGTGTCAATGTGTCTCTACATCAGTCTAAGGGAGTTTATTAATAAAATTGTAGGGGGAGATGTAGGAATAAGGCTTAACACAATGTAATTTAAGGTGGGGAGATCTAAAACAAGTTGGTCATGCCAAATAATCGTGTTGTACACAAAAATCCAAAAACTTCCATCTATATCAAACATCGTAGTCTTTGCCCTGAACTTGAATGGAAGATAGTTTTGTGCATCAGAGAGGCCATAGATTACTTTTCCTCTCAATCAAATATCCCTTTAACCTGAACAAATTTTAAACCTCAGGTTGTACATTTATTGTGTCACCCAGCATGAAGGATTTGTATGCTGGAATGATGAACCGTAAGGTTCAAGAGGAAGCAGAAACATTTTTGCAAGAGGAACCCATCACAGGTCAGTTCAGGAGCTGGAGCTGGAAGAGAAACCATGTTTCCAAACAGTATTTTGTTTTTGTTTTTAATGATCTTCAATATGGTTTTTCTAACCAAGTGCGTGAAATGTTAGAGAAGCCATTACTCTTCGGAATTCTGGGCCAACACTGGAGGGATTACACATACTGAACAATGAACAAACAAGCAAGCAAACAGAAAGAACCCTGAGCACACCTAGCATTGCTCTATGCATCCCATCATCCCTGGAGAGGAGCTCAGCCAGAAGCCCTCAGCCAAGCTCTCGGCTGGCGAGCATAACATAGATGGCGGGAGCCTCTCCCGCCTCTGCAGCAGTGCTAAGGATGTCTGACTGATGGCTTAGGCCCACTAAGCCATCAGTCAGACATCCCCTGAGGGCTCTGTAACCCCCCACCATCCTCCCCAAGTGCACGAATGTTGTGCACAGGGCCTCTAGTTAACTTAATAAATGAACTTAACAAAATAATGCCTTGCTTCTCATTTAGAACCTGGGCATACTGAGCAGACCCCCTGAGTAATCTATTTCATGCAGTGGCTCTAAATTCAGGAATCCTTCCATCATCAACTCTGTCATCTCAGACTATATCTCTTCTAACATGTGATCAGAAGACAGAGAGTGATATGTTACAGGCCAGGCTCTAGTAGCACCAACCACCCCAGCCCATTGGCACAATGACTGTCCTGTGGCCCCAAACGGACTGAAAGGGTGTCTGGGAAACAAAGCATGCCTGTGGGTCCAAGACATTAGTGAACATCTAGCTAGTTTCTATCACACAGGCCAACAAAGTGGAAAACAATTACCTTTCGGAAATGAACACAAGTCATAGTGGTAAAGAGTAGACTAGAAAAAAACACTGGTTTATGCATTAAAGGGCACATGATACATATGGAGACTCCTGCCACCACACCCATAAAAACCTTCAATAGATGGTTCAATAAGTATTCCATGGACAGTTTGGAGGCAGATAATTTAAAAAAATAGCACCTTTAAGAAAGAATTTTGGAATTTTAAGAGTTTGATTGAGCTTTTCAGTTGTCTCCTTACTAGCCAAACCACCACATTTCACCTTGTGCTGACTTTATCGCTACATATTTTTCTACTTCATTGTTCTCTACCTAAATGGGGAATGTCAGCTACTATATAGTATATATCATGTTTTTGGGTGACACATAACTCCTAGAGTCTCATTATGAGTATAATACATGCTCAATATTAATGTATTAGGTTAGAATATTAGATTGTAATAAATTATCAACAGTAAGAAAATGCGATTAGTATGCGTTTTGCACAAGTGCCTCCATAAGCTTAATAATTAAAATTTGTAACTAACTAAACTTTAAACTTGGCCAACCAACTATGACACAGATGATGGAGCCTGTGGAACTCAGTATGTTTTGCAGACTTTCCAGAATTTAATAAAATTACCACAAGTGTAGTTAATCAATTTTGTGATTATTTATGTTATGACACTTCGATTAAACAAATCCCCATTGAGAGAGTCTTCTCTTTTTAATTTGATTGAGAGAAACAAATATCACTTTTGATTTGAAAATCCATAACATATTGGAGACATCAGCTGTCAATGCTAACCTATCAAAGAAGGTGGTCTGGCATTTCAATGAGAAGAAGGAAATTAAAAGACCAGTCCATGTTCAAGAATCACTTTAGAATCTAACTTAATCATCTTACATTGGTCTCATCTTGTCTCTGGTGTCCAAAAAAGAACCAGCTATGACTAAGAAATGCAGTGTCTTACACAAAGGAATATTTCTGTATGTGCAAATATGCTCAAGTCTAGTCATGTTTTGCTTTCTCTTGGGTACCATGCTTCCTTCCAGTGGCCTTCACTGAAGTATGGGCCACTAACCATCACATGAGATATAAAATCACAATGGTGCATTTCCTTATCTTACCATTTATTGATAAAAAGTATTTTATATTGGCAAATAAAAGTCTTGCAACCTTATAGAAACTGTAACATTAATTCTGAAATATGTTCTAACTTTTCTTAAATTAAAATTATAATCTAATCTGTAATAGCACCTTTGAATATACAAGACTATCCTGAGTATTTTACAAGCTGAACTTGACATTTTTAAGACTTATTCACCATTCAGTCAGGCTTTTCCTTTCACAGTACACTGACATAAAAGTAGGGAAATAATATCGTAAACAATAAGATGGCTTAGGGATGGAGGTCCATGTTAATCAGTGTTCTCTTCTTGTTTGAGTTTCCATTCTTCACTTTGTGTTGATTTAAGGCAGGAAACTTGGTATTCAAGGCAAATACTGATCAGAACACAATTTATTCAGAGTGGCTTTCAACTGCAGGATCAGAATATTTGCCTGAATGATCACTCAAGCTAAAATATGGGGGAGCGTAAATGTTTTCTCTACTAATTACTAACTCGACTCTGGCAATTTAATACAAAATTCAACTAAAACAGTCTCTGCTATGTTTTACTGGAGTATATAGATACTCATGTATTATATAACTTATTTAAAACTTATCCTTTTAGGTTTTAAAACACAATTCTCACCCATCTGACATGCACAGTCAACCCAGCAGCATCAGCCAGAAGCCTTTTAGCCACTTTTCACATTGGAGCTGTTCAAATGCTCTCACTATAAATGCTCATCTGCATGTTTACCCTCTGAAAACAAAACATAAATTCACAAGTGAAATTACATTATCTGATTCCTGAATTAAATTAGGTTAGATTTGTGAGAGTACAGCTTTTGGACAGGCAGTAGAGATATTTTCTTCTCATAATCTTTAATCCCTCAAAAATAACAGTCATCTAATTTACGTGTGGACATGTTTTTAGAAATGCCATTGCTAAAAAATGAAGAGAGAAGCTATAAAATGAAGAGAATGGAGAATATGTGCAACTTGGAAAGTAGTCATTATCAATGTTATCATTATTATTTTTCTTAGAATTAATGCAGTCATGTTTCCAGAAGTTTGAAAAAGATGACAACATGTAACAGTTAATCATCAAGTAAAACATACCCATCAGGCCATGGACATGTAACGCTGGAGCCCAGAGGAGAGGTCAGAAGTGGGAGATGGGCACTGGGCAGGAGTTGGCCACTCCACCAGTAACCTAAGCTGTGCCTGTTCTTTCAAGTGCAAAGAAGCACTAATTTCATTCACTTCAGCAGATATTTTATATATAAAAAGGTAGGGTGCATAGAGACAGAACAAAGACCATAAGTAAAGAAATAGTGATGGATTGCTCCCACTACAAAGTGAGTGATTCAAGGGACAAGGAAAAATGCATGAGATGCCGGAAATACACTTCTTCTTTGTATGTGCTGTGGACCTACTGTGTACTATGTGTGAAACATGTTTTCCAAACTACCTAAGGATGAAGCATGCATCTTTTCTGTCTCTGTAAAAAAAAAGAAAAGAAAAGAAAAGAAATCAAGATGCCATGGCTTTTTCTAAAAGTACAACAGTGTTTCTCTTTCTGCCTTCAGCATCTCCCCTCCTCCCAGAGCCCCCATGCTCTCAAGAATAAATTGGAAACTTTTGCATCATCGTGGGTTACCTTTTCCTGTAGGTATTTATCAGGAAAGAGGATCACTGTTTGCCTCAGAGCAGTTTCTAGTGTACAATGGTCTTCAAGTGCACAATGCGCCGTCACCCTTCTATGGCATGAGGCACATTGTCACGATGGTTTCTACTTCCATTAGCCCAACTCCTAAAGGCTAAGATTGGAATAGGTAATTAGGTAACAGAATAATTTTCAAGAGAAAAGTATGGAGCAAGAACAAAGGTACTTTTTTATTATTTGTAAAATACTGACAAGTGTGTCTGCATCGCTCGCCATCGGGGGAAAGTTCAACTAATACATCAAAACCTCAGAGATGTGAATGCCTCAGAAATGTCACCTTCATGGGAATCCTGTCTTGTCAACTGGTCAGAAGGTTTCAGTGTTTAAACAACCTTGCTGCTAATCTGACATTGATAGAAAACTTGCCATTTACATGAAAAGGCCAGCCTCACCCAGGACCTGATGTGGCTTCCTAGGAGAGGAGCAACCTGCTGTACACTATAGATATGGAAAGAGTAGCATGTGGTGCATTTTATGTAAAGTAGCTACAAAAAATAGAGAGGGTTGGTGGAGAGGTTAAGATGATAGTATGAGACTATAAATAACCAACGTTGTGTTAATAAAGTCTATCAGCTGATGACTACCAAGTGCCAAACAAGGGCCCTTGAGCAATGAAAGCATAACTCTCTGACTGTTAATGAAAGCAAAATGTGATTATGTTGGCCCTTTAAATCCATGAGCAGTGGAGGCATCTATTCAGAGGTCTACTGGGTAGATGCAATAGTTGAAACTGGATGTAGATGTGAGGCCTCTCTGTGTCTTTACTCCCCTATGTATTTGCTCCTATAATATATAGGCTTGTAGTCTGTGGTCTTTATTAAAGTGGGAGATAAGATAAATAGAGATGAATAAGAAAAAGAAAAGGGCAAATAGAAACTCCCAGTGTACCTGATTGAGGGTCACAGCATATGTGTTGAGTGTCATAGAGTCAGGAACCAACAGTGGCTCTGAGAACATATTTTACTCAACAAGGACCAGGATAAGCCTGATTTATATTGGCACATGAGGTTATTCTCATGATCATCTTCATCATCCGTGTACTTTTGTGAAAACTTAAGCTTTTATAAGTGTAATCTTCCAACTTTCTTTTTCATAATTCCTGACCCTTCCTCAACTCATTCAGAAGCATTCCTGTGGCCTCCAGAAAAATTATATTAAGTTCAGGAATGCAAAAAGGTTTTATAAGTTAATACTGTTTTATTTTTATTTTCCTTCAAACATGGCTCTGGAGAACCCAGACACGTGAACTTCAGGAGAGCAGGGTAAAATAAAGGGTACATCTGGTCAGAGCCTGAGCAGAGTGGAGAAGGCGCCAGCATGGAACAGAGCTAGGCAGGTTTGAAGGGCAGAGGGGGAGTGGTGAGGCATGACCTGGAGGACATTCAAAATAGACCATGTGGCTGTTCTGGAACATTTCTGAGCACTGCTGTGTTATTTTACTTTCTTATTAGGTGTTCTGATAAGATTTACTTATAGATGAATATTTTATATTTTTGATATTTTCCTGATTTCATTAAAAATATATCTAAATTCTGTTAAATTATTTGATATTTTACAGAAAATCTCTCAGCATAAAGGCATAATAAAAAATGTCCTCCGCCTGAGGAAGAGTAGACTGTTGGTTTTTCTCTCATATCAACTCTCTCCCTTTTTGTTCAATAGACATTCCAGTTTGTAGCTTGGCACATGGTCACATGGCACAAAAATCTTATGTCCTGTCCTTCCTCACAGCCAGGAGTGACCATATGTCTAAGTTCTGGACAAGGACATGTAACCCAAAGTTGTGCTGCTAGCACACCCTCCTTCACATTTCAGTTTTCCCCTTGGTTGAAGTTCAAAGTTAAAGCAGTCATCTCGCAGTATGAAGGCTCTGCTAATGATGACAGAGCAGACAGAGCGAGAACACATCTTGCTCCCCAGTGATCATGGATATCTTGGATGTCCACCTCCACACTTCTTTCTTCTGTGAAAGACTTAAACTTATATCTTATTTAAATCACTATTACTTTGCGTTTTCTGTCACTCACAGCCACACTTAATTCTAACTGCTACAGATGTCTACCATAATGCAAGCCAGAGTCATTTGTAATGGCAAAATGTTGAAAGCACTCCTTTAAAAATGGGAAAAAGCTTAGAAGAATAGCTCTGCTATTTTCTGAAACTGAATGTAATTTAGGGGAGTTTTGCCATCCACCCAATATTCTGTCCCATGTATGCAGATGATTTTTTTCTAATTAGATGTCCATACATAACTAAAATTTAGCATGTTCCAAACTTCCAAACCTGCTCTCCCTCCTTTCACAATCACTTTTTTAGTGACTGGTATCAAATTACCCAATCCTGGATATTAGGATATCTTATTTCCTGTTCTTACTGTTTCTGGTCTCATTCCTTTTAATCTCTCTTCATTGTGATATTTACACTATGATAATATAACCAACATAACCCCTATACTCCCAGTACCTGACTCTAAACTAATCATGGATCTTTATCAACTTTGGGGAAAAAAATGATAACCTCCTTTAATGACATAAAAGATCAGTGTCATGCATGGTACTCCATCTAATGAACTTTATCTTATAGATCTAAGCTGGAAGCCACTTATTGAAAGATCAGTGTCATGCATGGTACTCCATCTAATGAACGTTATCTTATAGATCTAAGCTGGAAGCCACTTATTATATATAACTAGAGGCCCGGTGCATGAAATTTTTGCACAGATAGAGTCCTTAGGCCTGGCTGGCAATCAGGGCCGATTGGAGTCTTCCAGCTGCCAGCAGGGGCCTTCCTTCATTCTGTGAGGCCCCCTTCTGGTCAGTGCACGTCATAGCGAGTGATCTAACTCCAGGTCTCCTGGTGGAACTCCTGAGGGGACCCTTTGCATATTGGCCTTTTATATATACTGGTATAGATAAGAAATCCTCTTACTCCCCATAGCTTTACATATACTATCTGCGTGAAATAGTCTATCCCAGTTTACCTCTTTCTCAGGATCAGGACTCAGAAAATTCTAACAAGGATCAAACCAAGCTTGAGTGGAAATACAGTTTCACTGCAGAGTCAGCCACAGGAGTCATCCTTTCTTTCTCTCCCAAGTTTCCTCATCTAGGCAGAATGCTACTGCTCTGTCTGTGTCAATAAAAAAATAATAGTAGAACCTGTCCAACCTCCTCTTCCCCAGTGGGTAACAAGCTTAATGTCTGTACTGGAGATCTGAAGTTAACTGGGATGGTCATTGGGAGGGTCACATGGAGGATACTTGACCTTTTTCCATCTCCCTAACTAGACTTGTCTTCCTGTCCCATTATCTCATGTCATTTGATTGCTACATCTCCCATAGGACTTTGTTGCTTTCATCTTGACAAGAATGCTTCTTCCAAAGAAATTTATTTGCAAGTTGCAATGAATACCATACTCTTCACCTCACTGGGCATAGTTGTCTCCTCCGAGTGAATAATGCTCCTGGAGGGCATATTTTGTGTATTACACAAAATGTAGTGCCTGGCATTCAGTAGGTAATCATCAAAATTTATTGACTGAATACATAAATAGCTCCTTTTGGTGAATCCATGTTCAATTAACATTTTATATAATATAACTCTTCATTTTGTTTGCATCATTTCATAATTGTATCATGCATGTCATGAACCCAATGGAAATATACATACTTAAAGACACCTTCTGCTGTGCCCAGCACATAGATAGCTAGACAGTGAATATTCAATAAATACATTATTCTTGAAAAAAAGTAATTATATAATTCTTTGTATAATTAGTAAGAATTTTATGTAAGCTAAGATCTATTATAACTGTGTCTCATTATTAATAGACTGGAACTAGAACCGTTTGCTAATAACAGAGATAAAGAGGACATTAGAAAGAGCATGGGAGAGAGGGAAAAAAATGAGAAAGAACAAAAAAAGTAGAGAGGGAATATTTCTGCTACCACTAATTTTAGTTCCAGTTTTCTACTAGCAGAATGTCCTTTCTTTGGATCCTCTTAAAGATAAATTGTTCACCTGTCATGAGAAATGCAATATGCTTAATACCATTTCTTAAAAATATGGGCTAGCAGATAATCTTTCTTCTAACAATTTCAAGTTATTTTATAGGACAGATATGATAAATACTCAATTTCTAGTTTAGGTCTCAATCTTATTGGCACATTCTAAAGTGTCCCAGTTTGGGATCTAGTTTCCCTTTCCCTTTCCCTTCGTTAAAAAATAACTTTCAAAAACCTACATGAGTTATAGACAAGGACTGAGATGAAGGTTGGATGGTGGTCTACTTAGAAAATAGATTGAATAGGTTTTGTGTGTCCTGTGAGGATGGAAATGATAAAGAAAAACTCTGATTGGACCATTGTAGGACTAGACAAAGAAAAGACATTTGCTCGGGAATATAGAGATTTCTTTATTTGTTTTCTCTTATTTTCAAACCCACTGTGTATATTAAGGTTTGCCTTGGAGACCCTTAACCTGTCAAGATTATAAATGATTATTGAGTTTGCCTATCAAATATCCAGTGCTGATTGGCTTGTCTGAATAACTTCACAGATTTGGGGTTGTCCTAAGAACCAACTATAAACTGACACCTCCTAAATCGCTCTCCCCGGAGAACCCAGGCTCTCACATCTCATCACTATCTGTTCTGATCTGGGCAGCACACCCTGGAAGGGAAAGCACATTCTCTCTGTGTGGACGCCAGAGCAGGCAGCATATTTATCGGCTGCTCCTCTGCATTCTCTAACAGTGTGTGTAATTTGATGCATCACATCAGGGTAACGCATGCTTAAGGCCATCCAGGACACCAAATGACAGTTTGGTTGGCGCTGAGATGGAGGTGGCAAAAATGCAACATCCTCTTCTTTCAGCGTCTTAATTGTTAATAAATCAAACAAGTTAAGAAAGTGACTCACGTTGCTTATCGGCTTTCAACCATCTTTTCTTGTTTGTCACAGCACAAATTTATTTCGTTCTGTTCGAAAGCTACACTAGTATATTCACATAATATTTCCATGATTAAAGATGTTCCAACACTAATTATGCCATATCTATGTTTATGTGTATAGGTGTATCTATATCTATATATGCACCTATGTCCGTATCTGTAACTATATCTGTATGTATCTACATATATCATCACCCTGCCTATCGACTCAGATGTGCTAATTGTACTGAGCTGCATGAGTCACTCCTCAGTGCCCATATTCATGAGATTTTATTGTAAATTTGAAAGAAAAATGTTGGTCAGAATTTTGAATATATATATATATATGATACTTGTTCACATTATGGTGGTCTTCATTTTTAAAATGTAGCTAAAATTTTATCCTTCATTTTTTCAAAGAGGAACTCCCTCTTGCAATTAACATGATTTGTAATCTGTTTTCACTTTCTTTCTTGCATTCTTCCTCAGATTCTCTTTGCATTCTATTTCTATTCGTTTGTTTAAATACTGGGCATAAGTCCATTTAAATAGAAATATGGCAGCCTAACTTGTATTTGCATTGCATGAAATTACAAGCAGGTGAGAGTTGGACAATTAATACTTCTTTTTTCTCAGTGGTGGTTCAAGCAGTGCCAATTTAATGCTGTTTAAGCTTATTATCTAATTGCATGCTTGTGCTAGCTTCAGAAATGCCATGACATGAAGGCAGACTTGTGCTGTGTTCCCTCCACAGTAGAATATTCAATTATTTGTTCTGACTCATGTAATTCCCTGTATTCCAAGCTTGTTAATGTCATTACAGAGCTGAAATAAAGTGATTACTCTTAATGAGTATTTATCCGATAGGTAAGGCAATGCCTGCACCCTCTAGCTGACAATGGACGATTATGGATTTTGCTCCCTAGTCCTTTCGCTGCCCCCACTCCAAAGGCACCATCCACCATCTCTTGACTTTCCTGTCAGGGAGGTAACATCGCATCATGGTGTTCTGTGAAATACAGTCAGATGATGGGGAAAAAATAAAAATCTTTTTTAGAAAAGGGAAAAGGAAAGATTGCAACATCCCCCGGCAGAGTTCCAGCTAATGACCACTGTTTCCACTAGCTGGCAGTGATGACAGCTTGGGCTAAGTGATAATGGCATGCCTGCTGTTGAGTTTGCCCACTTATGTTATTTCTCTTGACATGGTTCTGGGGAAGGCCTAATTTTTTTGACATTTGACCATGCAAATTTGAGTCCTGATACATTATTCTGCATTTACATCCTCCCAGTGTTGCTGTTTAAAATGTGCTACAAGCTCCAGGAGCTCAGCTAATAAAGGCCACCGAATGAAAGAAAGTTAAATATGAATGCAAGAGAGGACCTAATGAAGGGCTGGCTTGTACATCTCAAAGATGACCTTCTGGAGATGAATGAGTGGAAAAATCCTTTTTAAAGCAAATGGTAAAGAATGTAACATCCATTTTTTTTCTAGGATATTTTTTAAGATTTTCAAATATATACCAATGGGAGAGAAAAAAGACCCCATTATAATTTACATGGAAGATTTTCTACTCAGCTTATTATCATTTGGTGTATTATTAGCCAGTTTCAAGGTGGTATTGGCTTCTCAAACTCTGAAATGCATGATTCTGCAGGAAGCATGCTTGATTGTTGAACCCAGAGATGTACAGTACCTAAATTCACTAAATATTGCACATCATCAAATGCTGTGCTTGTTGGATGTAAGAAAATCCTTCCTTATTACAGATTTCTGTGGCTTCTGGAGCCAATCAAATTTCATACTACATTGTTCTTGGCTCCAGACCAATATTTGGGCCTAACACTAAAAATGAGGGGGAAAAAAGTTAAATAGTCAATAATAATGGTAACTATACTTAATTAAGTTAATAACTATCAAAAATAAACACTTAATCCTAATAATGATTTAAAAAAAGATGATTAATCACAGATCTTGTTATGTGTATCAACATTTACATAGGAATTTCATAAAAATGTTCTTTTATTCTATCATTTGTCAAAATTAAAAAGGCATTACTTACTTCTTGCCCGTCTTTATATTTGTATTAAAAATTTCAGTTCAGAAAATTCGTATTTCTTCATACACTTTGAAGTGCTTTATTGTATTGTACCTAGGCTCCCTGGAGGTTAAGTGGGTTACAAATGTCCCCCGCTCTCTGAGAGAAGAGCATTCCTATGAAAGTTTTCCTAAATCAAAATGATATGAAGAGAAGAAGCAATCACCTTAGGATAAACCTTGCTAATGGATACACAAGAGATAAAGCGCAGATGCTCAAGACACAGTTCACAACTACGGTGGTTTGACACTGAGATGCTGAGTGTGGTTCCCAGGAAGCCACTATGCGGGGGCCTCCTCACTGCTTCTCCCAGTGTCCCCTGCCGCTATATGAACTCCTGCAAAACAAGCCTGGATGATATTTTCGCCTCTCACCTTTTTTTTGTAAAAGCAAACATCCTATTCAGATTTTTTTTTCAGCTAGCAAAAACAGGTGCGGGTGTAGAAATTTTATAAAAGCAAAGTGCTTTAAAGCAAACCTTTGTGAAGTTAGGGATACATGTAAAAAAACAGTTTAATAAAAGGCAGTACTGTAATTGGGCTTTAGGTTTGCTAAGTATTAAAAAGATTCCAGAAAACCCTCATTCTAATGAATAGCCAACACTTTTCTCTTAAGTATTAAAAAGATTCCAGAAAACCCTCATTCTAATTGTGGAATAGCCAACACTTTTCTCCTTTTCTCTCTTTCTCTTCCTTTTACCCTCCTGTCTGCCCCTCCCCCCCACACACACACCTTTTTTTTCTTCTTTTTACTATTCTGTTTTTCCCAGTTAGAGCACAAAAAATTATATCTATCATGTCACAAGTTGAATACTGAAGAGTTTACAAAAATAAATCAGACAGTCTGAGCATAAGCCTCATGCAATAAGGAGTGATTAAGTGAATGTAGTAAGATCCAAAAGAAATACTTGGTTAAAAAAAAATCTTACTGCCAAAGGTTGTCATTTACTTGAAGTCAAATTCAGAAAAGGTAACAGTCAATTTGGTTTTTATGAAGGGGCTATTTTCCTTAGGGGTTTCAAAAGTGAGTAAGCTCTCATATCTAATTCTGTGCCTAAGTTGTTACTTTTGATGGACAGAGAGTTCCTAGTCCTTATTCTCTCCTGCCTTGGTCTCCTGGAAAGCACCAGAACCAAGTCTAGACCAGAAATCACAGGAGTAGCTGTGGGCTGCATTTTCTCTTTTACTTGGGAGATGATCAAATAACAAGCATGGCATTTCACTACCAGGTAACTTCCATACATCATGTCAACAATAGTCACAGAGGCAAAGACAGCATTTCGGTTCTGAGATATGGAATTAACTGTACTCCAAAGGTAGAATCCTGGCTGGAAGAAGGAATCTGGTAAAAGTACTTCGAAGATCTCTTCCCATCACTTTTGGAGTTATGCATACAAAGCAGAGTCCATGAATATGTGCATGATACATTTGTTTGTTCACAACAAATTATGAGGTAGAATTTAAAATTTAGTTTTAAATATGCTCTTTATATTTCATTTAATGTTTTTTAGTTAATAGTAAGTAAGTGAATGACAATGTTATATCAAGAGTTGCTTTTCAACAAAATAAATGAAAACAGGTTAAAAAAAAAAGCACCTGATTTTTTCATTCCACTGATGGTGCAGGTGATGGCCTTGCTCACACAGCAGTTAGTAGGTAGTCTTTTAAGAGTTCAGTTATGGAAAGACATATCAAAATCCCCCTTCCGACTCTGATCTTCATCACTCTTAGTTCTTATAAAACTAAATGGGCTATGTTTGTACTAATAAAGCAAGCCCTTGCTGTGTGAAAGGTCTAGAAAATTATACTAGGAAGCAAGTGGTATTGTTAGCCAGTAACTGCCACACATGGACTTCAAAGGTGCTGCTAACATCTCTTCAACTTCTCCAGTAAGGCAATGGTCATCTATTGCTTCATAACAATAATACCTCAACCAGAGTGGCTTAAAGAAACACACATTTATCTTCGCATAGTTTATGTGGATCAGGAACCTGGGTACAGATGACCTGTGTCTCCTGAGTCAGAATCTCAAGAGGCTGTGGTTCAGGTGTAGGCCAAGTCTAAGATCTTATCAAAGGCTGAGCTGGAACAGAATCTACTCCTAAGCTCCCTCAGGTTGGTGTATGATTTGGTTTCTTGTCTGTAGGACTGAGGGCTTCATGCTGTTTGCTATCTGGAGGGCAACCTGAGCTCTCATAGGATGCCTCGCTTCACTGTTAAGTGGGCTCCCACGTAGAAGCTTGCTTCTTTAAGCCAGCAATAGAAAGACAGTGTGAGTCAAGCAAAGTGCCACTAAAATATTACGATATAATCATGTGATCATGCACATAATCATATACATCTCCTCATGTTTGTCATATTCTATCAGTTAGAAATAATCCCCACTAAATCACTATGCCTACACTAAAAAAAGGGAATTACACAAAGGCATGAATACCAGGAGGTGGGAATCATGGAGTCACTCTTAGGTTCAGTACAACCTATATGCACTTAAAGTATATATTGAATGTCAGTGAGTGGCTATTAGATGGTGGGCAGGCGATGTTCTAAGCAAGGTGAATAGGTCCATGAACAGAACAGTCATAGGGCTTATGTTATAAATGAGAGAAAATACAGTAAAGGTTCTATTTTTATATTGATAATTGATGTGAAAGTGAAGAAGAAAGAAGGAGGAGGAAGAGGAGGAGAGAGAGGGGAGGAGATGGATGAGTGGGGTAAGTGAGAAGAATGAGGAGAAAATGAAGAAGGAAGGGGGAACAATAAAAGGAAGGAAGAAAGGAATGATTGGGAGGAAGGAAGGAAGAAAAAGGAAAAAAATAGTGTAAAGGAAATAAAATATGTGAGTGAAAACCCCAGAGGCAGCTAATTATGTTTGTGCTATTAGGAAAGGCCTCTCTGAGATGGTGATATTTGAACTATGTCTTGCATGATCCATGAAGGAAACAACCTTGCAAGGACCTGTAGGTAGAGCTTTCCAGCTGGAAAACCGGAAAACACAAAGCCATGTGGCAGGAACAAAAACAATGTGAATGTGACTATAGCCTAGTGAGAAGAGTTACACATTAAAATATGCCAGAGGCAGCCTGGACTGGGTAGGAACTAGAATTCATGGTGACAAGTTTGGATGTTATTCTTAAAACAACACAGGAAGTCACTGGAGGAATTAGCCTTTGATGGGCACAGAGACACTTTGTCCATCACAGGAGGCTAAAAGATGGAGTTATGCTTAGATGCAGGTCAACTGGTATATTTGATGTTGGAATACTAAGACAAGTCAATCTGATTGTACGTATGTTCTCAAATACACACACAAAAAAAAAACTCATATGCTGAGAATAAGATGTTTGATAAAGCAGGTGGGAAATTATTGTTTAGAAGAGTAAACATATTAAAGTGTAATCCAAATTAGAAGAGATTTCAGGGTCAGTTTGAGAACTTTGGTCATGAATTTCAGGTAACACTGGGAAGCATGGTTAAGTGCTTTTTCTTTAGCCACGTATACTTGCTCCTGAACATGGAAAGTTGGCTAATAGTTGTTTTTTTAGGCGTAAGTTTTCAATGCATAAGTGTGACCCCCAAAATTGCAACAAAATTAAAGATGTTTTTAAGAGGTTGGTTACAATGATACCCTAGGGAATTGAAACTAGAGAAGAAAAAATCAAGGATTTGATGGAGTGTGAAGATATGAAGGACAGACTGGGTCAATAGAAGGTCTCAATTATAGGGAAACTTTTTTGGCATGGAACTTGCTTGGGAATATATTTCATGCAGACATGAAATATTGGAATCAAAATTTTGGAGGTGGTGGTGTGATTAGGAATGACGAAGTCAAGAATACAAGCCTTAGAGGCTATAGCTAAAGTGAAATGAATAAAGAGAGGAGATTACAGAATTCAGAGGCACCAGTATTACAAGGACCATTCATACAAATGTTGAATTCATCAAAGAATATGTCAGAATCAAAGGTCAAAAGAAACACGGTTATTTAGGGATTGCATTCTTTAATGAAATAAAGGGGTCATTGGCAGCTAGTAACAGAATGCATGTCTTAAAAGAGCTAATTTTCTAATGGCATTTATCATTATGGGAGCTGTACATTTCTAGTAGAAAACTAGATAATACAGATAAGCAAAAGTTAAACACATTAAAAAGTCATTGCCTCACCATCCAGAGATCACCATCAACCTTTCAGTGCTGTTTCTTATAAATAATTGTCTAGTGATTTTTCTATGTATACACATACACAGGTATCTTAATCAAAATGAGATCTTACAGCGCTTGCTATTGTTAACGCTCTTGTTTTATTTTTTATAAATAATCCTTTAGATTGCAAAACCCAAACTATATGCAAATTTTCCTAATTGTGTTTAAAAGTACTCTTTCAATCTAATTTGTCAAGATCTAGGAAGAGCTTTACCTTTGTTAACATAGCAGAACTGTTTAAAAAAACACACACAAACAAACACTGGTTGTTAAAGAGGCTCAACCTGATGTCCTGTAAACACTTTGTCTCTGCTTCCTCTTGGAGCCAATTAATTTCTTTTTACTCCCTGTATCATCATCAACTGGAAATTATACCTAAATACTAAAAGTTAAATAGTTTTTGTAGGACAATACATAGGTGATGTTGAATTCTGGATGTTAGAATCACATCAGTGGACATAATATTCATGTTAACCAACAGATTAGGGTGTTGAAAGCACAGTCCCTCCCTTGTACAGTCCTCATTTGGGGGAAGGGCATCACACAAATGTCCAGTGAATTAGTCTGCTCAGGCTGCCATAACAAAATACTATGGATGACTTAAACAGCAGAAATGTTATTTTCTCACAGTTCTGGAGCCTAGCAGTCCAAGATCAAGACGCTGGCTGATGTGCTTTCTGGTCACAGCTCTCTTTCTGTCTTGCAGATGGCTGCCCTTGACACTGTGCCCACACATGCATTTGGCTTGGGCAAGCGCGCGCGCGCGCACACACACACACACACACACACACACACTTTGAAAATATAATATTTATTTTAAAAGTAGCAATAATAAAACCTGCAAGTTTTTATCTTTAACATTGCAGTATAGGAACACTTTAGGATATGTATGTGTTGTATTTATTTATCATATTCCATTTTAATTAGAATGGCTTCTTAATCAGAGGGAAAAATTGTATTTTTTCAACTCAGGTATCCATTAATAATAATAATAGTTATTATTATTATTATATTTTCACTGATGTTTCTTTTTCTCTTTCTCTCCACGAGACTCTTAGTATAGTTTAAATTTTCATCACTTACCCTGCCAGTGTTTTAACATTATACTCATTACTCCAATTTTTCTTCATTTCATTGATATTTTTTATTTAATATTACAAAAACATAATTCAGTTATTTCTATAAAATTTTGTGGTTGTCCCACAGATTTCAAAACAGCCTTGGCTAATGCTAGTATAGGTATAGTATCCACATATGGCAACCCAGTTGGGGATCAGAGTGTAAATGACAGGTGGAAAAGATAAAAAATATAACAAAGCATCAGGCCAAGACTTAGCTGTAATCTAAAAGCAAGGCAATCTTAGCACAGCTTTCAAATCTGCTTGTAAGTGACATTTTTTCAAATAGGCTATCTTAAGCCTCCAATCTCCCTTAAGGACACTGTTAAACAATTTCATACACAGTGAATATTCTTCTGTAGCACTTGCCATAACTACTGTTGAAAAACTGTGTGTGTGTTTGTGGAATATCTCCCCAGTGGACTGCACACTTCATGAAATCATGGCTAGTGTGTGTTCTCTCACATTGTGTCTCCTCCCCAACCATAACATAACATAAATATTTACAGAATGAATAAATTGATTAATGGAAGAATAGATAAATGAATGGCTGAATGACTAAATCCAACATAATAAACTAAATTACATTTAAGGGAAGCTTTCTGTTTGGCTAGGAATTGAAGTAGAGCTTGAAATTCTCTTCTAATATACTAGTAGACCCTCTTGTGCTGTTAACAGCTCCCTGATAAAGTCCTCTGAGGTCAGAGGCATCCTGTGCCAATGCCTGGACTTTGGGAGACACTTCAGCAAAGGTAGGTCTGAGCATTCATAACTGGTCCTTCAGGGAAAATCCCTGCTGTGTTTGTTGTGAAGGATGGGATGCCACTGGATCACTAAGCTGCTATTCTGATGTCCTCATCCGCTCAGTCTCACCAGATTTAAAAAAAAAGCTGTTAGGATATAACATTCAGTCTTGTGAGCAGTTATATTCTGTGTGTTTAGAAAAAAACTGGATCCAGCACAGTCTGGGCAGTAGGGTGCCCATGCATCCTTGCAGAAGGAAGGCCAGGTAATAATCAGTCATTCCACCAAAGCATGCATAAGTACCAGTCATATGGCTGGTCTTTCCCTGCACAGGCTCCACAAAGTGCAATAGAATCATTAAATAGTAGGTTGTAACCACACCTAGTTTTTGTTTTGTTTTGTTTTGCTTTATATTAATTTACTAAAAAATGGAGGTGGAGACGCTAATAATGTGGCATTCCAGTAGATATATGCATGAAAAGTTTTGTGAAAAAGAACATTTTGTATAAAAAGCAGAGTACATGTGAAGGCAGCATGGTAGGACCATTCTAGGCATGTTATTGGAACCACAAGAAGACCAAGGTGGTGGGAGATATGTAATTTGTAACACAACTTTTTATTGTTGTTTTTTTCTTCACATTTTGCTAAGTGCTTAGACTTAAAAGACATACAGAGCTCCTTAGAGGAGATTTGTTATTCAATAGGAATGTTTTACTTCTCTATTGAAGCTTAAAGGAGAAAAGGTGGAGTGAACAGGAACCATCAACTCCATATTCAATGCGGAAGATGGTTATGGTCCTCCCTCAGAGTAGCTCAGAATCCCTAAAACTTGCCAGATATAAATTAATAGTGGGAAGCAGATAGACTGCCCGAGCTTGTTCTAAACAGAACAAGGATTCAAATTTATTTTAATAGCTATTGATTCATATTCAACCTTTGCTTAGTCCAAGGCTGGTCAGGAAGTTGTTTGCACTGTCAAACGGTTTGCCTAAGACTGAGAAGCACAGAAGTTCAAGACATATCAAGGGGGAAGGATTTCTAATAACTCCATAAAGAAACTTTCATAAGGGTACAACATCCATCATGTTGTCACCAATTTTATGGTTAACACAAAATTTGAAAAGATCTTCAATAAAATTTGAAATCTAAAATGTGCTTCTCAAAACATATTTCAATACATCAACATTCTTCAGGATTTCATCAGTGGTTATTGCGACTGTGTCTGCAACAAGGGAAATCTGTTTAAGAATATGTCACCATGGTGAGTTTTTAGAAGTTCTGAACACTGCTTATAGCAGAAACCCAGGTTGATGAAAGATTTTATGTTAAAGGAGTTATTTATAAAATAAAATAAATACATAATTATAAAATAAATTACTTATATAATAATGGTGTGAATTATTTTATAAATTATGGTAAATAATAATAGTGAAGGATCTTATGCCCAGGTGATCATTTTCATGAGTAAATGAGCAGTAAAATTTCCATCTGAGAATATTTTTTAAAATATGTGTAAGTCATAATGAACAAGTAGAAAAATAACCACTGGTAAATACATTAATCTTAGAAAAAATGGACTAAAGTAACATTTTAGCAATTGGATTGTCTTTGATATTCAATATTTCCAGAACAATGAGAATAATAGGTACCATGGCTATAAGTCACAATGCTCAGCAAAGCCTAAACACACACCTTTTTTTTTTTTCTCAACACTGTGCATACTATATAGCAGTAATACTGGTTCTGGCAGTCTTGGAGGTATTGGAGAGCCTCTGTTTAGTGCTTCAGATCACTTTCCTAAAAAGGCATTTGTGACTCAGGGCACACAGAGTGATTCACAGATCAAATACTCAAAGAGTTCAACCAGAAATGACCAAAGATGAGATGTGAATGTGAATTGGGAAACCGAATGTGAATTCTGGCTAATTTGAAGAGTGAATTTCTGCTGTGGTCTGCTAAAGTGGTGGGGGTAGATGAAATCTGTTGACAAATAGTGCTAATATAAAACCACAGATAGTATGAAGTTTCTTTGAAAAATTAATAATGGAACTGCCCTTTGACCCAGTGATTCCCACATCTAGGAATATATCCTAAGAATCCAGAAACACCAATCAGAAAGAATATATGCACCCCTATGTTCATAGCAATGCAATTTACAATATCTAAGGCAGTGTTTCTCAAACTTCCTAATGCCGCAACCCTTTAATACAGTTCCTCATGTTGTGGTGACCCACAATTTCATTGTTACAAATTGAACATAATTAAAGCATAGTGATTAATCACAAAAATAATATGTAATTATATATGTGTCTTCTGATGGTCTTAGGCGACCCCTGTGAAAGGGTCGTTCGACCCCCAAAGGGGTCGCAACCCACAGGTCGAGAACCGCTGATCTAAGATATGGAAACAGCCCAAGTGTCCATTAATGGATAAGTGGATAAAAAAGATGTGATACATTTATACCATGGAATACTATGCAGCTGTAAAAAAGAAGGACTTCTTACAATTTGAGACATCATGGAGGAACCTGAAGAGTATTATGCTAAGTGAAAGAAGCCAGTCGGAGAAAGACAAGTGTCACATGATCACACTCATATGTTGAATCTAATGAACAAAATAAACTGACAAACAAAATAGAATCAGAGCATGAAACAGACTGACAGATCTGAGGAAGGAAAGGAAGGGGCAGGAAGAGATTAACCAAATAACTTATATGGGTGGAGGGGGTCAATAGGAAAAAAAGTAGGGACATCTGTAATACTTTCAACAGTAAAGATAAATTAAAAACAAAAACAAAAACTGCTAGGTGTGACAGTCAATGTGATACACTTAGCCTTGGACAGCACATCTTCTTGCTGAACTTATACATAAACTAGAGATAAACTAGAGATCTGGTGCACAAAATTCATGCACTGGATGGGTTCCCTCAGCCTGACCTGTACCCTTTCACAGTCCAGGACCCCTCGGGAATGTCCAACTGCCGGCTTAGGCCCAATCCCTAAACCGGCAGTCGGACACCTCTCTCCCAATCCGGGATACCTCACTCTTTTCCGCCTGTGTGCTCACTCCTTACCACTCAGCTCGCTGCTCCTTAGTGCTGCCTCGGAGGCGGAAGAGGCTCCCCACACCACCTCTGCACTCGCCAGCCATGAGCCTGGCTTCTGGATGAGCAGCACTCCCCCTCTGAGAGCGCATTGACCACCAGGGGGCAGCTCCTACGTTGAAGCGTCTGACCCCTGGTGGTCAGTGCACATCATAATGACCAGTCGTTCTGATCGTTCTGCCCTAATGGTTGCTTAGGCTTTTATTATATAGATATGAGAGAGTGACAACTGAACAATGAGCACTATGCCAGTGTTGAGATAAATCACCACACAGGGGAAAGAGTCAGGAGCTGGTGAATCTCACTTTTGGCAAGTTTGTTAATAGACCACACTTCAGCTCCTTGACTAGAGCAATGTAATTGGACAAGAACAATTCTGATACATTTCTGAGGGTTGACTTCAGAACAACTGAAAGATATAAGGGGGAATAATGTTCCAGAAAAGGTAGAAAAGACTGAATTTATGCTGGGTAAATATGTACACATATCTGGGAAGTGCTCATTACAGGTCACAAGTTGGTTTTTTGTGCCCCAGCTGTGAACTGGCCTGATTTATAAAGCACGTCTTTAAGTATCTTGCAAATGCTAGGTATTCTCTAACAGCTGTATTGAGATATAATTTGCATATCACACAAACACTCATTTAAACTGTGCAATTCAATGGTTTTTAGTATATCCACAAAATTATGTAATCATTACCCAATTCTGTTTTGCATTATATTACCCAATTCTGTTTTGCATTATATTGTCCAGGTTCATCAATATTGTAGCATGTATTAGTACCTTGGTCAATGTATATCCAAATAAAATTCCATTGTGTGCATATACCACTTTTGTTTATTCACTCACAAGTTGATGGACACTTGTGCTATTTCTACTTTTAGGATATTATAAATAATACTTCTAGAAACATTTAAGTGCAAGTTGTTTATGTACATCTCTTTTTCTTTCTCTTAGATAAATACCTAGACCTAGAATTATTGAGTCATATGTTAATGCTGTGATTAATATTTTGAGGCAAACTGTTTTACTAAGTGGCTTCATTATTTTGTATTCCCACAATCAAATTATGATGGTTAACTTCTTTTTTATATCCTTACCAACATATTATTGTTCGTCTTATTTAGTATATCAACAAGAGTATGAAGTGATATTTCGTTATAATTTTTTTCTGCATGACTTTATTTAATAAGACATTTCAACATAATATTCTCAAATTATTTAAATATTGTTTCCTTTGAACATATTTCTGATATTTTCATTGAAGTCTCTGTCTCCTAATTCCAACATCTGGACCCTCTCAAAGGCAGTCTATATTATCTCTTTTCTTATTTTTCTTTGTGTACTAGAGGCCCAATGCACGAAATTCGTGCAAGAGTAGGCCTTCCTTCCCCTGGCTGCCAGCACCGGCTTTCCCCTGACACCTGGGACCTGGGCTTCCCTCGCAGCCCCAGCTTCGTCCGGAAGGACATCCAGTCTAATTAGCATATTAGGCTTTTATTATTATAGATAGATCACATTTTGTTATTTCTTTGCATGTCATGAAATTGTCGTCGTCGTTGTTGTTGTTGTTGTTGTTGTTGTTGAAACTGGGATTCTTACGTAATCTATTATAGTAACTCTGTATAAAGGTTCTTCACTGGGGCTTGCTTTGTTGTTGTTGTTTGCTTTCTCCTTTAGATAGCTGGACTAATTCAGTGGTATCTTGCTCCCAGTCTGCAGCTTCTGATGCTGCTCCTGAGATAATGCATTTTTGGACATATGTGAAGTTTTCCTTACCACCAAGGATAACTGTGGTTTTAGCTGAGCTCTATTGAGTGGCTCTTTCCCTTATCTCATCGAGCTTCTGGTTTATCTGCCTTCTTTAGTAAATGGTTAGCCTCCACTAATTGCTAGGTGTCTTCCAGCTGTTTTCAACAATGCCCTGTCACATAATTGCCCCACCCTCAAACCAATGAAATATAAGGTCCTCTGAAAGACAGGGTGTTACCCATCCTTGATGCTCTCTCAAACCCTCAGAGGAATTTCCTTGGCTATCTCTTTCCTTGTTATCTCTATGAAACTTCACTGATATAAAGCTTTCGGTATATGTCTCTGCAAGTATGTAAATGTTGGTGTGCATGTGTGTGTGTTTAGACCATGAAAAAGTATTCCCTGATATAGTGTTCTGTAATTATAATTCCAAATGTCAATGAAAGAAATTTCCTTGTCATTTTTGGACAGTGAGCTCAAGAATGATAGTCAGGAGTAAAGTCAGGACTTGGCAACTATCTCCTAGGAGCACCAGCTCCTCTGAGAAGTCCTTTTGAAATAAGTACAGTAGAAAACCACGTATGATCGAAGCTCCATCAGGAAAATCTCTCCCTGGGTATGGCCCTGGTCCTCTGAAAACCCACCACCACCACCACCACCAGGGGCAACTGCCTCTCTTTGTGAAGCCATTGGTATGAAGAGATGAGGATTTATTGGATTAGGCACCACTTTCCTTCTCTAAGGGAATTCTAGAAAAAGGATGTGAGTGTGGAATTTGCAGCCCCTTAGAAACATTACACTTCATTATTTTTCTTTAAAGTAAAAGCATTTAGCTCTTTGTGTTTACTTGTTTTACATTGGAATTCAGAACTTCAACAAAACTTAAAAAAAATAGAACCCAAAGTTTATACCATAAAAGCATTTAATTTTAGGGTTTTGTTTTGTTTTTTCAGTAAAAACAGAGACCAGGGAGATATAATATTTTTTACTTTATTTTTATTGTTGACACTATTACAGATGTCCCCCAATTTTCCCTCTTTTCCCACCTCCAGCTAACCCCCTGGTCCCCCTCCCTCTGACGATCACCACACTATTGTCTGTGTCTTTGGGCTATGCATATATGTTCTTTGGCTAATCTCTTTACCTACTTTCATCCAGTCCCCCCACCCACTCCCTTCTCACATCTGTCAGTCTGTTCCATGTATTTATGCCTCTGGTTCCATTTCATTCATCAGTTCATTTTGTTCATTAGATTCCATATATAAATGAGATTATATGGTATTTGTCTTTCTCTGACTGGCTTATTTCACTTAGCATAATAATCTCCAGTTCCATCCATGCTGTTGCAAAAGGTAAGAGTTCCTTCTTTTTTACAGACATGTAGTATTCCATTGTGTAAATCTATCACAGTTTTTTTATCCATTCATCTACCAATAGATTTCCAAATCTTGGCTATTGTAAATAATGCTGCTATGAACATAGGGGTGCAAATATTCTTTTTGATTAGTGTTTCGGGTTTCCTGAGATATATTCCCAGAAGTGGGATGGATCACTGGATCAAAAGTCAATTCCATTTCAAATTTTTTTATGAAAATCCATATTATTTTCCACAGTGGCTGCACCAGTCTGCATTCACACCAATAGTGCAGTAGGGTTCCTTTTTCTTCACATCCTCACCAGCACTTGTTGTTTGTTGATATGTTGATGATAGCCATTCTGACAGGTTTGAGGTAGTACCTCATTGTGATTTTATTTGCATTTCTCTGATGATTAGTGATGCTGAACATTTCTTCATATGTCTATTGGCCATCTGTATGTCCTCTTTAGAGAAGTGATTATTCAGGTCCTTTGCCCATTTTTTATTGGATTGTTTGTCTTTTTGGTGTTGAATTGTGTAAGTACATTATATATTTTATAAATTAATCCATTATAAGATGTACCATTAGCAAAAATGTTCTCCCATAAAATCACTTTTTTCCATTCCCTCATGGATTTTTAAAAATATTTTAAGGAAATCTCTAAGATATAAATAAATAAATAAATGTATAATAAATAAGCATATGAATATGCATAGTTTGTGGATTTTTTTATACATATTATTTATTCATATTCTGTCTCATTTAATAAACAGGGAAGGTATACTAACACCTCATATTTGTAATTGTAAACACCTTTGTAATTACAGAGCATTTTCACAATAGTTTTTTTAAATAATTAAGTATTGTTTTATTTATTCTCTTTGTTTTTATTTTATTAATTTCTTTATTGATTAAGGTATTACATATGTGTCCTTATCACCACATTTCTCCCCCAAACCCCCCACTCATGCCCTCAACGCCTCTTATCTGTGTCCATTGGTTAGGCTTATATGCATGCATACAAGTCCTTTGGTTGATCTCTCCCACTTACTCCCACCCTCCTCTACCTTCCCTCTGAGGTTTGACGGTATGATCAATGCTCCTCTGGCTCTAGATCTGTTTTTGTTCATTAGTTTATGTTGTTCATTATATTCCATAAATGAATGAGATCATGTGATATTTAACTTTCTCTGACTGGCTTATTTCACTTATCATGATGGGAAACCATAAAAATACTAGAGGAATCCACAGGCAACAAAATCTCAGACATATGCTGAAGCAATTTCTTCACTGATACCGCTCCTAGAGCAATGGAAACTAAAGAGAAAATAAACAAATGGGACTATATCAAAATAAAAAGCTTTTACACAGCAAAAGAAACCATCAACAAAACAACAAGAAAGTCCATTGCATGGGAGAACATATTTGCCAATGTTATGACTGATAAGGGTTTAATCTCCAACATTTACAGGGAACTCATACAACTTAACAAAAGGAAGATAAACAACCCAATCAAAAAATGGGCAACAGACCTACGTTTGTGGATTTCTTACACAAAACCAGACATATGTGTGAGTTTTGGATAATGGTGATGCTTGATGGAAGAAGATTTATCCTTGGTATTAGAGATAGGATGTTGTTGGGACTAGAATTTTTAGGTGAAGTTAGTGCTAAGGTTTCGGTCTGGAGTAGAAGATTGGAGGGTAGGAGTCAAGCTGCAATGATATGGTGGGGATTGGATGGGGTTATTAGATTAAATGTTAATTTGAAAATACAATGCCACTTGGAAGTAAACTGATTCGGTTGAAGGCCATGTCTTCTTTAAAGCTGTACTGTTTCCTCCCCTCCTTCTGGAAAAAGTTCCTCTCCTGCCAATTCCCTGTAGAGTGTCAGGTATGCCCTCAGACCAGGACTTCAGTTCAGAACAGTAACTCATGTGTCTCTTCTGTGTGCTACTAAGGAAAATCTCTCTTTTCCACTGACTTCTGGTGTGGCCACCATCATCCAGTGTTCATAGAAGAGGTCAAGCATATTTCATTTCTCTCGGTGGCTTTTGCTTTACCTATGATAACAAACACATACTTAAGTGTTGTTGCTTATGGTGTACTCTCTGATTCTTTCTTAAACACACTGAGTGCGGTATAATTGTTCTCCTTTAACAGAAGTAGAAATAAAGGTTTAGATAACCCAAGGTCATAGAACAGATAGAGGGCACCTAGTTGGCATTTTGCAAATAAATATATATGTATATATGTATCTATAACTGACAGTCACAAGGAAGGAAGGAATTGTAAATTATACCGGGTCTTCGGAGACCAATATCTATCATTGTTCAGTTGTACCTGCAGCCTAATGATTTCCCACACCATCTTGCTAGCTACTGCTCAGTGAGAATTGAAGCAGATTGGTCCCTATTATCTAAAATACCACCATCCATCATGCACACATTTATAAATGCGTATAGGAAATGCATAGAGTTAAAGATAATATGTTAGGAACATTAAACCAATGTCTGAATGGAGAGTTGGAAAGTAAGATTTAACTTTAAAAGGAAATTTTAAATCTTGCCATATTATTATCTACTTTAGGACTATTTAAATATACGATGGCAGGAGCCCTGAGAAGTATATCCACATTACTCTAAATTCCACTTAGATCGTGATGGGGATTAGTGTGAATCAAAAACCAAGCTCTCATCCCGTGTGGAGTGGCAAACACTCGCTGCAGCCTCATTCCCACTAATCTGGGGCTGCTGAGTGATCTTTGATCACACCAAGTATTACAGATGGAAAAGTACTCTTTTCAAATCCCCAACGTGTTTCCAACTGTCAATAAAATCCTTTTTAAGTGTCAGAAGCAATTGCTCTGGTTTGCACTTATACGGCGGCTAACCAGAGCAGCACATCTCAGTACTTCTAAAGCAAAACAACAACCAAATGGCGTAACTGCGGGCCAGAATTCTGACAGGCAGTCACCCTCAGCTTTAACGGCATTAGGGATTCATTTCTAAAAACTGCCACTTATGTAAACGGGACTTTAAAGATTAGGGATTTCACTCAGTAATACTTATCTGGGAGGCAAAACAACCCCCACTTCCACCCCGGAATTAAACAAACAAATCACACAGGTTACACGTCTAGCCAGATGTTTCAATTCACACAGAAAATGAAGCGTTCCTAGTTTCTAGGACATGTGATAAAAATTTTAATATTTGGAAGCATATGAACAAAGGATGCCTTACATTTAAAAGATGATCTCAATGAAATTGGATTCTTCCCCATAAATTATACAAGATGATGGTTTGCAGTAATTGATGTAATAAAGTAGCTGGTAGAAAGAGACACTATTCCCCAAACTAGATAAAATAAGCAATTACCCTGCTATCAGAAAGCTCCATCAGTGGGAAAGTTGTCTATGTCAGAACAGAACCCAGAAACCCTGTTGCACTTAAGCATCAGAGGTCTTGGTCTTATTATCTTTCCGGGATGTGCATGTATAATAAGCTTCTCCAACAAATGAAAGGGGGATGTTTCTGGCAGAACGAAAAATGGTGATAAACTGTGTCCAGATGATTAATTCACAGAAACTCTCCATCACACGGCAACGACATATGCCCATCTCCTCTGTTGTCCCCGTGGAGATTTTCCTACTAAACGTATGTGCATATTTTTCATGGCCACTGATATTTGAATTGCAGCCTGCTCCCATGCAGAACATGAAACACTTCAAACTGCATAATGCTGACTAAATTATCAAGTCTCCAGTGGCCTGAGGTAGCAATAGCCATAATAATGAGTGTGCTTAAGTGGTTTGCGTGGATCTCCCCGCCCCCAGAACTTTAATGCCCCTACGTATCTATCAGATTGGGTTTTTCCCCCGCTCCTTCCCCTGCTAGAGATGGTCCCACATATATTACTGGCCATTTTGTGTTGGAAAAATGTGATAGTCTGTCACTGTACATGAATGGGAAGGAAGAGGAAAAGTAGGGATGGCCGATGGATACTCATGGTTTAATAGAATGAAACAGTCCTTTGGCATGTTTTCCTCTTGTTATTGCACCTTAGTTTGGAGCTTAATTTACTTTTAATGCTATCACCCACCTGTACATCTAAAATTGGTGCATAAACCTTTAATGACTTCTCATCTTTGCAGGTCTTTTGCATTGATTATTTCTTGAAGAAAATGAAAAAATTACCCCAAAAGTGACTGTATACATTTACTAGGTTATTAACTAACAGCACATTTGTAAAAATCCAATGTCATTCTAGTCTTTTTTCATGGTTGTGTTCATTAAAGCACTCTTTTCAGCATGGGATTAAGAAAGAGTAGTTCAGCCCTAACCGGTTTGGCTCGGTGGATGGAGCATCGGCCTGCGGACTGAAGGGTCTCAGGTTCGATTCCAGTCAAGGGCATGTACCTTGGTTGCGGGCACATCCCCAGAGGGGGGTGTGCAGGAGGCAGAGGATCGATGTTTCTAACTCTCTATCCCTATCCCTTCCTCTCTGTAAAAAATCAATAAAATATACTTAAAAAAAGAAAGAGTAGTTCAACATTGTGAGGGAAATAGTTTGTATACCACTCACCACAATTTTATGTAACTGCTATGGGCGTAGCATTGGTGAAATAGCTACTTTAGAGCTATCAACAAAAATACCGTGTGGCCAGGATCTGAGCAAAGAGGACCACCCCTTCAGGAAAAGACCGGGACCTACAGTAGGTCAGCTACAGACTAGACAGGAAAAGTGCTGTGTTCACTTCCCCCTCTACAGGATTTATATATTTTTTTGTTTTATTTTTTTATTCATTCATTCATTCATTCATTTATTCACTCATTTATTGCCTAATGCTCTTTTGGGAGCCTCTGCCCCACTCCTCTCAATCTGTAGTTTGGGAATATTAAAAAAAAAAGTCAACCAACAAACTAAAAATCTTTAAAATGGTATGAATTTGAGAATAAATATAGAAACTATAGAATTGCTTGGCATATTCAGACCAAGGAAACATAATTTGAGCTGAAGTTTAGAATCCTTGACTCAGAAAGCTCTCCATGTCTGGGCCCAATTTTTCATAATACATAGCCAATGGTACACTAGAAATTTAACTCTCTTGAGGTGTGACTCTTTTTTTCATGCCAAGTGTCTGGTTCTGGCCCACCAAATTATGGTTTAGAGGGTATTGTTGGAACCTAAGAGAGTCTACTCAAGTAGGGAGTTTGGGAGAATGCCCCAGGAAGCCTATCTCCTCCTCCTGAGGGTGAGCACTACTCCCTTCCTCTAGAGATTGCAAAGAGATCTCTGGAAAATAGGGCAATAAAGCAAGATGATGGGGGTGTGGGAGATGATCCAAGCAGAAAGTCCCAGAAGCAAGATTGGGGAGCATGCCTCATTGGAAGTATAAGAAATAAGCCAATAATGGAGATAAAATTAAACTACTCAGTTATTTCCAAAAAAGGCAAAAAAGAGGGAAAGAAAGTGCCAACATAAAAACAAATAGCAAAAATTGTAGATTTAAATCCACTCATATTAATTAGCACATTAAATGTAAATAATCTAGACAGACAAATAAAAGGCAATGGTTGGTGTGAAAAGAAAACCACTTCAATTTTTTTTTTAAGGGAGTTAGCTTAAATGAAATGGGAAAATACACAACGTGCACACACTAAGCAAAAGAAAGCTTGATTTTTAGGGAGGGAGGGAAAGGAAGAGAGAGAGAAATACCAATGTGAGAAATAAGCATAGATCAGCTGCCTTTGTGTAAGCCCCAATCAGGTATCATACCTGCAACCAATACATGTGCCCTGACCAGGAATCAAACCTGCAACCCTTTGGTGTATGGGATGACGCTACAATCAACTGAGTCACCCAGCCAGGGCATTGTAGTACCTATTTTAATGTCAAACAAAGGAGACTTCATATAAGAAATATTTACAGAAAAAAAAATTGAAGGCATTTTATAATTATAAAGGAGTATATTGGCAATGTAAAAAAAAGAACAGTCTCATATGAAAACGTGTGGCATATAATTAAAGCAGTGCTAAGAGGAAATTTTATAATGTTACATTTCTTATATTAAAAACAAGAAGTATTTCATATCAATAGTATAGACATATACCATTGAAGATAGAAAAGGTAGAGCAAATTAAATCTAAAACAAACTCAACTAATCTATACTATTAAAAGGGTAATATGCTGGCAGTTGGCCATGAGCAGGCTGGCAGGCAGAATGGTTAGGGGAGATCAGGCAGGCAGGTAGGTGAATGGTTAGGAGCCAGCGGTCCTGGATTGCTAGAGGGATGTCCGACTGCTGGCAGTCAGACATCCCCCAAGGGGGCCCAGATTAGAGAGGGTGCAGGCGGGCTGAGGAACACCACCCCCCCCCCCCAAGAATTTCATGCACCAGGCCCCTAGTCTATAATAATAAAAGGGTAATATGCTAATTAGACTGGATGTCTTCCGGACGTCATTTCGGGCATCCTTCCTGATGAAGCCAGGGCCAGAGTGAAGCCAGCCCGGTTCCCAGGTGCCTGCAGGTGGCCCGAGGGAAGCCAGCTTGGGTCCTGGATGCCTGCTGGCAGCCGGAAGAGGGAAGCCCAGGTCCATGGTGCCAGAGGGAAGCAGTGATGGCAGCCTGGGTCTCAGGTGCCGGAGGGAAGCCGATGCCAGCAGCCGGGGGAAGGAAGGCCTACTCTTGCATGAATTTTCATGTATCGGGCCTCTAATGGGAAAATAAAGATAAAAGAAAGAATAGACAAAATTGATAACAAAAAAAATACAGAAAATTGATGAAAATAAAAGTTCCTTCTTCAGGAGACTGGAAAGAGAGATTTAAATTCTGCAGGAACTAGCATGGTGAAAAGATCTTTTCTATGGATTGGAAGGAAAAGTTTGGCAGAGATCTGATCTCTGGTAACCCAATGGGCTATGATGAAAGGGTTTTCACAAATTCTGAAGTTCAGCAGGTATGTGTGGTGGAAATATCTGTCTCTCTTTTTTTATGTTTTGCCTAAATGTTTTGCTTTAACATTAAAATCTCTAAATATTGGCTGCTCCAATCTGTGTTAGGTTCTCAAACTAAACCAAAGCAAATCAATAATGAAGAATCTGAATTCCTACTAAATTTAGAAATGATTTAAATTAAGAGTACATTTTGAGGAAGGTGATAACAGGTATGTGGAAAGAAATTTGTTAATGTGTATCAAAAGCATTCAGAATGGTGAAGCCCCTTTAAAGTTGTCCAGTTTCTCTCTTCTGTGTGATGCTCTCACAAATAATCAGGAATGCAACAGCCATGCAGAGTTGCAAGCACTGTGATCTTCAAAGAACATTATTTACAACTAGAGGCGAGATGCATGAAAATCGTGCAAGAGTAGGCCTTCCTTCCTCTGGCTGCTGGCACTGGCAGCTTCCCTCTGGCACCCAGGACCTGGGCTTCCCTCACAGCCCCGGCTTCATCCGGAAGGTCATCCGGAAGGACATCTGGTCTAATTAGCATATTGTGTTTTTATTAATATAGATAAAGCAGAGCTCACACTCTCAGTAGTTGACTATTGGAGACTGGCTATTATGTTGAACCATTGCAATTAAAATAGTCTAAATTAAAATGAAAGATCATCATGTTACCATTTCAAGGGAGAATAATGGAAGTAAATTATATGTCCTGTGATCTCAAGATGTATAGAAATAATGTAGAAAAAAGACCTAGAAGAAATTCCTAAGAATGTTCAATTGTTGAACCATGTAGTAGGTTTGAAGCTGTTTTAATTTGACCTTCAACCTTTCTTTGTAATCTTTCTTTGTTTTGCACTGTTTCTTGGTTTGCATGATAAGGTTATTTTTAAATTCAATCCCACTAAAATAATGCTAAAGTTTTGAGGAAACTAAGTGGGAAAAAGTTACCTATTCGTCAACCATTTATTTATTGCTTAGTGATTGCTGGTTGTTTATTTAAAGATTTATTACCCAAAGAATATTTTTTCCAAGTATAATCCACATAAAATGACCAAATCATAATTAGAAGGAAGAGCTAAAAATCTGATTTATATACCCCATCCTCTCTAATACACAATCTTGTTGTATCTGTTGTATAAGCAATATTTTAGAAGATGATGATGGGTACCTGTGCACTTGGGCAAACCCATTCCTCTGTGCACCTTGTAAGGCATTTTCAGGAGTGTGAGAAGAGGCTGGTCAGCTTCAGATGGGTAACTTTCCACATCCGAACCTCTCTTTCCACATTTGTAAATGGAGACAATCTTTGAAACCTTTAGTCCAGGGGTCCTCAAACTACGGCCCGCGGGCCACATGCAAATACAAATATTGTATTTGTTCCTGTTTTGTTTTTTTACTTCAAAATAAGATATGTGCAGTGTGCATAGGAATTTGTTCATAGTTTTTTTTTTAACTATAGTCCGGCCCTCCAACGGTCTGAGGGACAGTGAACTGGCCCCCTGTTTAAAAAGTTTGAGGATCCCTGCTTTAGTCTAAATATCCCTACATTAAATATAGAATCTTAGACTTTTTAGTCCTTATAGTTAAACAGTCCTCACATTCATGACCTCTGGCCTGAAAATTATGGAGTCAATGGGAATTAACAGTGAGACAGTCTAATCAGATACATCACTCTAGTCAGGTACTTCACTTAAGGTGAAGATGTCAAAACACTTATTTCTTACAAAACACTTGAAGCAGATTGGGGCACTTGTTAAGTGTTTTGTAAATTATAATAGTTCCATCAAAAATGTGGACTTTTTAGTCTTGATCTCTCAATCTCTCTTTCTTTTTAAACTACTTTGGAGAAATGGGTTTCACTTATCTGCACATTTTTCCACTATAATATCCCCTGAATCTAAACTATAAATTATTGTTACTGGCTTTGGGACAGTAAAGAAAAAAAGGGACATTTCTAAATCTTTTTATTTTATGAAACTTTACTAGAAGATGAAACTAAGTTGGTGCACTTGTAGCCTACAGTTAAGCATGCAAATAAATGATGGAACATATGGGTGAAGAAAAATTCTCGGCAGGGTCAAATCCATATGAGATTCTCATTACTACTAGATCAAGCTGTCCTCCAAAGAGAGCCAGCTTAGATCAGCTTACCGTTGTTTATGTACTTTACAAACTGAGCAAGACAAATAGTGTGTTAAGGCTTTATGGACTTGTTATGACAGCTAATTTCGTATCGCCTGACATAGTATCTGAGCAAACGTACAGATGTTCATTCATTTTCACTCCACTGTAGATACTGTAAATTGAGTACCTCTGGAGGTCCAGTCATAATAGCTGACAAACATTCCGGCTACCCACAAGAATGGAAGTTGTAAGTCACAGGGCTTCGACGTGGAATGTTAGCAGAGAACTCAGGGACTCATGCATCTTGTTAATGACTTCATGGCAGAACTCTTGTGTGGGTTTGCTATGACAATCTAACAGGGGACTCAGAGGACACCTAATGAATTAGCCATAACTTTAATTTAAATGACATAAGACCTGAGAAATGGGGGACTTCTGACTGCCTTTGAGTTTATAACCCTCGCCATGAAACTACCCCCTGTGACCCAAGCCTTGTCTTCATTTTCTCTTTTACCAGGATTTGTTCCTGATTTTAAAAGGATCAAAACCTGTTACTGAACACAGTAGCATGCAATCTCTCCAAAAAAGTGCCACACCTGCCTATATCCGAAGCATTCTGCTCTGTTGTGGAAGCCAACCCATCCTTCCAAGTAGAGGATTTTCCAAGTGTTTTTCTCTGCAAAATGGTGTCAATATTTATTTGATTTTTATTCACAGAATGACATTGTGAGACTTTATATGTGGTTTAAATAAAAATATAAGGCCTTAAAATAAATTTTAAATATTGTCATTTTATTAAATGGAATGTGGAATTATCTCACATAGCCTATAATACACCGAAACTTCCATGTAGCTATTTTAACTGCTTATAATCCCCCAGCCTTCATTACATGGTGTTTGGTTTTCTTGAGGTACATTTTGAACATCCTTGAAAAAAAGGGATTTTTTAAAAAGTTAAGTATAGAATTGATCCCATTAAATATCTATAGTCAGATGGATTTTTGTTTACATTGAGTGTAAAACTTGAAGTATTTATATCACATTTAAGAGTAAAGTAACAAATCAATGTTCTTCTAGACTCTCATGAAACACTTTCATCAAGATATCTTGCAAAGTTTTCCATCTTATTGAAATGATTGCTACCTCTGGAAAGATCCTGCAACAAATCTTTATATCTGAGCCTACTTTTGTTTAAAGTCATATATAATGACTTTCCCTATAGTTCAATTAATATTTAAAGGTTCTTATTTTCTTACAAAACACTTATGGTAAAGATGTCAATAGAAAAATATTTTTCTCTCAAATTGTCTGTTCTGTAAGCTTTTATATTCAACATTCCTGTGAAAATTATAGCCTGTCCATCTCTCTCTGGGTAATTTTCTCACTAACTAGGAAAGAACAGAGTATTGAAAAAGATCACATTGATGGCAAAGAAACTCAAGTTTGACTTCCTACTCATAGGAGTTGTGGAGCAATAAATAATGGGGCCAACTACTGAATAAAAACGTTCTGGGGTGAATTATTTCAGATACACTTCCATGTTAGCTCTGTTCTTTTGTATCTGAAGCTATTCCATGTATCATAAATGCATTAACTATAAGTGACTTCAGCCAGTAAACTTCAGGAAAGTAGCACTGGCTCATAACCATACTTCAGATGCCTTTTGAGACTATCAATTGTTTAGCATCCTGCACTCTGAGTGACCATCCATACATGGGGCGTCCAACTTCTGCCTGCAGTTTACCTTCTCAGACTTCATCTCTTGAAAGGGGTCTGGGGTGTCTCAAAGATGAGATGGGAACATTGCAGGGAACAGTGTGTCATAATGGGAGAATATGTGAATCTAGGCCCTAAGTAGCACTGGCTCATAACCATACTTCAGATGTGTTTTGAGACTATCAATTGTTTAGCATCCTGCACTCTGAGTGACCATCCATACATGGGGCGTCCAACTTCTGCCTGCAGTTTACCTTCTCAGACTTCATCTCTTGAAAGGGGTCTGTGGTGTCTCAAAGATGAGATGGGAACATTGCAGGGGACAGTGTGTTATAATGGGAGAATATGTGAATCTCGGCCCTATATGGGATCATCTACCTTGGGTGGGGTACAAATAAAGACAACTTATCAGTGTGACAGTCTATAACCCAATTATCAGAAACACACACACACACACACACACACACATAATATATATATACACACACATGAGTGAACCACAATCAGACAAAAAATATGTGTAGTATTATAGTTGTTCACTAATTTTTATTTTAATTATTTTTTTCTATCTTATTGCTACTCTATCTCTAGTCTTTCCATGTGGACATGAAGCCTGATTCTCTCAGTGCTAATGAGAGATGTGTAATGAGAAAACCACATATTCCACCAGTGTCTGCCACAATAAACCTTTCCAGTAATTGATGTACTGCAGTGGGTCACATCTCATTACACTGGGTGACTTCATAAACTGATTTGACAGGTTATTTGACCACATGATTCATCAACTTCAAAAATGGTTTTGGATGGTGGGCAGATCAGCAATGTGAGCCATTTTAAAGGTAAGTAGAGAGAGTAATTTGCATGATTTCATAAATAGTTAAATACTTTGATACCTTTGGCATGATGAAAATGTACCTGCAGCTCACATTCTATCTGGGCACATGCCATAAAACTGGATACATTACCTGTTAGCCAGGAAACAGGACACATCTTGAGAGAAGATATTCTATATCCTATGGGATTTGGAGGTAAAGCCAAATGTTCTTTCCCTAAATCTTGGCTAAATGTAATGGTGGGGTTGTCATTATATAGAAGAACAAGCAGGCAAGAAACCTTCACATGCCTGTTGTAAACCCCCAGGATCCTCTCTACCAGTGGAAATTATGACCAGATTACGGCCTCTAGAGTAACTTTATATGGGAAAAAAACAGATAATATTTGTGCTAATACTTATATTGTGAGATTTGATCATTGAAACTTTGGATTGGTGCACTGAATTTTGGCATTTTTTCTCTTTTTGCAATTTGAATCAGTATAGATCAATATTTATGATAACAAGTGAGGTATTTTCTACTTAGGGCATGTTTTTGAATTAAATCTCTAATAAATCAGTACACTCTGGATTCCAAATGGTCTAAGGTAAGATAAAACAATAGAATAAGATGAATTTCATTACTTACTAGTGATGCCTCCTTAATTGACACACTCCAAATATAATTTGTTCCTCCATTGGTGATAGCCACCAACCAAAGACCTGAAGAGTAGCTTGGAAGGTGGGTAATTTGAAATTAGAGTTTAAATCCTGTTAAAAGTCAGATAATATAGAAAAGTCCCAAACTCAGACACATTATTTGAAGGAGGAAAAAGGAGAAAATAGCTGCAGCCCCACAGAGATGTCCGTTTTTCAGTGTCCGGATATATAGATCTGGGAACCAGTTAATCCCATCATTCAGGCTGACGTGGCTCCTAACTGTACCCTGAGTACCACAACCCACACCCCAACTCACCAGGTAACTACTGGGGTCCAGCTGACGCATCATGACCCATAGGCCTGGTCCTTATCACTGCATGACATGTCAGCTGTCCCTGTTGTCTCTGATTTCCAATATGGCTTGGGAACATGTCCTTCCACTTTGATGTAAAAAGCCCTGCTTCTAGGGGGCACTTGACTTCCCACCGGGACTTCTGATGCCTTCATGTTCACCATCCTGACTCTGTCTCTTTCACCTCACCCCACCTCCAGGTGTGTCTGTTCATGGCAATTTGTCCACCCAATGTGTTCTCCTATCACAGAAGCCATCAAGGTTCACATAAGTCCTTGCCCTCCACAATATGAATCAACCACCAAAGTCAAGCCACACCCAGCATTTTCTTCCATCACTTAGATTCTGCCATTGACCACAGCCTCTCATCCTGCCATTCTCAGAATTTCCCTCTCCCATGACACCTGTTGCTGGACTGCACGAAGCTCATGTTATTTCTCACATAAAAGTACATTTTCAAGTCATTGTCGCTGTTGCCTTTCCTCTAGCACAGCATCGCTTCTCAGGTAATCAGTCTGCTGAGAATAAAGCCAACTTTCTTGCCATACTGGCATTCCATTGTACCTACCCACCAAATGCCAGCCTTAGTCTATGTTCCTGTATTTTATTTTTTGGTGCCAACATAAAAACTGACAAAAGAGCCCTAACTGGTTTGGCTCAGTGGATAGAGCATTGGCCTGTGGAATGAATGGTCCCAGGTTCGATTCCAGTCAAGGGCATGTACCTTGGTTGCGGGCACATCCCCAGTGGAGGGTGGGCAGGAGGCAGCTGATCGGTGTTTCTCTCTCATCGATGTTTCTAGCTCCCTATCCCTCTCCCTTCCTCTCTGTAAAAAAATCAATAAAATATATTTTTAAAAAAACTGACAAAAGAATCCCACAACTGTACAGATAAGTAGCTCTAAAGTTCTTGATTTCTAATCTATATTTTTCACCCAAGCCACCAACCATCCCTCTCCTCTGACAGCTGTCCATCTGTTCTCTATATCTATGTCAGTTTCTATTTTATTTATTAGTTTATTTTCTTCATTAAATTTCACATATAAGTGAAGTCATCTGTTACTTGTCTTTCTCTGACTGGCTTATTTCACTTAGCATAATACTCTCCAGGTCTATCCATGCTGTTGCAAAAGATAATATTTCCTTCTTTTTTAAGGCCAAGCAATATTCATTTGTGTAAATGTACTACAGCGTTTTTATACACTCATCTACTGATGGACACTTGGGCTACAAAAACTTTTTAGTTTGATGTAGTTACATTTGCTTATTTTTTTCTTATTTCCCTTACCCAAGGAGATATATCAGAAATAATATTGCTATGAGACATGTCTGAGATTTTCCTGCCTATGTTTTCTTCTAGGATTTTTATAGTTTTGAATGTAAGATTTAAGTCTTTAATCCATTTTAAGTTTATTCTTTTGTATGGTTTAAGAAGGTGGTCTAGTTTCATTATTTTGCATGTATCTGTTCAATTTTCCCAGCATCATTTACTGAATAGACTATCTTCACCTTATTGTATGTTCTTGTCTCCCGTGTCAAATATTAATTGACCATAAAAGCACGGGTTTATTTTGGGGAGTCTCTATTCTGTTCCACCGATCTATATAGTCTGTTTTTATACCAGTACCATGCTGTTTTGATTACTATGGCCTTGTGGTATAGTTTAATATCAGGTAGTGTTATTTCTGCAACTTTGTTCTTTCTCAATATTGCTGTGGCAATCGGGGGTCTTTTGTGGTTCCAAACAAATTTTTGAAATATTTGTTCTAGTTCTGTAAAATATGCCATTGGTATCTTGATAGGAATTGCATTGAATCTATTTATTGCTTTCAGTAGTGTGGGCATTTTAACAATGTTAATTATTTCTATCCATGAACATGGTATATGCTTCTATATATTTTTATCTTCTTCAGTTTCTTTCTTTAGTGTCTTGTAATTTTTTGAGTGCAGATCTTTTATATCCTTGGTTAAATTTATGCCTCGGTATTTTTTATGTAATTATAAATGGGGTTATTTTATTAGTTTCCCTTTCTGATAGTTCAATATTAATGTACAAAAATGCAACTGAATTCTGGATATTTATTTTGTATTCTCCTACTTTACTGAATTTATTTATCAGTTCTAGTAGTTTATTGATGGAATATTTAGGGTTCTCTATATACAGTATCATGTCATCTACAAATAATGACAATTTTACTTCTTCCTTTTCTATTTGGATACCTTTATTTCTTCTTTTTGTCTGATTGCTGTGACTAGGATTTCTAGTACTTTGTTGAATGAGAGTGGTGAAAATGGACATCTTTGATAATTTAAGAAGAAATAAACAGCTTCCCAAACAATAAAAAGCTAAAGGAGTTTGTTACCACCAAACTAATATTTATTCCAGGATGCAAGGTTGGTACAATATCTGCAAATCAATAAATGTAATATACCACATAAACAAAATGAAGAATAAAAATTACATAATCATATTAATAGATATGATTAAAATTCATTTGTTAAAATCCAGCATCCATTTTTGATAAAAACTCTCAGAGGGAACATACCTCACTGTAATAAAGGTCATATGTGACAAACTCACAGCCAACATCATACTCAATTTACAAAAACTAAAAGCTTTTTCTTTAAAATTAGGAATAAGACTGAGATGTGCCCTTTTTTTTGGTGTGTGCTTTTAATTGAATTTATTGGGGTGATGTTGGTTAATAAAATTACACAGGTTTCAGGTATACAATTCTACAATATATCATCTGTAATTGTACTGTGTTTACCACCCCAAGTCAAGTCTCCTTCCAACACCATTTATCTTCCCTTTACTTTCTTCTACCTTTCCCTTTCCTTTCCCTCCCATCTGACAAGTCTTCCTTTTTTTTTCTTCTTTGCTTAATCCCTTTACCCTTCTCACCCAGCCCCCAAATCCTTCCCCTCTAACAGCTGTCAGTCTATTATTTGTATCCATGAGTCTGTCTCCACTCTGTTAGTTTATTTAGTTCATTAGATTTCACACATAAGTGAAATCATATGGTACTTGTCTTTCTCTGACTGGCTTATTTCACTGTTTATTCAAGCCATTTACTAGTAAAAATACAAAGGCATTCCAAAGTTTAGCCTGGAGTGCCCTCTGCTGGTCATAAAATTAAAACTACATAAAGCAATACACCTGCCTACTCAAATACACAGGTTGAATTTGTTATTCTATTTTAGTTAATTGGACCACACCGATTACTAATAGACCTTAAATTATAATCATATAATCATAAACAGATATTTAATATAAGCTTCTTTTAAAATTAATTGCTTAGTGGATAAATAGCTTGTAAAATTTTAAAAAGTGTTTTCATAGGTGGTATTTAATATAAAGATAAAAACTTTAGTGTCTAAGGTGGATATGGCAACTAATATATAATGTTATGAGTTGATTGGTGTCCCCAAAACTTCCTATGTTGAAGTCCTAATAATGTTCCTCATAATGTGACTGTATTTGGAAATAGGTTCCTTGCAAATGTAATTAATCAAGATGAGGTCATCCTGGAATAGGATGACCCCTAATCCAAAAAGACTGGTGTTTTTATAAAAAGGGGCAATTTGAACACACACACATAAACAAGCATCCACACAGGAAGAATACCTTATCAAGGTGGAGGGGTGGAGAGAAGCTCCTACAGGCCGAGGGATGCCAGTATGGCAGCAAACCCCAAGACACCAGACAAGAGGCCTGGAGCAGATTCTCTCACAGACTGAGAAGGAACCAACCCTGTCCACACCATGATCTCAAACTTCTAGACCAAATCTATGGGAGATAATAAATTTCTGTCGTTTAAACAATGTAGTTTGTGGTACTTCGATATGGCAGCCCTGGAAACTAAGACAAATGTAAAGTTAGAAATGCAAAGTTTATAGCACCTTGTAGTACCTGCACAGGCTGGTGATAGTGGTGGACCCAGGGCCCTGCAGGTGCTACCTGGTGGGAGACTCCTACAGGCCTCTGTGTTCCCAGCATCATCGCCACGAGCACAGGAAATACCAGGGCAGATGGTCTGCGGGGGCAGAGTTGATTCAAACTCAAGTCTATCAGCTCCCTGATTTCATTCTCTTTCTCTTCTAGAGCAGTGGTTCTCAACCTTCCTAGTGCCGCGACCCTTTAATACAGTTCCTCTTGTTGTAGTGACCCACAACCATAAAATTATTTTCATTGCTACTTCATAACTAATTTTGCTACTGTTATGAATCATAATGTAAATATCTGATATGCAGGATTTGTTTTCATTGTTACAAATTGAACATAATTAAAGCATAGTGATTAATCACAAAAACAATATGTAATTATATATGTGTTTTCCGATGGTCAGGCTACCCCTGTGAAAGGGTCGTTCGACCCCCAAAGGGGTCGCGACCCACAGGTTGAGAACCGCTGTTCTAGACTGTGCTGCCTCATAGCTCTGGTGTCTGTGAACATGCATGTGTGCACATGTACTAGTATACACACATGTACACATGCATGTGCAGAGGAACACAGGTGCACACAATCACAAAACAGTGCTATGCATGAACATTCCCCTGCATGTACACACATGCACACGTGCACACATGCATGTGCCTGTAAATCCTCACACTACCACACAAGTACACATGCCCACGTACTCACATTCACACTCTTGTGTATGTGCACATGTGTATGCACATACCACATGCGTGCACACATGCCACATATTAATGCATACACACAATTATACTAGTACATACAGCCCAGTAACTAGAAAAAAACCACACTTGTTCTTAGAAAAGTAATCACCACCTGCTGTTAGTTGCCACTTCTGTTTCTCACAGTACAAGAGGCCAGGTCCTTAACCAGCCAGGATGGAGTCAAGGGCAGGTGTGCAGCAGCAACCAAAGGGTGGTTGGGGGCACAGTGACTTGATCCACAGAGATCTCAGCCCAGCTACCCTGGTCAGCTCTGCATGCCACCTCAGTTTTCCGCATGACCAGCTTCCCCCAGTCAGTCACAGACTCTTACTCATTTACTTCTTAGGTCAAGGTGAAGTCACATCTAACAGGCTGGGGAGGCTGTCACCGGGGCTGCATCAAGAACGTGTAACAGCCGAAACCGGTTTGGCTCAGTGGATAGAGCGTCGGCCTGCGGACTGAAAGGTCCCAGGTTCGATTCCGGTCAAGGGCATGTACCTGGGTTGCGGGCACATCCCCGGTGGGGGATGTGCAGGAGGCAGCTGATCGATGTTTCTCTCTCATCAATGTTTCTAACTCTCTATCCCTCTCCCTTCCTCTCTGTAAAAAATCAATAAAATATATTTAAAAAAAAAAAAAAAAAGAACGTGTAACAGTAGCTCCAAGAAGGAATCTCATGATCCTGCCTTGGCTGAGGACTGGCAATGGGACCACCCCTGGCTCAACCAGCCAATCACGAGGGATGTGCTTTGGGGAAAATCAGTGTGCCTGGGTGCCAATAGGCATGAGTGGAATAAAACGAAATCACTGGAAAACCAGGAGCTGTGATGTTGGGAGCCCAGCCCTGGGTGGCAATGAGGTGGGCTCTGTCTGAGCCCTGAACTGCAAGAGAGAGCTTCCCCATTTCACTCCCTCCTCCCTGAATGAGGTCCTATGAGGACTAAGAAAACCAGAACATTTCTAAATGAACCATAACAACCATGTTTTGAGCCTCACTCTGTCCCAGGCACCATGGCACCTGCCTTGCACTCAGGATTTTATTTAAAATGGAAAGAGTTCTATGAAGTTTATAAACATGTCCAAATGAAGGAATTTGCTACTTCCCTACTTATTTGACATGTATACATCAAGTATACGTGAAAATATAATAAAATGGAAAATATAATTCCAGTAAAGTCTCTCTCACCTATTAGAGCCTCAATAAGTGGGCTGCTTTAATTACACTGTCAGGTCACTGGGCTCTGGACTAAGAGGGGAGGGTGGTGGGCTTGGTTTTTTAACTGTACCACTTTTAATTTTGCTATTGTTAACTCAGTACAATCCTATATAATAATCCTATATAATAAAAGGGTAATATGCAAATTGACCCTAATGGCAGAATCACCAGGAATGACCAGTCCCTATGATGCGCACTGACGACCAGAGGGCAGACGCTCAATGCAGGAGCTGCCCCCTGGTGGTCAGTGTGCTCCGCTCAGCCACAAGCTGGGCAGATGGCTGCCAGCGCAGTGGCAGTGGCGGGAGCCTCTCCTGCCTCCTCAGCAGCGCTAAAGATGTCTGACTGATGGCTTAGGCCCACTCCCTGCAGGGCTCCCGGGCTGCCAGAGTGATGTCTGACTGCCAGCTTAGGCTTGATCCCCCGGGGAGCAGGCCTAAGCCAGCAGGTCGATATCCCCCGAGGGATCCCTGACTGCAAAAGGGCGCAGGCTGGGCTGGGGGACCACCCCCCCGAGTGCACAAATTTTTGTGCACTGGGCCTCTAGTGTATTAATAAACAGTATTATCAAAGTACATTAAAAGGCCTACCTAAATTGCAGCAAGAAAAATGTAGAATTTTTGAGAAAAATCTTGTCACATGCATTTAAGCAACATGCTAATGGTGGTTAATATGTCTTCTGTTGTGTGTGCCACCAGAGGGCACTGTGAAGCTGAAAAGGAATTTATGGTCCTAAAATACATCCAGTCAGTCACACTAGTAAATGTGAGGGGATTTTGTTAGGACCTCAATCAGATCTTTGGAGATGGCAGACCCCCATTATTTAAACAATGTTTGTGGACAATTTTTACTTGTAACAATTTTATTCTTGTTGATTTTTTCAAAATTGTGTCTGAGTTATTCTCTGTCATTCTCTAATTAGTAACTTTTTATTGAAAAGCATTTTATCTTCCTTGGACTGGCACATACAGGGCCTCACCCACACATATGAAGTTGGTATCCCCAGTGCAGAATCTTTGGTGCTTGAGCAAATGATTCTAGCACGCAGCACTGAGAACTCTGTCCATAAGAGCTGCTGTCTGTGGTTTACATCGGTCCTTCCAGGTACCTGGGCCAGGAAGGGGCAAGCCAGGCCATAGCAGGTAGAGCAAAGCCTTAAAAAGTCACACTGTGTCAAAGGTCACAATCTGGCCAGCATGGTCACCCCTGTGGGGAACAGCACAGAGAGTGATTAGAGTAAGCAGGTCTTAGTGTAGGCAGCTTTCCCCAAATCCTCAGCTTTCACTGACTCCCTGCCCTGACTGCCAGGACCACACAACTTAACACCTTGTTATTTACTATCAAACTATCTGAAATTAGCATCACAACAAGCTTAGATCTCCTGAGCCCACCACTTGTGTGTGCATAAGCATGAGAACCAGCAGTGGGGCACTCAAGGTCTTTGACTTTGCATCTGAGCTGTGACACCCTGCAGGTCCCTGTCCTTCTGTTTTAAGGAGGACCCTGGCCTCTGCCTTTAGAACATTTTGATGTTGCCCCCTCCAGCAAGGCACTGATGAGATACACACCCCCAGAAGAGAGGTGGGTCTCCCCACTGTGTGCCTTGTACTTCCTTGAAGAGGCAGATGTACAGAGGTGTTGTGCCTTCTCCATAAAGGTGGCTGTGTGCTTGTCACAACTGGACTGAGACTGTTTTTCTAGTGCCCTTCCTCCTGGGAGCAACTTTATGTGGGAAAAACAGCCGACCCCCATCTACACTAATGGAGTTTTCATGAACTGCTGTAAAGAAACCTAAGGAGCAGAGCCAAACACCTGACACGCAGCAGAGCCAAACACTAATACCAAGTTTTGCAGTGGAGAAATTAGGGCAGTTTATTTTCATGGCACCAAGCTTGGAGAACCGGAAGCTAATGCTTAAAGCCTGAACTCCCCAATGATTTTTAATCAAGGGTTTTTAAAGACAAAGATTGAGGATCAAGGATAGTGCTGACTGGTTAGTTCTTGTGTAAGCTTCAGTGGTTTTCCTTAGTCCGATTAATTCAGTTCCTGACATCATCTTGTCTGGAGCCTTCATCACTGTGGTCGGTGATCTAACTGGGCTGAGGAATCAGGATTCTGCAAAACATCTCATGATTGTGTGTCAGTGATGTTATCTTTAAAGCCAAAGGCAGAGACTAAACAGCTTGTGACCACTGTTATTGTTTAAGCTATCCTTGCTTTGTGCTTAAGTAACTACATTTTTCTATTATTTATCTCAAGCAAAGTGCAACTTTTCTCCTAGAACTTGGGTTACAGGAGGCCTTCAGGACATGATTGACATATTTTCTTAATTTTTGACTATGAGCTATGCAATGACCAAAGCAATGAAAACATTTAGTTAGAGACTGGCCCTACATCTCTAGACTCTGCGATCTAATACCTACATAGGCTTACTGTTGACTATTGGTTTCACAGCAAAGATCTTGTGTCTTTCTCCCCTCCCCACCTTACTGCTCCCAAGGGTTTCATTTGGAATCCAGCTTCAATTCACTCAAATACAGATGTGTATTGAACTCTGTCTCTTGTATGGCGTGTTGTGCATGGTACTGTGAGGGCTATGAGCCTTTTCATAGGATACTAGAGGCCCGGAGCACTGGGGGAGGTGTCCCTCAGCCCAGCCTGCACCCTCTCCAATCTGGAACCCCTGGATCCTAACCACTCGCCTGCCTGCCTGCCTGATTGCCCCTAACTGCTTCTGCCTGCCAGCCTGATCGCCCCCTAACCACTCCCCTGCCAGCCTGATTGATGCCTAACTGCTCCCCTGCCAGCCAGAAAGCCCCCAACTGCCCTCCCCTGCCGGCCTGATTGCCTCCAACTGCCCTCCCCTGGAGGCCTGATTGCCCCCAACTGCTCTCCCATGCAGGCCTAATAGCCCCCAACTGCCCTCCCCTGCCAGCCTGATTGCCTCCAACTGCCCTCCCCTGGAGGCCTGATTGCCCCCAACTGCTCTCCCCTGCAGGCCTAATAGCCCCCAACTGCTCTCCCCTGCAGGCCTGATTGCCCACAACTGCTCTCCCCTGCTGGCCGTCTTTTGGTGGCCATCATGTGGTGGTCATCTTGTGGCAGCCATCTTGTGATGACATGGGGGCAACCATCTTGTGATGGCGTGGGGGCAGCCATCTTGTGGTGACATGAGGGCGCAAGGGTGCAAGGGCCACCTAGGCTTTTATTAGTATAGCTGTTGGGATACGTGTCACCTGACCATAGTAAAGACCTATCAATATGACAGAAAAAGTTGAGTCATGTTGAGTTGGGATAACAGCAATGCTCCATGGCCAAGGGCTTGTTGAAGTGGAATTTTAAAGAATGAGGAGGATTTGCAGGCAGGTGTCTAGGGGAAGGGCCTCCTGAGCAGAGAGGATGTCAGGAATAGGTCTGGAGGAGGAAACACTGTCACTGAATCCTGAATCACAAAATCACATCTGGACTTTCCTTCCTGGCCATTTCACTGCACCTGGATATAGTCACTTTCTCCCCCTCCCCCATTCCCTCTTCCAAAGGCAGATCCAGAATTGGTGTGTCTGAGACATTAAGTAAATTAAAGACGTAAAAGGTCTTACTCATTATCTGTCAAGTCTTACTTACACAGCAGAACTTTAATCCTAAACCTGGATGAGCTTCACAGTACATATGCCCCTGGAGTTGGATGTGAATGTGCCTGGCTCTGTATCCAATCCACACAGTCAGACAGGCGATGCAGCTAAAAATGATCATTATCATGTTACCCCGAAAACAATTAGCAAATTTAAACTTTAAAATCATAGGCTTGTCTCTGGTGAAAAGCAAAGGCAGTCTGGCTTGTTGCTCCTTCCAGGTGAGTTGATTTTGCAAAATGTTAGCTAAGCCTGAGTTCCTGGTGTGAACAGTAAGGCTGTTTGAATCCACACATGCAGGGACTATCTGGACAAGGGAGACTTCTGCTAATAGGACTGTTATGACAAATTAATGACTATTCCAAGACAAAGAGTAAACACAATTTAAGTTTTTGTTTAAAAATAAATACTAGTAAGTGAAGCCCTAGCCGGGTTGGCTTAGTGGATAGAACGTCAGCCTGTGGACTGAAGGGTCTTGGGTTTGATTCTGGTCAGGGGCACATGCCAGGGTTTCGAGCTCAATCCCCAGTATGGGGCATGCAGGAGGCAGCTGATCAATGATTCTTTTTCATTATTGATGTTTCTATCTCTCTCTCCCTCTCCCTTCCTCTCTATAATCAATAAAAATATATTTTAAAAATACAATAAATAAATAAGTAAATATGCAAGATAAATTTTTATTCTGCCTTCACCCTGAAGGTGGGATGATGCAGACTGAACTTCCTCACCCAGCTGTCAAACCCGAGGATCTCCCATATGCCAATTTGCTGCCACTCCAGTCCCCATTGCTCTGTTCTCATCATGGCCTGGAGACTTCAGCTGGGGCCAAGGTCCCTCTGGAGCAGTGATTTTCAACCTTTTTCATCTCATGGAGCACATAAACTAATTACTAATATTCTGCAGCACACTAAAAAATATATTTTTGCTGATCTGACAAAATAATTGGTATAATTTTGATTCTTTCACACCAAACAACTATTGTTGTGTTGGCTGTTGTCATTTTTTTTATTTGACAATCTAAGGGAAAAGAGGTCAGTGCCCCTGACTAAACATTCAGGTATTGCATGTTGTAAAAGTTCTTGAGCACACTGTTTGAAAACTGCTAGGGTGTACTAGTGTGGCTTCTCCTTCCCAGAATCAGCGCGGGGCTCCTTGCATGTGCTCCTGATAACAAATCTCCCAAGTGGTGTCACCCACTCTTCCTCCTGTTGTCAGTGTGGCCTCCTTTAGTGACACTGAGAAAAGTAGACTGTATGAGCATATCTTTAATGGATTTTAAAAGTCCCACTATATTCTGTTTACCCTGATGTTTTTCCCTTGTGGCAAGAATCCAAAAGGATCATTAACTTAGGGCACCAGGCAGCCCAGAGTCTGGTTGAAATGTGTGAAGTCTTAGTCACTCACTGTGTAACATCTGAGCGCTGGCTGTGTCATACAATATCATTTGGCTCCTGCCCTGCTCCGGATATTTGTTGCTGCACACCAAGCTTCCCACACTGGGTAGCATTAGGCAAAAATCATGCTTATGAATTCTACAGGGTGCAGAGGGCTGGCTTATCTCGGATCCCTTGTGTCTGGGAAGGAAGGCCTTGGCTAGGAAGATGCAAATGGCTGGGTCTTCTGCAGACTTCCTCTCCCACGCGGTGGTGCAGGATGGGCGGGACTGGCATGCTGGGCTGCTCTGCGAGTCCTGAGATATTCTTCAAAGGAGCTATGAGTGGTTTTTTTTAAATATATTTTATTGATTTTTTTACAGAAAGGAAGGGAGAGGGTTAGAGAGTTAGAAACATCGATGAGAGAGAAACATTGATCAGCCTCCTGCACACCTCCCACTGGGGATGTGCCGGCATCCAAGGTACATGCCCTTGACCAGAATCGAACCTGGGACCTTTCCGTCCGCAGGTCGATGCTCTATCCACTGAGCCAAATCAGTCATGGCTATGAGTGTTTTTTAAAAATATCTCATCTCAGAATCTCATCATATCACTTCTGCCAAATGCTCTGGGTGGGTGAGGAGAGAGAAGCCCATCCAGGTTCCAGGGAAGGAGACAGACCCCCACACTTTCATGGAAAAATTGTCTGAAGATGGTGACCATTGACTGAAGCTACTCCTTTATTATTTTAGCAGTTTACCAACATGTGTGTCCTTGAGGATGTTGGCGTCTGTCCCCTCTGTTTACCAGGGGGCCTGCTCCAAACTCTGGTTGCACAGACCCAGGATGAGGTCCCTCCACCATTGTCATCTGATGTTAAAGCAAAAGGTCTCACCTGAGCTTCTACCTTGATTATTCTCAAGGAAGACTAGGAAACTTTAACCAAATTGCATTCATTCTTTATATTTCCCCCCTACTTCTATTCTATATCATATTAAAACAGAAAGATAATTGGCCAAAATGCTGGAGCCCACAATTCTTGTCTCCTCGAGTCCTGGGAAGATGGATGAGCTTGGATGACAGGGCCAAGGCAGTGATGGATGTTCATTAGCTCAGAGCCATGGCCCCATCCCAGAACCTGAGCCAATCACTCACAACTTCATTCTGTTAAAATGACCTGCTACCGGTCCATCTCCCAGGAGACTGCAAATTCCCCAGTGGTGATGGCCACCTCCTATTCATCTCTGCACCCTCCGCATGCATCCCTAGGACATGCCAGGTATGAGCTGCCTAAAAAGCACTCTCCATGTGAAAGGCATCCACGCAGTGTGGACCCATATGAGGTAAGGAACAGGGAGGATCCAGTGCTCTGTCCGCACAGGGACCGAGCTGGCAGGACACAGCAACATCACAGTCACACCTTCCTGAGATTTCCCATGAGCTACTATCAGGTTGTCTGGAGCTCCAACTCATTACCCCAACTTTGGGACTAGAGTCATCCTCCATGTCCCCCCTCATCCTACCAACTCCAGTCTCCTTTCCTTTAAAAAAAAATTATTGATTTCAGATTGGAAGGGAGGGGGAGAGAGAGATAGAAACATCAATGATGAGATAAAGGCATTAATCAGCTGCCTCCTGTACGCCTTGCACTGGAGATAGAGCCCACAACCTGGGCATGTGCCCTTACTGGGAATTGAACCTCGATCTCTTGGTTCATAGGTCAATGCTTAACCACTGAGCCATGCTGGCCGGGATCCGGTCTCCTTTTCAACATTACTCAGAGCCTGATCCCTGAGCAGATTAACAGACATGAGGGTATAAAATAAAAATAAAGAAGCCTACAGATGCAGGGGGAACTTTTGCAGATACCACAAGGCAGGGATTCTGGGCTCTTAAAGGGTTTAGACAAAGTCAGGGGCAAGGGCAAGCATATATCCATGGGCCAGTCAACAGCAGGATAGAGACACTTCTGATTACCAGCGGTTACATGAGTTTCACCCAGAAGTGCCCTCGGGCAAAACAAGCAATACCCTCTTTTCAAAGGTGGGGGATATGATACCAAGGAGGTTAACAAGCCCATTCAAATCACAGACCAGGTACAAGAGCAGCACTGGTAGGTGAGGTTTGGTGAGCAGGAGTGCAGGAAGGTGTTCAAGGCCAGAGTGGAAGTCAGATCCCAGCCGCTGGGTGACCACTGCAGCCTCTGTGACTTGTGATCCCGCCTCCTTATGAGTAGGACCTCACAGAGTGGTGGTGATGTCAGGTGACACTCATGACCAAGGGCTGGCGCTGAGTGCAAGCTTTATCAAAGTCATCCCTTGAAGTTCATGGTCACTTGTAGGGCCGGGGTCACCCTTCAGTCACCCCAGCACCCTGTGGGGCAGGAAGAGTAATGCCCAGGTGTGCTGAACCCAGAACCCACGCCCTCCCCATGCAAGGAACAATGGCTCAGGGAGGATCATGGCCGGAGGCTCCTGGGTGGAGTTACCACAGGTGGGCACCATAGCCTGGACCTCACTCACACTGGAGCTCGTCTGTCACGCTCCGCAGTGCGGGAAATACTGCTCCACAGTCACGATGCTGAATCTTCACGTGGAATTGAGGTAGACGTGGCATGCAAAGCATAAGGAAACTGGGAAGGATGTGAAAGTGATACGGAATTTTTGAACTGGAAACCGGATTCTTTGTCCTCTGGAGTCAAAAAATGAATCCATGGACAGAGGGTAGTATAGCAAAGGTGGAGATTTATTAAAGAACAAGTACAGACTCCAACGTGGGGAAAGGGAAAGAGTCCCACAGAATGGACTCCCACGTGGGGAGGGGGAAAGGGTCCACTGAGTTCCCTTTCTCTATGGCTTAAAACAGAGGTTCTCAACCTGTGGGTCGCGACCCCTTTGGCGGTCGAACCACCCTTTCACAGGGGTCGCCTAAGACCATCCTGCATATCAGATATTCACATTACGATTCATAACAGTAGCAACATTACAGTTATGAAGTAGCAACGACAATAATTTTATGGTTGGGTCACAACATGAGGAACTGTATTTAAAGGGCCAGAAGGTTGAGAACCACTGGCTTAAAAGGCTGTAGATCCTGGTGCCTTGATATTCCCTCTGATTGGTCACTATTCCCTTAGACTAGTTACTATAGTAACTCCTAGGCTCCTTATTATTTTCTTATTCCCTTTGGGCTTTCTTCTTCTCTTTCTGGATGAAGGGTTTACTTCTCTTTATTTTGTAAATATAGACCTTTTGCTGTTCAGAGCTCCCTCATTCTATGCAAATGTACCTGATGCATCTTTTCAGCTTCCCTATTCTATGGAAATATACCTTCTGCTGCTCTGCAGCCCTGTGCTTCTTCCATGGTCCTCTTAATTTCCAAATTTTCTAAAATTTCCTAAACCTGTCTTTTTCACCCCTAAAAATTCCTGTTTCAAAAGGATTTTGCAAATGCATAACAAAAATGCTTAAGTGTTTAAAACTGCATTAACCAGAAAGAGAAATAAACTTCAGTTATCTGCCAAAGTCATTATCCTTGATGTCTCTGTCCTCCATCCCATCCCACACGCGTTAAGGAGAGTCAACTTCCATATGTGACCATATGTGTGAGAAACTGTGGACTTACTTGTGCACAGGCGTCCATTTGTAACTTTACTTTTTTAAGCTCTTTTTCTTGCCATGAAAGGAACCTGGGATAATCTGTGTGTGTGCTTGTCTAGGGCTTGGATGGGAGGACCAAAGACAGAAGCTGCTGTTGCCGGGCGTCACTGATATTTGCAAATAGTGTCTGCCCTCCCCAACCTAAATCAAAGTTTGCCATGTTTCCTGTTTGTATTAACTGACTCACAACTTTTTGCTCTTTTTTTCTTCTTGCTTTCTTTTAGGAAATCTGTGAGTGTGCAGGTTGAGGGGCTGAAGACAGGGGCACCCTGCTGTTAGGAGCCAGACAGGCTAATTCTCCAGGCTGGTCTCCCTGGCAACTGCCCATAGCTTTGACCTGTTTACCTAAGGTCAATGCAGTTCACATGCTGGGCAAGGACAAACTTTTTATTATTCTTTAACTTCATATTTGTAAATGCTTTCTTACTCTTTTCTCTTTTTTAATAAGAATTTTCTATTTAAAAAGGAACTTTGAAATTACTTGAGAAGATATGGCCCATAGCTCTCTTTCTTACAGCCGGAGGTGAAGAATGGGTGCCTGGAGGGTTATGTCCTCTGTGGGGTGTCAGGGCTGGAGGCCACCAAGCCCTTGGCTGCATTCTTGTCACCTTTCTCTCTACAAAGACATGTCCAGCCCACACTTTCCCTACCAGCTGCTGTCTCCACGCTCCTCCTCACAGATGCCCTGGTCAGAAGACCTGCAGCCCTTGCTTTTTTCCCTCCCTGGAGACTCTGAACATCGCTGAGTGGCGGGATGGCACGAGTCCACACCATAAGCACCAAATCGGTCCTCCACCTTCCATGATGCCGTGCTTTTCCTCTTTCCACTCCTCCTGGTGAAGTGCCAGGCCCCCTTCCCCTGGAGCTAGATCCCTAATGGAGATTCACATTTTTGTTTCATTCATCTTGCTTGATTATAATGAGAAGGTGACAGGGAGCAAATGAAATACAAATCAGGTAGTGGCCTTGGACATTTTGACAGAGAATTTGAATTTCTATAGAAGCACCTTATCCTGTTTTATTTTCCAAAATTCTCATTAAGTGACTGCGTTTTGTAAGGGTTGCAAACAAGAGTGATAGATAGTAGTGAACTAAGCATAATGACCGGCAGGTATCAGCAGCTAGCCCCAGCCAAATGGCAGGGCCACGTAGGGGGGATTCGACGCTCTCCACCCCAAAGGTAGGTGAGCCTGCTAAGGGTTGGGCAGCAATAGGCACTGACAGTCCTGTTGGCACTGAGCAGGCACCTGTCCTCAGATTTCCTGGTATGGGCGTCACTTTCTAAGCCACCCTCACAGGGGTCTTGGTAGTGTTTTCTGGGAGACCAGGTCCAGGACAGAGGGCCTCATTGCAGAGCTTCTTCCAAAATCAGGTGAGGCTCTGGCTCATCAGTTCTCCTGATGGAGTCCCTGACCTGGAGGTGGGCCCCACTGCCCCCAGCTGCCCCACTTCTCAGATCAGCGAAGGGGGCTGGCTAATGCTTCTACAATATCAGGGTGGAGTCAGGGCACCTGAAGTGACCGCCAAAAGGCTGGTTCTCAGCTTCAGGTGGTGACTGGTCTGAGAGGTAGGATTTCTCCATGAGAAGGTCATTATTAGGTGACAGGGACACGGCAGGACTTGGTCCTGCTCTCAGTAGGTGTGTAACCTGGATGGAGACAGGTCCACCAGTAGGTCATCATCCCCACCCATGTTCTTGGAAACCTCCATCCAGTTTCTGGACAAGCTGGGGCCATTCATCATCCTAACTTGGAAGCAAACATTAAGTTCTACCCAAATCCTAATGCGAAGGGGCAATAAACAACCCAACTTGAAGGCCTTTTGACCAAATAAACAGGGGAAGCTGTTTCAGGACCTGACACCAGAGGGCAGCAGAGGATCATCAACCAGAGGGAGAGCCAGGAAACCCCAGATGCAGGCTGCCTGCCTTTCAGGTCAGGCCTCTCCTGTGGGTGGGAAGGTGGGTGCGAGTCACTATGAAGAAGAATGAGGCCACTGTCTGTCCCTGTGTTTGTGGGATGTCTGCAGTGTCTGATCTCCTGATGTTTTTCACAGTGAAGTCTTCATTAAAATTATTACTTTTTATTATATTTGAAGGGTGAAAGCTTCTTGTGCAAATGACAACTTCTGATTTTGAAAAAAATAAAAACAAACATTACATGTTTTCATCTGGCATGTGGAGAATAAGGTAGGCCCCTAAAAGTCTCAGGTTTTTGTGTTAATAAATGCAGAGGTTTGAGGTTATTTAGCCAGGCCACTCCACTCTCTAGGGTGGAGATGACTCATGAAGCTGGAGGTGACCTCCAGGGCAGGGCCAGTAGCCACCAGCTGGAGCCAGATGGTCTTGGTCCCTCTTGTGCACGGGCATAGCCTCTGCCTGCTGTCCTGAGACCTGTAGGGAGGTGGTGCAGCAATACCGCCATATGACAGACCCATCCAACAGGAGGAAAGTTGAGGGACTCACCCCCACAATGTGGGACAGGGGTGGCAGCACCAAGAATGGGTGTCCAGCCTTGGCTCCTCCAACCCTGCGGTGCTCACCCAGCTCTGTGAGGGACACCCCTAGTGCAGCACACACCTGCAGGGCCTAATTCCAGAGACCCAATTTGTGCCCAGGGGAGCCCCTAATCTCCAGGTAAGCCTGTCCTCTGGAAAATGGGCTCAGGTGATTCCACTCATTGCCATGGTAGTTCTGGCACCTGGTAGGCACCTTATAAATACTTTGAGGATAAATGATTACCCCCAAAGACTTGTTCTTAAGAATAAGTGCTCAAAAAGGGTTTAGTCTTTGCTTTGCTGTGTTCCCTAAGCACTTTATACTATATCATACTCTCTTATGGAGTTGCCATAACAAATTGCTGCAATCTGCGTGGCTTAAGACAACCGAAATTCATCCTCTCACAATTCTCAACACCAGAAGTTCAAAGTCAAGGTGTTGGCTGGGCCACACTCCCTCCACAAGCTCCAGGGGAAGATCTGTCCTGCCTCCTCCAGCAGCTGGTGGTGCCGGGTTCCTTGGCTTGTGGTTGCATCTCCCAGTCTCTGCCTCCATCATCACATGGTCTTCTTCTCTTTGCCATTTCTCTCTGTGTCTGAATCTGTGTACAAGGTCACTCTCATTGGATTTAATTTCCCCTCTTCCCCAGAATTCAGTATGATCTCATCTCAATTCTTACCTTAATCACATCCACAAGTACAATATTTCCACATAAGGTAATGTTCTGGGGTTCTTGGTGGCTGTTTGTGGAGTACACTATTCAACACTCTACATACACAAAAATTACATCTTTGGGATGCTGACTTGCCATAAGAGACCCTATGTTAGTGCTTCACTTGTACTTTTATATTTTACTAGAGGCCCAGTGCATGAAAATTCATGCACTGGAGGGGGGGTCCCTCAGCCCGGCCTGCCCCCTCTCACAGTCTGGGAGCCCTCAGGGGCAGGAGGTGACCTGGCGATCAGGGGAAGGCGATGCCCCATCACACCTCTGCTGCTGCCACTGCCAGCAGAGCAAGCCTCGGCCAGCCCTGGTTACCTGAGCCTCTGCCGGCCCTGGTTACCTGAGCCTCGGGAGGCACTGGGAGGCTGGGCAGCTGCCATCTGAGGCTTGCCTGCACCTCGGGCATCAGCTGGGCAGCTGCCATCCAAGGTTTTCCTGCACCTTGGGCTTGCCCTGGGCTGCTGGGGGACTGAGGGGACTGGGGGACTTCAGAGGCAGGCGTGCAGAGTGGCCAGGCCCGCCTGGGACTGGCCTGGCCTTGCCTCGCGCCTGCCACCCCAGTGGGGCTGAGGGGACTGGGTGCCGCCATCTTGTGGCTGTGGGCACCGCCATCTTCGAGGGTGTGGCAGTCAATTAGCATATTCCCTTCTTATTGGCTGTGGGCGCCACCATCTTTGCAATGGCGTGATGGTCAATTAGCCTATTCCCTCTTTATTAGATAGGATTCTCAACAGAAAACAATGTGGTAGTGTTGTTATTATCACTCCCATTTTTCTGGTAGAAAAACCAAAACAAATAGGTCATTCGTCCAAGGTTTCAAAGCAACCGGTGGCAGACCCAGGGCTGGAATCTGAGTCAACATGAAACAGTTGACCCTTTCAAGCACCAGGTGAATCTTCCCAGATATTGACCATGTCCAATACTCAGCTCAGTGCTGCTAGCAACTGCTCTACGTTACCTTTGACAGATAATTAAAACTAATTGAAATTTCATTTTTGTGACTACTTTAACAATGTTGAATCCAGAAAACAAATAAGAGGAAAGAACAAACCAACTGCTGACATCCACATGTCCATCCCCTGCTGTAAACTTCTTGGCCCACCACACACCAGAGGGCTTTCTCACTAGTCTTAGACTCCTCGCTGAGCCAAAGATGAGATCTTCATAACCTTCCATGCTGTAATTTGGCAGGAGAACAAAACAATGATACAAAGATGTTGGACTTCACAGGTTTCCTAACCTGGAAATGTTCTCTGTGAATTTAGGGTGACAAATGTGGCCCCAGTAGCCACACCAGTTCACAGCCACTGAAGGGGTGCCTTCTCTGGTGTAAGACCTAAAATTAAGGCCCAATGTTATGTGCTGCTTTGACATCTGGTAAAATTGTGAAGACCTGGAATGGCCAAACTACAAGTCTCCCTCCCCACTCTGCTCCCATGAATGGGATACCCTCACCAACAATCCCCTGTTTATCCCTGAGTAAGCTTCAGTCCCCCACCAGCCATGCAATGATTATATAAGCCAATCCCATCTTTCCTTGGGAACTTGGGCCACCTCTGCCTTTGGTTAGTACAAAGATCCCCCTTGTTCCATAGTCTCTGGCTATTCCTCATTTTCCAATGCAACCTCCGCGTGCCCCTGGGTTGCAGGCTGTGTGTGTCTTCCTCACTTGGGATGTGAGTACATGTGGCTAATAAACTGCCACTAATCTCATCTGTGCAGTGTTGAGTGTTGGGTATAGGGTATCTGACCATGCCCTGGGGCAGGAGTCCCTCCCTCACGAAGGGGTGAAGAAGAGGCAATACCTAATCACCAGGTCCTGCAGAAACTCCCAGTCCCTGGGGAGACAGTCACTGGGATAAACATCTGCAACACCATGTGGAAACATGAGACAAGAGCCATGGATGCCATGCTGAAGGGAGGCAGAGATTACAGTCTTTCCTGGAGCAAAGCTTAGAGAAGAGATGCCAATAGAGGTAGACATGGAAGTCAAAAGAGGTGGTCCCAGGGCTCAAGGGTGGGCTGGAAGGCCATTTGAGTCATGAGGACAACATGTGCAGGGATGTGACTGCTAGGAAGCAGTTTGGGGCACTGCCCCCTCACTCTTTAACTCTGGAATCCCTCTTCTACACTAGCGTTCAACGCTCACCACATGGAATGCCTTCTGAGCACCAGGGACATTGAAGGAGGCAGTAAGATGTTTAAAGTGGCCCCTGGAGTCTGATGGAGAAAAATGGTCAGCCTGTCCTGCCAGTTGCCAGCTGTTGGGTGCCCTGGCTTTACATGTAATCAAGAAATGGCACAAGCTAGAGACTTACCTGAAATGATTGACTCTACACCTTTTAAATCGATGGTGTTATTCATGGGCTTCCCCATAACTCCTCAGGGGCTTTATTGCGGGCACTGTAAATTCTTTAGCATGTCAACTCATTTTGACAAAGCTGTAGAACTCACTTTTAAAAATCCCTATGAAATATGAACTACTCTGAAGGGGGTGAGGTGATTGCAATCTGGCAAAATTTTTTTAAACAAATGGAAATACAAGCAAAGTAAAGCGATTTCATGAGGCATTCAGTACAGTGAACAAGATAAATCTCAAGTGTACAAGCTAAAGGGCATCCTGTTAATATCACAAAGGAGTCAGAGTTCAATGGCATAATATAACTGTCACATCAAGAAAGGCAGGGGTTGATGCATGAATGAGTCAGGATATGAATTCTTGATTCATATTCAGCGCGTGACATTCGCCCATGCTTTTGTGCCAATAACTTTAATTTAATAAGCCTATGTGTCAAGGGCCATTCGGATATGTTACAGCTGCAGCCTCCCACTCACTCATCCCCGGGAAAGCTCAGTTCTCTGGCTCATCCCTCCCTCGGGTGTCCACAGGGACGCTCTGCACTCATGTTCACTGTGTGTGTGCACCCTTCTCAGTAGGTCACCTGGATACCTACTGAGGTCACCCCAGATGAATACCCAAATGTAGCCCTCAAAACTATGAACATGGCCATCGAGGTCACCAGTGTTCTTGGAGACATTTCCTTTCAGTGAAGGAAAAATACAAGAAACAAATATTCAGATTACCTGAATTTAAGGCTAAAAGTCAAAATTACTCAAATAATACATTGAAATAAGGCATCACCTTTACTAAAGAGTAAACAACAGAATGGAGACAATAGGTTCTTTTTAATCCCGGGTAAGAAAGAATATTGAAAAAGAACTGTTGTTGGGCCTGTGGTTATCGGGGGCTTGTGCAACCATGAGGATGTGACTTTAAAAATAATTTCTCTTTTCTCACTATTTTAACAAAGCCAGAAACATGGCCAGTATTAGGAACAGTATGCTCCAAAATATCACAAAAGATGTGTATCCTTAAGCAAATAGGTATAAAAAATCAGAGTAAAGGAAGAAATTAAGTGACTGATGGCGTGTGGAACATCCAAAAGGAGAGACACTGGTAGAACCAGCCACTTGCTAAAACTGGTACCAACTTTTTAAACACCAGACCACTGACTCTGCTGCAGGGTCTATCTAAATGTCTCTAGATATCATTTCTTGAGCATTTTTTAAAAATCAGGATTACACCAAAAGGCCAAGGTTCTTGACAAGAACTGAGTCCATCCTCTGCAATGACAACTTCATATAGTGTGTTACACAGAGTCACAGCCACAGGTGACTCAGGAACTATTGGAGACCACTGAGTTCTGCAGAACGTGTGGACTCTCAGAGCTTTCTCAGTGCCTAGGTTTCCAGATTCGAATCCTCTCTGTGCCCACATTGCGATTCTCCATGCTGTCTGTGTGGATTGATTTGTTTCCTTGATTCACATTCCCCCCCTTTTTTCTATGAGTTTTTCATCCATGCATTTTAAATTCCTCAAAGCACTCTCACTGTGGCCTTTAAGTATTTATTAATTTCTATAGAGGGATTTCTCCTCCTCTAATTAACAGACTTTGCAAAACTCGTGTTCCTTTTTAACTAGGCATGACCACCATGTGCTGTCTTGACCTTACCTTTCTCTATTTTTAACCTTCACAATCTCTTCACCACCAGTTTGGCTCTGGGCAGTGAACTCTCACTTAAAATGTACCTACTACTTCTCAGTCACCAAGAGAACAGTACATCTGGTCTGGTGACTTAAGGACTCCCACATGCAGCCTGAAAAGGGGTACTTTTCCCTGCAGAAACCTGCTGGAAGCTGGCTTTACTAGACAAGGAGTTTCAGTAGGAGGGGTCTGACATGCCAGGAGTTGAGTTTAAAAAGGTGAGTGATGAGACAGTGGTGGGTCTAATTTCCAGTAAAGACTGGTCATGCATGTTATCGTTTGTATGTGTAGTTTACCCCATTCTTTCTAAAACTGTGAAATTGATGTTCATTGAGAGTTTCACATTTGACTGATTTTATTTCTAAGACTTCTCTATGAGGTAGGTATTACTATTCTAATTTTAAATTAAGAAAACCAAGAACCAACCAGGTGAGTTATTTCTCAGCTAGCAAGGGGTAGAGAGAGCTCTAAAGTAGATGTTGGGCTGATTGATGGCTACATAGGCCAAAAGGCAGAAGCATTAAATAGATAAAAAGTGACTTGTTAATAAATATGAGGATATGATCATGCCTCTATTTAATGGAACCATCAAACCATAAAGTGCAGCCAATTTCTTCCAATTCTTTTGTGTTGTCTTATTTCGCTGGGAGGACAGAGTAATCTGTATATGATTCTCATCTAGTTATTATCAACTTGAGTGAATGGATGACTTCCAAGTGTTTCCCATGGCTTTCCACCTTTTAAACCCACAGAGTCAAACTTAGAGCATCTTCAAATGTTAACAATGGAAACCAATATGTATTAAGACAAGAGTAATGATTGCTTAATTCTTCAGAATGCAATTTCATATTCAGCACGAGTCCCATGAAGCATAGCAAACACTCTGACCATCCTGGAGCCTGCGTGTGGGTCCTCAGTGCCAAGCACTCCATTATGCAGAGGTAGGTCCTTCCCAAGTGCACCATTTGATAAGGACAATAGTAGAGGATTTGCCAAATTAAATCTCTCCCACGTAAGGGAGGCTCTTCTTGCTGAGTTGCGAAGAATCTAAAGAGAACCATAAAAGCACATCCAAGTCCAGAGGGAAATAAAAGCAAACAGCCTTCCTGATTGCAATAAAACCTGATGCTTGGCTAACCCTTCTTAACCAGGAATAGATGGGATTGCACAGCCCCTTCCATGTGTGTTTTTATCAGTACCTAACACAGCACCCTGGTCCTCATCACACAAAACACAGGAAAGGAATTTTTTGAGATGTTCAGAAACGAGGTCACAGAATCTATATAATAGAATTCCCTCATTTGTAACCAAGCATGACATCGGAATGCCTTTTATCCTTCTAGCTACCTTAACTGTATGTCTGTAATAGTGGGAGATGCAGCAATTCATGGACTTCCATTTTGGTGATCAGTGAGCTCACTGAGAGATTTAAAAAAAAAAATTCCTGGCCCTCAGCCTCCAGGATCCTAACTGATGGAAAAGGTGGAGCCCTCAAATGTGGTTCTGAGGTCTCTTCTCTTTTAAACATCAATTTCTTCTTTGTTATAATCTTTCATCTGTTTCTTCTTTGCTCTTCAATATGTGTCCACCTGGCTCACTCCCTAAAATAACCAACTCTGATTCTTCCCTCTTGACTCAGCCACCGTCATTCAGTTAGCCTTTGTTCATTAGACCTATTTTCTGACCTTTTGATTATTTTCACTGCTCTCTTTTGAATATTCTCAAATGTCCACCCCTTTAAAATATAATTATGTTTATCATACAATGATTATGATGACAATAATGTTTTCAGAGACCACATTTACTGTTGTCAGATGGACAGCCCATACATTTCAAATTATCTCTATTAAATTAAGTCACTCCAGGGAAATAATAAGAAACCATTTTTCCACTGACTCCATAATGTCCACTCTATAGTACATTCATGATTACTATCATCTTTCCAGAAGTTGTCTCTTTCTCCTGATTTCTCCTGTGAGATAAGCTTTCACTGGAATATTGCACTGTCTGTGGGGTGGTTTGTAGGTTGGAAGAAATATGATTTAGTGCATTTGAAAGTATACTGTACCTCCCATGAGACTTATAAATCTGTTACAAATAATTTCTTTCAGTTTCCTTGTCAGAAAAGGATTAGTTCATCCCCAAAGAGTATGACTGTTCTAGGTCTATTGTTTCAGAACCAGAGATGCAATATACAGCCCTGTGAAAGTGGTTATTCATTTATTTTGGAAATGTGATCACTGACCACAGATTATTTCCATTAAGCCATGCCTGTCACACATATTGGGTTCCATATTGTTAGTGACCTGGTTCTCATTGTGGTGCTTCCCACTGCTAAGTTTATTGTCTGCTGGTGGTGAGAGCTTAAGCATTTAGTCTCTAAGGAAATATTCTAGGTCACATATATGCACATGGTTTCAGTTGGGAGACATTTCATTCTCCAACTGCATCTTTCTGGCTAGAATTTTCAGCCACCACAACATAAAAGGAAAAATATATACACACACACACACACACACACACACACACACACACACACTATTGTCTCTGGGCATCAACAAAATAGAACCAGGGAGGGTCTATGATCCAAAAAGAATCAGAGAACGGTTCAGGTCCCAGCGTGGAGCAACACGCCATCACACAACTTAGACCCATGTTGCCAGCCTGGAGCACAATGCAGACTCTCCACTTCTCCCACAAAACATAATTAGAAATCGCACGATAAAATATAGTGTGTGGCCATGTGTTTGCATCTGCACTTAGAGCCAGTCAGCTCACTCTGCCCAAGCCTCTTGGCTCTGTCTCCAGGATATGTAAGCATGGCGGCCTACTCCAAGCTCACTGTTGGTTAAAAACAATCTTATTCTTGACTTAGGACTTTTTCCGTGCCTCTACTTTTAAGAATATATCATAAACACATCGGTATTTCTCAAGATAACTTTCAAAAAGGTATTAGTAAAGTGTCCAGGTACCCAACTTTTCAGGACAGCAGCAGGTCAAGAAGGAGCTGACCACATCTGGTTTTCTAGGATTGTCTCCTCACACCCTTACCTGCAGGCAAAAAGGGGGATCTGCCTGCTCACAGTCAGCAGCATGGGCCCACAGCCTTCTGAGGAGTCATCTTCTCTGTTCACTTGGGCATAATGGCACACAACCACCTGAGCAGTCTCCAAGTTGTGGAGAAGTGAGGCACCTGTCCTAGGCTGGAGAAGTGCTAAGTGTGAGGCTTGATGAAAGCCTTTGCCTGAAGCCAGCATTGTGTTCCTTTCATTTTATGCATGTTAATTTGTTCAATAAATACTTATAAAGACTATTTGTGCCCTGACTGGTGTTGCTTAGTTGGTTGAGCATCGTCCCATGCACCAAAAGGTCACTAGTTCAATTCCCTATTAGGGCATATGGCCGGGTTGCTGGCTCAATCCCCAGTAGGGAGCTAGCAAGAGGCAGCTAGCTGATGATGTTTCTCTCTCACATCAATGTTTCTCTCTCTCCTTCTCCCTTTCTCTCTGTCTAAAATCAATAAAAAATAAAATAAAATAAAGACATTTGCAAGTCACCATGCCAGTTACTAATAATCAGTGGTGAAGTTGAAAGCTTCTCCATCAGTCCCTACCCTGGCTGGCCCATGGACCCCTAAGATGGGCTGTCGCAATATATTTGTGTGGTCACATATTTTTATAAAATTTGCCAAGGTAAGAGTTTAACTGATATTGGGGTCAATTCCACTCTGACTATTCTTTGTCTACCTTCCCCTCATGGCTGGGGAAATTAAATGTAAATGGCCATAAGCATTTTAGGAATCTAGTAAGTGGAGTTGATTTAGGGATATATGTAACCTGTAATTGAAGGTGACATATTTAATGGGTTTGCAATAATGTCCTTGTATATCTAAGTCACTAGTAACTGTACCTACTATCAGCTCATTAGACACAAGCAAAGACCCAGGTCAGAGGTCCTGTAATAGAAATATGCCCTGTAGGTGTTGGCACCCACACCTGTGGTAATGGAGGATAAAAGACTTTAAAACATGTGGCTAGGGAGGTGGTCTATGAGAATGTCTTCCAATTCCCAGATGTGTACAACCAGAAGAAGATTTCTGAATCAAAATGCATGTTCTCCCTTTCAGGAACATCCTCGGTAAAGCTCCATTGATAATTTAAAATAAACCTATAATATGTTTTTGATGGAAATGCCATGAAATAGAATTTATCAGTATCCTTGTGTTTGTAGAGCACAAACTCATATCAACTACAAATGGTGAGAGCCTTCCCATGTGAAGTTGCATGTTTTAGGTATTTCCATGTGCAATAAGAAAAATAAATTTTAAAAAAACAAGATGAGGCAAAGATTAAATTATTTTTCTAGTTTTTCTATAGAAAGTATACTAGAAAAAATCACCACTATTTAAAGAGACAAAGGCTATACACCTAAAATTTAGAGGAAAATAAAATCATAGACATGTAGCAGTTTATTCATTCATTCATTTATGTGTGTGTTTCCAATTCAAATTATAATTTGCTGTGTTTTATTTGTTATTAAAAACAAATATTCTTATTTTACCACATATTGTGTTGCTAAAACAAAATTTAGATCCCACACAAGCTGAGTGAGAAAGTCAGGATCCCTACAGCCCCCTGCTTTTGTATCAACTCCAGCACACTGCTCTATGCCAACCTCCTACTTCATGCACTCTGAGTTCAGGATGCTGAGGTTTAAATGATGTGTCCTCAACCTTTTTCTCTGTATATTCCTGCTCCTGGTTGCCTCCAACCCCTGATCTGAGTTCCAGGCCCCTCCCTGCTCAGGAGTAGAAAAGGTCATCTGCTTGTGTCCAAGTGCCCTGGTTAGGATTTCTGAGTCTCTTCTATGAGCAGCCTTTTGGGTGTTTGTTCAATGTTTTGTCCTTGACTTGGCAGGACTCACTTATGCCCTCATTTCTGTTCACTCTCTGCACCCTGAGGGCATCTTCGAGTTTGAGTTTGGCAAGCTCATTGGCTCATGTCACTCTCTGAATCCAGGTTGCCCTGTGTCCCTCCACCTTGTCAGGACTCTTCCCTCCCATGAAGCTCCAGGACATCATGGTAACCCGGGGGCCACTTTCAAGCAATGTTCTCATGTACTGTGTTGGTTGAAATCCTGAAAATGACAATCAGAGCTTTTACTCAGCTAGTAGGATGGATTGAATAAGTGTTTTATGCCAAACAATGACTGTAGGATACTAAGACTGACTTTTTTATATCATGACCTGTTGCAATACTTATGCAGAAGAGTCATACCACCGCACCAATTTCGAAGTGTTAGTGACTATGTTTATCCAGAAAAACTGACAATTGCTGAAAGGCAGTGCGGTTTTCCACACTGCCTCACAAACTTGGCCTGTACTTCTGGGATCAGATCCCCAAACCTTGAGTTATTCTTCTTCTATGTACTCAGTTCTGCTCCAATCTTACATCTCCTCCCAGGCCATTCATATTTTCCCACGGGATCCACTCTTCCAGGCTCTTCAATTTCCTGTCTCTGTAAATGTGGTCCCTTGTAATTCTACCTAACAGATCTAAATTGTTCCACCTGTTACAGCTAGAGTTTAATCTACTCCCCAGCCAAGGAGAACCACCCCTTCCTTCCAGGGATTCCCAATTCACATCAGCATGATAAACACAATCCCCATTCAGGCCTTGGACGTCCCCATCATCTAATATTACAACATTTATGTCACCATGTTTGCATGTGTGGATGTCACATCTGGGGTTTGCACTCCCAAAGCAGTCTAGAGTAAACCTCATGGATGGATGGATTGCTCTTTTTTACTGAAAAATGCAGTGGCTGGGCCTACACAAAGCAAGAGGATTGTTCTGGAATCAAGCATGATCCCAGTGAGGATTTAGTCCTACCAAAGACAGGAAGATATAGACCCCTATTTGGCATTTTTGTAAGTAGTGAGAAGGTAAAAGACTATTGGCCCAGTGCTTCAGCTGCATGCTAAGACAAACAGTCTTGCTCTGCCCACAGAACTGACTGTATCAGGTTAGAAGATATTTAGGAGATGCTTTCTCTTCACTGAGGTGAAGAAGTCAGACTCATCCAATAGATCTTGGTTGCATTACTTTCTACCTTTCACCATAGAATATGATGATGACTTGCCTTCAGTACTTTGCAAAAAAAGTAGATTATAATAAAGAAGAGCATGATTTAGAGCACCTTTTTAATTTTTTTTACAATGAGCACATTGATGTCAGTTCTTCAAGTCACTAGTGAGAGAAATTAGAAGCTACGCAATGAGGAAAACCCACAGACTGGCCCTGAAGTCAATATTTATGGAGCCAATGTCAGTGAATTTTTTTTATCTTGGAAATGTTATAGAAAGCATCCTATTGGATAGGAACATACTTCCTCTCATAGTAACTCAATTACCAAGCGATACCTACATCTCAATTTTAGTCATGCAATGGCAGATTCTAGACCAGTGGTTCTCAACCTTCCTAATGCCGCGACCCTTTAATACAGTTCCTCTGCAGTTTTACAGAGTGAACATGGCTCCAAATTCAAGCTGGACACAGACATGCGATCATAATTTAAGATTTTCTTAAAATGGCACTGAATTTCAATGATGGGTAAATTTATACTTATTTTACAATTTGTACTCTGCAGGTTCAATGGGCTGCACTGTAAAAGATGGATTCATTTTAATATGTAGATATTAAATTTTATTATGTTTTCCCAGGTGTTGGAAAGTTAGAAGCTTAAATTAAAAGCTTTAGTCTATAATATTGTGATAAATGTGACAAATGATTACTAGAATTAGTGAGGTGATCACCTTGTAAGATATAAAAATGTCAAACCACTATATTGTATACCTGGAACTAATATAACCAATATAAGATTGTATTCCAACTATACCTACATAAAAATTATTTAAAAGCTTTAGTCTGATTTAAAAGTTTCTTTTTCCCCTGCTCAATTCCTGTGTATTGATTGCCTATGTGTAGTGGGCACTGTGATAGGCCCAGAGGTTGGTTATGTGGCCACTTTATCTAGTCAGCAGCCAAGTTGTGACTAACTCCCCTCTCTCTCTCTCTCTCTCTCTCTCTCTCTCCCTCACCCCATGAGATGACAATTTATATTTGTATATTGGCTCTCCACAGTTTCTTCTCTTTATTAACATAGCTACTTCCTAACTAGACCTCTGTATCTAGAACTTCCACCATTCCTCCTTCAAACACTCACATGTACACTCACATGAATATGTACCCAACCGGAAATATGCACACTTGTGTGTACACACACACACACACACACACACACACACACACACAGTGCTTATCCCTGTAAAAGCCAATGGGATACTTCTAGATGAAATCTGAAATCAGGCCATAGACTGAGAGTCTGTTTGGATCCCTGATGGTCCATCTCGGGTTTCAGGACAAAGGACCATTTTTATTTTTCACACAGTGACGAGAGCCTGCCTGTCGCTGTGGGTTTACTTCCTAGCTCTCCCGTCGGACCCCCCTCTATCCTACCTCACAACATGCACGCCCCACCCATGAGCTTCTGCATCTCCACCTCACAGTTTCTGCATCCATCCAAGTGAGGGCAGGTTGCAATGACAGAGGTGAGGCAGCAGTGGCTTATCCACTAGCAGACTTACTGTCCTCCATGTACAGAGCACCAGTAACTTTTCTATAGGGTTGGTGGGGTTTTTACAGAGAACAAACCTGGTTCCAGTTCTCATTTTACTGGGAAACCTCACTGCTTCTTTGTGCTGACACTTCCCTGTCAGGCTTGAGAAAAATTAGGATTATATAACATCCCAGTTGTAGCTCCAAGAGAAACAGGCAACATCCGGGTATGTTTCGGTTTGTTGCCTTTTTCTTCTAGTTCGGCTTTCAAAAAGGGAAAATGAGAGACCACCAGGTAAGCAGGGCATGGAGAAGAAGTCATATGAATAAGAAGAAATGAGAGAGGATGGTGACTGACTGTCCACCTGAGGAACAACTGGGCTGGGAGCTGGACGGTTAGACACCAGCCGTTGGGTTTGGACACTAGAGCGGGGGGAGAACAGGGCAGCGTTGTGACAAGCAGACTTTGTTGTTTCTGCCAAGATGACCCTATCCAAGGAGCACCCTGTGCATTCTGCATGGTGGTGAGTTGACACCCTCATTAAGGGCAGCCAGCGCCTGTGCCTTCCCCGGCAAAGGAGGCAGAGCCCCACCCAAACTGCCCCTGTGTCAAAGAAGAAGGCGATGTCCTTGAACACCCTCAGGGCAGATGTGGTTGGAGAAGTGGACTTCCACATAGGGTGTCAGAGACCTGAGGTTTTTCTATCTTGTGTTGGTCCATCCCAGGGCCCTCAGCAGCCTCACAGGAAACTGCAGCCAGCCGGCTGGTGGGGAAGGACACAGGGCAGATTGCAAGGGCTATGCTCAGGGGTCTATCCCAGAAGTGGTGCCCTCCCTTCACTGACCACAGTCCCGTGGCCACCGGGAGCTTCCAAGAGGCCAGGAAATGCAGTTGAGCTCTGCACCCTGGTAAACGCCCTGTCACAGAGGGAAGCTCCTTTTCTCCCTTTCTCATTTTGAACAGACACAACAAAACAAAACAAAACAAAACAAAAAGATGGGAAATGGAGATGTTCATAGAAATTCATATAATGTAAGTAATTGAAAGGGGGAAAAAAGACTATAAACTCTCTGAATGAACACATCTGGGAAAAATTGTGTAACAAAGAAAGTTGCTACATTCAAGTTAGATTCAAATCAATAGATCTTACTTTATTACGTAAAATTGCATTTATATGAACAATTTTGCTGACCTATGTAAGCTATGCTTCACAAACAATCACATTTAATAAATATTTATTTGGCACCAAAAATAAACTATAACTATCTGCAAGTGAGTGCTCATGGGTATGTGTGGGAGAAACGCATGTAAACATTATGGATTGGAATTATTCCTTATTGGAATAATTGTATCTTAACTTCTCCAGCATGCTGACTGATAGTTTCAGTATTGTGCAATTTAAAATGATAAATGGATTTTGCCCATTTCTTAACGACGCTTAAAATGATGCAGGAACAATGCAAGAGCAATGGAAAGAATTAAACATACTAGCCCAGACTTAGAGACACGTAAAACGTTCTGGCAGCCCGTTCTTTCTTAGTAATTATGATGCTGCCTCTGTCCACACGGATGACTTGGGTGGCTCAGGGCCACCGAACCATGTGGTTTGAGTTGTTTCCCACCAGGGGTGATGGATTAGAATGGGTCCAGCCACAATCTCCCACCCAGTCCCCCTTGTGACCAAAGGCATGTGTTTGTGAGAAAGCTGGATGTTTTCAAAAGTGAGATTGGTGACAAAGGAACAGAGAAAAAAGAAATGTTCAGCACAGTGAATCTGCATCAAGTTTTAACCAGCTAAGCTACAGCCCAGCCCCTCTTGCCTGTAACCTCAGAATAGAGGACTCATTAGGGACCTCGGCATCATGACAGATTCCCCAGGAGGCCCACTGCGGCTGCACAGAGAGGCCATAAAGCAGAGTTCTCAGGGAGATAAGATCGCAGCAACCTGAGCAGGAAAAGACAGACTTCTCTATAGCATCATCTTGAAACTTCCATTAAGTTTATATTAACCTTTCTTTTCCAAAGTTTGTTCTGCTTTTACAGTTTTCTCAGAATGCTGCAGAAATACAGGAAAAGATAAAAAATCTCTATTCAAATATATCCTATCCCAAACATTTCCAAAAATGAGAATTTGTCTTCCTCTTTAAACAAAAAAGTGACTCAATAGAAATTTCCAACCAAGTTGGAATCTGCATGAACTGTATCTTTTTAAAAGCAACCTCAGAGGGAAGGTAGGAGAGGGTGGGGGTAAAGGGAAGAGATCAACCAAAGGACTTATATGCAAGCATATAGGCCTAACCAATGGACACAGACAACAGGGGGGTGAGGGCATGAGAGAGGGGGATGGGAGTAATGTGGGGATAAGGACACATATGTAATAACTTAACCAATAAAGAAATTAAAAAATAAAAATAAAATAAAAGCAATGTCGAGCAAAATTAAAAATATAGGTCGACGTTTTCTGAACATTTCTAAAAAATTCAAAATTTCAAGGTTGAGGAAAGGGATAGTTACAAATTCTATGGGGACTTGGAGATACTGGAGGATTTTTTAAGTAAAATTTGATATAAAACTAAAGGAAGAAATCTTTCCTCCCCTTCTCATAGTGGAATGTTTTCAAAATAGTGAATTATTTTATGAAAATGCATTTCCAGTAAGAGCAATGGGAAAACGCCAAGCAAGGACCTGCCAAGGCATGAGATTCACAACAAACAAGGAGATCCGAGATTTATCATATATATAGAAGATAAGGAAATAAGACAACAGATTCCAAATGAGAAGTATTCTCACATAAATTAAGTGTTTTTAAAATTTAAAGGGCCACTTCAATTATGTGTCATAATATAATTTGAACTAATTTAAAGTAGAACAACTTCATCAACAAAAACATTAATTAACAATTAATTAATAATAATTAATTTTAACTGCCATTTGACCCACTGATCCTACTGCTAGGAATATATCCTAGGAAACCTGAAACACCAATCAGAAAGAATATATCACCCCTTTGTTCATAGCAGCACAATTTACAATACTAAGATCTGGAAACAGCCTAAGTAGCCATCAGAGGAGTGAGTAGATAAAAAAAGCTGTGGTACATTTATACCATGGAATACTATGCAGCAGTGAAAAAGAAGGATCCCTAACCCTTTGAGACAGCATGGAGGGACCTGGAGAGTATTATGGTGAGCAAAAAAGGTCAGTCAGAGAAAATCAAATATCACATGATCTCACTCATATGTGGAATCTAATGAACAAAATGTACTGAAGAACAAAATAGATCCAGAGACATAGAAGCATAGGACAGACTGATAAATCTCAGAGGGAAGGAAGGAGTGGGTGGGTGGGAAGAGATTAACCGAAGAACTTACATGCATATATGCATAACCCATGGTCACAGACAATAGTGTGGTGAAGGCCTGGAGGAGAGAGTGGGTGTGACCTAGAAGGGGTCAATGGGGGGAAAATGGGGGCATCTGTAATACTTTCGACAATAAATATAAATTTTTAAAAATGTAAACAACAATAAAAGATGGGTTTTATTGATAAACCCACTTGTGATTTAAGGCTTTTGAAAGCTACATAGACATCTCACATAGTTAATTTTTAGTATAAATATTTATCTCATTCTTCAGACTATATATGCTCACAGGAAATTAATTGAGATTATAGTTACCACTTGATGGTGTCTCAGAGTCTATTGTTCAGTGACTGCACAAATGCAAACAGAACTCTCCTTGAAGCCTGAGACCCCAACCCCAAAGAAAGAAGCATTTAAGAAGGTAACCCCAATATTCACACCTTTTGTCTTCTCATGTTAGTCTCTTGCAGGCAAAAAGGCTTGTCTTATCTGGTCCACAGCTGAATGGCTTGTACATTTTAAATTTCTTAAAAAAATAATAAGAGAAGAATATTTTGTGGCACATGACAATTATATGAAATTGACATTTCAGAGTCCATAAATAAAGTGTTATTAGAAAACAGTCCCACCCATCCATTCATGTGACCAAGGCTGTATTACTTGCAAAGTTGAGTAGCTGCAACAGAGCCCATATTGCCTACGAAGCAGAAAATCTCATTGTCTATCCTTTTACAGAAAAAGCTTGCTGACCCCTGGCCTAGTGGTGGAGATAAAGGAGTAAAAGGTGAACCACTCATGCTTCTAAGGAGTGCCTTCTAGGGAAGACTAGGGCTGCTGAGAACTCAGTGAGGAGATCCAGTTAAAATGGAAAAGAGAACCAGGTGCTATAATAGTCTGTCATGTATTTGTGCTTTCAAGACTGTTATAGTACATACCCTACCATGCATGCATCGAGGAAGGGGCTTCTTCTTTATTTTTCCAACATTTGACACTGTTTCCAATAATAATGTGTAACTTGTAAACCATAATGTCAGAATGTGTTGAGTCCTAGAACCAAAAAGAAGGTTGGGTATATATGACACAGAGGACAAAACATGTTCCCCATTTCAGCTGTGGGACTGAAACTTCAGGGTGCCCAGTTAGAATCAGAAAAATCCCCAGGCACTGTACATTGGCAGCATTTAATGGAAAAAGACACTTTTCCTTCATACAAGAGCAAATAGCCAAAATAAAGAAGTGATAAGGTCATAGTACTAAATGTTAAATAAGTATTAAATATCACCAAAATGTTCCTGTAGAGGTTTACTCAGAATGTGAGAAGACGTTACATTGAATGAATTTGCTGACAGGTATGATTGATGTGCCTGCTGCTCCTTGTTAGGGGATCTCACCTGCACCCCAAGAGAAGGCTGCCTGGAGTCCCCCCTCAGACAGCATGCTGGGGAGCAGCATTGTTTCTCCATCAGACTTCACCTAGAATTTGCACTTTGTTCTGCCTGGTCACCTGGCATAAGGAAAAGAGGCCGCCCGCCTGCCTTCTTCCTGGCTCCAAAGTTGTTTATTTCTGAGTAATATCAATGGTGACCAGGCCCAAAGGGAAGCACAGGACCCTCAAGTTCCCTCCTACTGGCACTGGAGTCCACAAACACATTGAAACTGATGGCCAACAAGATTATGGCAACAGAAGAGAAAACACTCAGATTGGCTAAGTTTTGTGCTGAAATCATTTTCTTTGGTGAATCAGAACAATCATATGATCCGGTGTGCGTGGCAGCCTCATCTCCAACTTCAGTGGATGGTAAGAAGTCTGTTCAATTCCACTTAAGGGTGTGGAAGAAAAGTCATCCCTCAGAGGTTCTGAGAAAGAAAGCTAGCCTGTGAGCAGATGCTCTCATTGCCTAAAGGGGCAAAATGGTCAGAGACTTAACGATGTGTGTGTGGGTGGGTGGGGGTGGGGGGGTTGAGCCAGGAGATCCTCATGTGCTTTCATGCAGGGGCAGGAGGACAATAGTGCTTCCCTGAGTCCATGGGAAGGTAGGGTCCTGAAATCAAAGAAAGGAGTCAGGTGTGAACCAGGTGGGAGAGATGAGCAAGCACCGAGGCTTGGTAACCACCTGCTCTCCACCCCTGGGCTCCAGGAAGGAGTTCTGGGCCAATGGCAGCCTCCTTCTGCTCCAGAACATCCACCAGCACAAAGGAAGCCGGGAACGGACCGCTGTCAGTGTCACTCGGCCCCAAATGTGAGAGCAGCTTGGAGCTAGATAGTTCATTTAGATGCTGACTTGATTTGAAACATGTGCAGACGAGGAATGCAACCAGCTTGTGTGTAACAGAAACACCGGCCAAAAGATGACAGTCTTTATGATCCTGACACTTCTTTCGACCACAGCAATTAGTATTCGGTGGGGACCAGGCACTCTCTGCTTGTCACTTCCAATATCATGTTGTTACTTAATAATAAAGTTCCAGACTTAGCATGAAGTCACAATCTCATATTGTATAGTCGGTTACAGATGCTAAAGACTCCGGAGACGCCGCTCTGCAGGGAGTCAGAATTATTGTTTGGCATTTTCTTCTTGGTAGGAGCCTGGTTTTCGGGATTTGTCATGGAGTGGGAGCTCTGGGCTTATTTGTTTCCCGTCGTCACTCTGACACTCCCGCCCTTGGTAAGAGCAGCCAACCCCACCAGCTGGATGCCCTGGGCTCCACTCCCTAATGCCAGGAGACCAACAGTCTCCCAGTGCATTTAAGGGGTCTCAGGACCCTTGGCTTTCCTGCTGTGTGGCTGTCTCCATAAAATGTCCCCATAAAAATGCTGGCCTTTCACTAGGCACTGGGCCGGGATCTCAGGTCCAGCCAGGGGAAGGTTCACAGCAGCTGGGAGAGGCGGAGGACCAGAGTCTGCTGATCCAACAAACAGCTCCTCTTTTCTGGGGAGTTGTCCTGGAGCCTGGAAGGACATCCATATTACTAGCCCTCTCCCCCTGAAAAAAAAAGTGGGGACACCAGTGTCTACTTCTGCATCCAGGCACTGTGTCAAGGGGAAGGGAGGCTTGACAGGAGTTGAAGGACGCATCTGAAGCAAGCTGGCTCAAAAACATTTGAATTCTTACTAGGATAGGGTGTAATGCTTTCTCCTTACTGATCCCTCCTGAGTCTGACTCAGATTTCTTTTTCTTTCTTTCTTTTTTTTTAATGCACAAGTGAGCACAAACACAAGTGTCATCAAATTCTCCAATCCCCACATTACATCTTGTCTGAGTCTTTGTAATACATCAAGGTAGGGGCAATTCCACAATTAAAACTAATTAACATCTGTGATTTTATTAGCATCATATTAGTTTTTTTCAGCCAAAGCACAGATAGTGCTGAAGTCACTGAATCTGTGCCTTCCAACCTACCAGAGCATGTGGAGATGTGGGGTGACGTGAGACAGATGTCAGCTCTATGCCTGCTGCAGCTAGGTAGCAAGCAAGGCAAGTAATTAAGGAGAGTGAATGTGCTATAACATGTTTCCAATCAAATTATTGAAATTGAATCCTTTACAATTTTCACATGTAAACTTAATTATTGAGTTGAGTAAACTTTTTATAATAATACTAGAGGCTCGGTGCACAAAATATTCTGGGATTTATTTACCTTCTATAATTGAAACTTTATTGCCTGAGTAGAGCTCAGAGCCCCACGGGCAGGCGGGAAGCTTGGCTTCCTGCTCGCTCCAGCTCCGTGGCTACAGCCGGCTGAAAGCAGGTATCTGGGGCTTATTTACCTTCTATAATTGAAACTTTGTTGCTTTGAGTAGAGCTCAGAGCTGGCTGTGGCAGCTTGGCTTCCTTCATCATTGGGGCAACTAAGCCTACTGCTTGCTCCAGCTCCGTGGCTGCTGGCCGCCATCTTGGTTGGGTTAATTTGCATATAGTCGCTCTGATTGGCTGGTGGGCATGGCTTAAGGCATAGCGAAGGTACAGTCAATTTGCATGTTTGTCTTTTATTAGTATAGGATAGAACTGGCTTTGCTATGAAAAAATATAACAACTCTATGTAAATATATGCAAATTTATATGCATATCAATGACCAGAGTAAACATAGTAGCCTAAATACTCACATTAGAAATAAAAGCAGGGTCTCAAAATGATATTTGTACACCATGTTCACTGTAGCACTGTAGCCAAAAGGTCAAGCAGATCAAGTGACCATCAATAACTGGAAGGATAAACAAAATGTAGCATATGCATACAATAGAATATCAAGCCTTAAAAACATTCTGACACAGGCTACAACATAGATGAACCTTGAGAACATTTGATCAGTGAAATATTATGAAGAACTTTATGTTGGTAAATTCGATAACTTACATGAAATGGACAAATCCCCTAACAGAAAGAAACCAAAACACACTCAAGAAGAAAGGTAACCTGATTCAGCACCATGTCTATGAAAACAATTGAATTTGTAGTTACAAAGCTTCACTCCAAGAAATATCAGGAAAATATGGCTTTACTGGTGGAATTCTATCTTAAGAATGTGTTAAACCTATACTTTCCTTATGATATAGCCCCTACACTCCTAGGCATTTACTCAAAAGAAAAAAAGTGGTGCTCAAATAAACCCTTGTACACAGATGTTCATGGCTATTTTATCTATAATAGTCAAACAGTGGAAACACCCATTAATAGATTAGTGGATAAACAAGTGTTGTACCTCCATGCCATGTGATATTACTCGGCAATAGAAAAGAATGAAGTGTTAATACATGCCCTAATATAAAACATTTATGCTAAGTGAAACTAACAAAAAATAATTTATAACATATTATTTTTTTATAAAATTCTAGAGGAAACAAACTAATCTATTGTTATAAAAAGATTAGCAGTTTTCTGGGGTGGTAGAAGGAAGCTATGGAAAATTAGTAAATGTCATATTTTTCCACTAACTACCCACCTTCAAAAGAGATTTCAAAGCATTCCTCCATGGTAGAGAAGTGCAACAAAGGAGGGTATTTTATTTATATATGCAAAATTCCAAATTATCCTTAACAATGTCTTGGAAGCCATGGTGCCAGTTCAGATTCTCAAGATTTAAAAATGAAAATAACTATTCCCGATAAGGAGATGAACTAAGCATAAGCTTAACTACATGCATCCTGAGATAAGAAAGTATGAGCTCTAAGATGATGACTTTGTGGTTGTGTAGAGTCCATGACTTGACTCAAATCAATAGAATGTGGCCAAGGTGATGGATGTTATACTATGATGATATTCATTATGTGAGAAGTCCTCTTAGCAGACTACAGTGTGAGATCCCTGGCCTAGAAGAACCTGCCATGACCTGAAGACCTATAAGTACCTATGAGTCCAGGGGACACTGGGGGTCTCTGGTGCTTAGAGAAGCTTGTGGCTGACATCCAACAAGAAAATGGGAGCCTCCGGTCTACAGCTGCAAGGAACTGAATTTTGGTAACAACCACTTGAACTAAAAGAGGACCTTGAGAAGCTAGACCTGTATAAAGACTTCTCCAGGGAGTGGACAAAAGGCAGTGTGTGACCCTTAGCTCAATGCTCCTCTAGAGAGTATAAAACACTGAATTCAAAAATGGTGAGAAGAGGGTTCACTTTGTAGAAAGATGTTAGAGTGACTTGGCATTTTTCCCCCACAGGCTCTACCCACCCTCCCTAGGTTAAGTTTTCACCCATACCCAAGACCCTGTAGAAAATACAAAGATTAAGTCCTCAAGAGCATCTGGCCTAATAGGAGAGAAGGTTGTACATACTGGTAAATCATGAAATGCAAGAGCACCATAAATAAGCAAATGTTATTGTGGCTGAGAAGATGGGAGCCCACTTGCAGGAGGGGAGACCTCAGCAGGCTTGGCAGAGGAGACACCCAAGTGGAATGCATTCATAGGGCAGGCAGAAAAGGCTCCGAGAGTGAAGGCATTTCTGAAATAGAGATAGAAGAGATAGAAATCATTGAGGTGAGAGAATGAACATAGTTCAGCCAATAATATCTATGGATGGCAGGAGTAGAGATTGAATACCAGGTGGAGGCAGGAGTTCATAGTCTGAACCTCCAGGCTTGAGGAACAGTAAGTTAACTTTGTGGTCAGCAAAGAGGCTTCCAAAATCACAGTATGGAAGTCTGGCACAGCAAGAACCACCCTCAGGACACCATGGCTCTGCAGCATTGGAGAGGATGTTAGAAGAGTGAGAGGCAAGACAGAAAAAGAATGGAGATGGCGAGCTGACTCCTGTCCCAGTGTTCTTCATCCCTGGTGGCTGTAGACTTCCAGGTTGTTATCAACAGCAGCAGGTGGAAATGGGAAATTAAAGCTCCAAAGAGAAGTCACAAGTGTAGCTACAGATCCATGAGTCATCCCCACAGGACAGATAAATGAAACCACTCCTTAACTCATACATTCACAGTGATATGAGATCAGCTCACTACACGGGGCACCACAGATAAAGGTTTCCAGACCCGTCTTCCAAAAAGTGAGGAGAAGAGAGTCTGAAGCGTGGGGAGCAGTGTGTACTGATATGATGTGGCAGCTTGGCTCTGGCTTAACAGAGAGCCCTTGAATTCAGGGAATAGGATATTTTGACAATGATTGCCTGGTAATGGCAATATACATGATGAGAGTTTTATTTTAAGCTCTAATGTAAATTTTTTTAATCTATGTGTTTGTGGGCTACAGCAATATCATCTCCCACAATAAATGGTATGTGGCTAAGACATCCCAATTCATAACCCTGTTCCCTGGGATGAATGTTGTCACTGATTATCTTTTTCCATTAAATGCTTAAACAGTCATGGGCATGTCATCAGAATTCAGGAACTCAGATGATGATTAGGCTGCCTTTGGGATGATGTTAAAACATATGTTCTGTTTATTGAGATAGGGTTGTTGTTTAGTGTTGCAAACCATGACAACCTGAGCAAAGAAATCTGATGAGAGTAACATATAGCTGTTTAATTTCACATGTATTTTAAGCCAGCTTGTAAGGATGATTCACAGCTCACTCAGGAATGGGCATGGCCTTTGCTGCCACATCCTAGTCTGGGTCTATTGTCCCTGACAATGGAGAAAGGACATAGAGAGTGCAGTGAACCCAATGGTAAAGGATGGTAATGGTGATGTTGTTAGGCAGAAAGCTGATGCTAATTCAATCTGCAGGGGTGCACACTGCATGAACTCATGAAAAAATAAATTTTGTGAGCCAACAGGAGCCATGTACAGAGTCACATGCTATAGCATGCAAATCAAATATGGAAAGATAAATAAAGCTATGTTTTTATCACCTACATGTCTGTTTTTACAGTTAAATATATTTAGCATAAAATATTTCTTCAGATACATTACAATAGAAGAGATTGCAGAGTTCTAAAATGCTTCTGGAGGCTAATTTCCAAAGCTGCTAAAAAAGAGCCATTGCATTGAGTCAAAGACTCTTACTATTGAAGGCCACCATGCATCCCATGTTTAAATGTTCCTATTAGTGGTCTAATTAGATGGAATGCAACTCTGGGCATGAATCAGTTTCACTATCCCTCATAAGGCAGATCCAGTGGTGATTGGCTACTTCAGGGAGTTCGGAGAGTGTACGGAGAGTAGAGAGGACCACCTGGGACTGCCCTAGAGAAGGAGACACTCTGGAGGTGGCTTCTGCTATGATGTGGTGGCAGCTGGTGCCTTGGTGATGAGAGAAGTGTTGAGCATAAAGGAACAAGTCAAGCTGAACTACAAGTTGAAGATATCCCTTTGCAAGGACCCATATTTTCAGCAAAGCTGTTGCTCCCCCACTCTTCTCTCCTCCCTCTCTGATGTCATATTAGCTGGTGTTAAGGGGTCAATTTTACAGATTGGTGGGGGTGTATTTTAATAGGATGTGGCATCCCCCTTAAGCAATCAGCCCAGGAGCCAGGGTGTCCATCGCAAAGCTGTTGCTCCCCCACTCTTCTCTCCTCCCTCTATGATGTCATATTAGCTGGTGTTAGGGGTCAATTTTACAGATTGGTGGGGTTGTATTTTAATAGGATGTGACATCCCCCTTAAGCAATCAGCCCGGGAGCCAGGGTGTCAATTGTGTGCCATGCACTGATTCTGCTCATCTGCTCCAATGGATTGCTTCATATAGCAACTGCTTGTGTACTGATGGTGTATGAGCTTCCATTCCTGAGGCAACTGGCTATTTGCTATGGTAGTACCAGGAGTAATTTTTTCCAGAACAGTTTTATGGATATTGCTGCATAAGACATCTCGTTTTTCTTGGAACTAGGCCATTTGGATATAGAAATATTTCAGCAATAGGCTTTGCCTATGGCAATAACCCAGAAGACCAAAGGCCAGTTCTGTCATTTCAAATACATTTCCAAACAGTAACCTTGAGTGTTGAAATCAACTGCGATCATAGAGATGATACTTATGATGCATCTATTAACTTTCACAGGCTACTTTTTAGTGGAAAATCTCTTGTTTTTCTCATGCTTCCCTGCATGTTTTGTATAAAACTTTAGACTATCACCTGAGAAATATAGGTTCCAAACCTACATGGTGCTACTCAGGAGCATAACTGGGGAATAGTAAGTGGCTCTAAGCATTAAGATATGTTCTTTGAAGAGGCACTTATTGCCAGGATGGAAAGATCTCCAGAAAGAATTGTGTTGCTTCCTGTTCCCTGATGCCATGCTCTCTGTTGGACCATAAGGGAAGACAGACTCTTCCTTCACAGCTGAGCTTTTTTAGGAAACTGGATAAGAAGGAAACTCAGAATTCCAGAGTCTCCAAGAACATGAAGAGAAAATGCATCCCTACTTATGGGAAGGATGAAAGACTGTTCTAGAAACCACACACTTCAAGACTGTTGGTTTCTCACCTTGTATTTTTCTTGTCTCTCCTATTTCTCTCTCTAGAGCAGGGTTTCTTGAAGTCAGCACTACTAATTTTTGAGCTGAGTTCTCTCTGTACATTTTAGGAAACTTTGCAGTATTCCTGATCTCCTCCTACTGGATGCCAGAAATACCCTCACCAATTGTGAAAAACAAAAATATCTCCAGATATTGTCAAATGTTCCCTGGGAGGGAAATTGCCCATGGATGAGAACCAATGCTCTGGAATAACTATTCAATGAAACATAGGACAATGATGGTAACTATAATTCACTAGGTATTCTGCTAAGTGCTTTAAATACATTATCTTTTTAAAATCATTATAAAAACTCATCCTAGTTGGTGCCATTATTATTTCTTCTTTGCACCTGAAGAATCTGAGGCATAGGGAAGTGAAGTAGCTTCCTTAGGTAGACCAGTGGTGGAATCTGACTTAGAATCACTGCACTGCACATACCATGTCATGCTACAATGCATTACAGACACACACATACACCAAAGAATGGACACGCACTTCCTGCTCTCAAGTGCATAGTGCTGGGAATATGGTTGATGCTTTACAGATGTTCTAAAATAGAAATGTTAAATAAAATCAATTAATAGGTGTGGTTTATATGTTATATTTAAATCTGTATCTAGAATTTAATTTACTTAGTAAACAAAGGAGATATCTTTATTGATTCAGAAGCCCTGGTACTCATCCTGCTCATCACTGTGTGGGGCCTTCAGCTCCTCTCACCTCTGATATGAAGCATCTAATTGACCATCATTTGGAGAATCACTGCCACCTCAGTCCCCAATACTCGTGTCTGCCACCTGCCCACCAGGTGCCAAATAGTGCACAGTGTTTTCCTCATTGATGGTGTGTCTATGAAGCCTCAAGAACTGTGGAACTCCATGGCAATATTTCTTGTGTAGATCTAATATAAAATCACTGATTTACATTTACATGTGGCAGGGGTTTTCCAGGTGGGAGACAAGCTCTGCACTGAAGCCATTTTTTACTTCTGAGCAGTGATGGGGCATAGTACTTGCTTACTCATGCAAGCAAGAACATCTGGTGAGCATCGACTGCAGTCAAGGGCCAGCCCAGCAGTAAAGGGAGACCAGGGATAGAGGGTGAGTTTCTCTATGACCAGGCTATAATCACTCTCTAGAGCCAGGCATTAGGATATTAGCACCAGCCATGGAAGTAAGCTCTGATCTCACTCAGTTTCAATGCCAGGAACAAGCAATGCCTACCTCCAAACCCTAGCCTTTTTAATACACAGCTGCAACCATAATTAGAAAGCAGCATTTACAGAGATCTACAGAAAGCAGAAAAAGCCACTTCCAGGGTGGGATGACCAGTACAGAAGGCAGGTCTGTATGCCTCTGATTTCCAACCAATACCCCCAGTTCTACAATAAGGGATTTATAGCTTTGGCTCAACTCTTTGTGTTTCCCTCTGAGAAAGAGATGTGCCATTATAGATTAGTCCTATTGGTTATATTAGTTAGGGTTCTACAGAGGGACAGAACCAATAGAAGGTGTAGATATAGATAAAAAAGAAGGTAGCTTTATTTTAAGAATAATAGTGGATAAAGATATATAGAATATACATATATATGCTGCATATATAGTGTATGTAAGACCACTATATTTGATATATAAACTATTCTATATCTCATATATAATATATATTATACAATAGATGTCATATATAACATATATTCTAAAATATATATTATATAATAATTTATATATCATATATATTAGTTTTTATGTGTGTCTATGTTATTACAAAGAGTTCAAATATACCCAAAGTAGACAGAATAGTTTAGCGAACTTCAATTTACTATCACCCAGTGTCAACAACTATGGCAACCATGGCCACCCTCTAATCACTTGCCAACCCTGTGCTAATTTTAAGTATTTATAAGTGTATACCTAAAAGATGAATTTTTTTCAAACATAACCAGTACATGATCATCACATCTAAAATTAATACACATATATATGCACATATACATAAATACACATATAAACTAATATATATATGCTGTATATGTTATATGTAATGTAAATATATACTATACATACTATTATTTGCTGTGTGTTATACAAACACATACATGTGCACACACTTGGAAATACCATATTATGGGGTGAATGTGGAGCAACTGGAATGCTCACAACCACTGACAGGGTACAGACAGGTAATAACCACTTCAGTAATCTGTTCAGCATTCATCTGCTAAAGTTGAACACACACACGGTCCATGATGCAGCATCTACTCCTAAATTACTCACCAGGAATGCACACACATGCATAATAAAAGTATATGCAAGAATTATTCTCCATAGCTTCAAACTGTAAAGATGCAAATATTGACGAAGAGTAAAATGGATTAATTTTGGTATAATCATGGAATGAAATGCTAAAATCATTCCACATCTAGGTGCTCCCAGCTTTAGGTCGATGAAAAAGGAGCCGCACTGTATACCTAATGAGTTTGTTCTGAAAATGAAATGAGACATAGATGGGGAAACACCTGGAATTCTGCTTGGCATGGAAATGGCAAACAATACAAATTTTATCATAACCATGAAATTTAGCTCATTCATGGAGCAATTGAGCCAGGATATGTATAATGAGCAGTTGGCATTCTGCACGGCAGGAGCACAGAGGGAGTCTGACAAACTTCAGATGCATGGCCACTTGGTTCCAAACTTATATTAGTCATGCCATTGTGCAATTGAGAAAGTTACCTTTGAGAAAGAAAGCGTTAGATGGTGTGTGTGTGTGTGTGTGTGTGTGTGTGTGTGTGTGTGTGTGTGTTCTCTCACTGCGGGGAGGGGTAAGCTGCAGGAAGCTAGACCAAGCTGCGAGAATGGCATACATGATGGCTCTCTCTCCCCGCAATGACTTAAATCCATATTGGTGAGAAATTGAACACAGATGACCAGAAGAAAATTGGGTGCCTTTGGGGCATTTGTGGGACTCAAAGGAGAACATGAGGACCTCCCAGGAGGCACTGTAACTCTACAAACTGAGACCTCCATGGGAAAGGTCCAATTCTCCTGCAGCTCTGAACTTCAATCTAGCCAAATGGACTGCTCTTGCACTTCAACTCTTAGGTACTTCTGAAAAAAAATCTTTTATTTCAAAGCAACCCATGTGTATCCAGGGGCTTCTTTTGAATTGTAGAGCATCCATGCTAGTCCAGTGCACATGTCCTTGGCCCTGCCCTTAAATCTTTCTCATGGTACAGGGAAGTCCACCCACACCAAACCAGTACCACCAGGGACCCCTTTTCTGTCCTCATTGCCCCTTGGGAATGTAAAAAATACTCTTAGGAATATTGAGAAATTATTTCTCACACTTTTTTCCCCAGTAAAAATGTAATAGAAAAATGTGTGGCTTTAATACTAGGTCCAAATAACAGACATGTAGGCTCCTTATTTTCCCAAATAGCTGTTTGAATTGTCTAACAACTCACATTTTATACAGGAGGCTGATTAGCAGTGAAAATATAATCCAAGCTAAAAATAATTCACTCACTTGTAGACATTTTTCTTTGGCTATAAATGTCAGAGAACAGGTCTTTAAATATTTATGAATATACTAGAGGCCCAGTGCACAAAAATTTGTGCAC
>NW_005353967.1:3614325-3636235 GCF_000412655.1 Myotis brandtii | reverse complement strand
CTCTCAGCCCAGCCTGTGCCCTCTCACAGTCCGGGACCCCTCAGGGGATGTCCGACTGATGACTTAGGCCTGCTCCCCAGGGAATCGGGCCTAAGCTGGCAGTCAGACATCCCTCTGGCAGCTCGGGAGCCCTTGGAGGATGTCCACCTGCTGGCTTAGGCCCACTCCCTGGCGGATCAGTAAGACATCCTTAGCACTGCTGTGAAGGCGGGAGAGGCTCCTGCCACTGCTGCTGCACTGGCCAGCCATGAGCCAGCTTCTGGCTGAGCGGCACTTTCCCTGTGGAAGCACACTGAACACCAAGGGGCAGCTCCTGTGTTGAGTATCTGCCCCCTGGTGATCAGTGCGTGTCATAGTGACCAGTCATTCCTGGTCGTTCTGCTATTAGGGTCAATTTGCACATTACCCTTTTATTATATAGAATGTAATAGCCTCATTTTGTTTTACTTGATTTTTTATAGTGCTATCATAAAAAGAAAAAAAGCCTCTATTTTTTTTATTTGTGTGTAAAACCATGTATGACAAGCCTGGTACATCAACTCCTCATCCAGCTAGACTGTGGGTACCAGCCCCCCTTGGTTTAGGTGTGGCTATGTCACTGTGGCTGAGTCCTAGACAATGGATGCTAGAGGCTCTCTCCACCACAGGGTGGATGTAAGAAAATCTCCCTCATGACCTTTGCACATGGTTTCTGTCTGCAATGACCTTGTAAGGCCTTGAGATCTAAAGGTATCCAACCCTCAAGATGCCGAGAACCCAACTCCTGACTCACTACAGCAAGGAAGTTGCCACCAGCCTGACATCCTTGTACAGGAAGTGAGTGAGAAATAAATCTGATTGTTTAGAAGCCAGGGAGATGGATGTTAGAGATTTCTGAATTTACCTTTATCAATACCGTGGGACTAAAATGCATATTATTTAGAAATAAGGTATAGTTTTAGTTTGAAAAACTTCAAACAGAGTAACACGGAAGATTGGAAATCCCCCAATTTGGCATCAGACAGGTGTGTGTTTGAATCTAGAAATGACAACTAGCCAGGTATAGTTCCTGAGAAGGTAGTCTAAGCTCTGAGCTTCAGTACAACTGTGATGATGTTGCTGGAGATATACGTCATGAGAATTCAATGTGATAACCCGCATAAATTACCTTTTATCGTGCCTTGTGTTTTGTAGATACAAAACTCATCCTTTTTTCTCTATTATCTGTACTTCCGGTGCCAGAGAAAGTTCATTTTCAGAAATCAAGACCGATGATATCATCAGTGCAGTTTTTATACTTTAATAATTGGTCAGTATTTCAGGAATACATCAGAGTTGCAGAACTCATCCATGTCTCCTTCCTGAAGACTGGCTTTCTTGTCCTCTTCCCTTATGTAAATACTGCTCATTTTTCAACTCTCAGTTTGGACACCATAGCCCTTGGACCACGACATCCAAGTTAGCAATGGTCTACCTGCTCTGACAGCAGTGTGTTCTTCCTCTTGGTTTCACTTATCCCCTGCATTGTAATCACCCACTAGTTTTATGAATCTCTCCAAAAAAGAATCCTGTCTGCTAACATCATTGCTTTGACCCCAGAGCCTGCCATCTAGGAAAAGTATAAGATGGGTTGAATGAGGGAGTAAATGAAAAAAAATAGCAATTGGTGTATCTACACTTTTGTTTTATATGCATGCCATGTAATCTAACTTGTAGTTCTTTGCCACAGTCTTCCAACATTTGTCTAGGTCAAAATTCTGAGCCGTTTTAGCTACAATGCTAAAGAATGTGTTAAAACTGCTTAGAAGTAATGGAAGACTGTATTTTTTTATGTAAGCATAAAGTGTGCCTTTTGTGTATTAATCCAATGCTGCAAATTTTTGGTGGAGTTAAAGTTATTAAAAGCCCCAACAAATTCATCTATCTAGGTTTCTTGCTTTTATTTTGTTCAAACAGTTGTTGCTCATTCATGTATGTGCCGGTTGTTTACCATGAAGCAATTGCTTTCAGAATATATATTTACTGTACACACTAGTTGCAAAATTTTTTATATCTGGGTACAAAACTTCCTGCATAAAAAGTTTTCTAGATGGAATTTCTTTTTAAAACACATACTTTTTGTTGATTTCATAGAGGAAGGGAAAGGGAGAGATAGAAACATCAATGATGAGAGAATCATCTATCAGCCACTTCCTAAATACTGCTTACTGGGGATCAAGCTACCAACCTAGGCATGTGCCCTGACCAAGAATCGAACAGTGACCTCCTGGTTCATGGGCTGATGCTCAACCCTGAGCAACACCAGCCGGACCCTAGGTGGAATTTCAAACAAATTGCTCAAAAACTCACTTTAAAAGTGTTCTTCATGGCCCTAGCCAGTTTGGCTCAGTAAATAGAATGTTGGCCTACAGACTGAAGGGTTGTGGGCTCGATCCCCAGGAGGGCACATGCAGGAGGCAGACAATCAATGGTTCTCTCTTATCATTGATTTTTCTATCTTTCTCTCCCTCTCCCTTCCTCTCTGAAATCAATTAAAAACTGCATGTTCAAAGATTCAATGATGGCTCTCCCAGTAATTGGTACCATCCCAAAGCATAAAAGCATGGGGTAGAAGTAGCTTTGTCCTTTAAAACATTGCACAATAATCCTAGTCCCTGCCAATTTATGCACAAGGTGGCCCAACCCTATGAAAACACATTAGGCCCTGTAAGACAATGGCTTTCTCTGCACAATGCCATGTTGCTAAGATAATAGCAATACAACCCTGGCAGGTCCTTTTTCCGAATGGTCTAAACCAGCACTTCTTACTATTGAGCTAATTAAATTACTCGGTTCCTAAATATTTTTTAATTCTTTGTTGTTTAAAGTATTACATATGTCTCCTTTTTCCCCCATTGACCTCTCCCCAATCATTCCCACCCCCCCTCAAGCACATGCCCTCACCCCCCTACTGTCTATGTCCATGGGTTATGCTTATATGCATGACATCTAAAGGTATCATGCTTGATCCCTCATCCCCCAGCCCCCGCCTTCCCTCTGAGGTTGGATGGCCTGTTTGGAGAGCCCTGACTGGCAAACCCTCTGCAACTGGTGTTGCTTTGAGGTAGTAGTTGGGAGCCAAGGGAATGCCACCAGCTGAGCCTAAATATACCTCTGGCATTCATGAATTGGCACTCTCCAAGTGTTGCACACCAAATTTGTAAATGCCCCGTGCATGGAAGCAGCCAGATGTCCCAACAGCTGACCACAGTTGGACCTCTGAAATGCATTCTCAGCAGGCGGCTTGAATATACGGTGGCGCCAAGCTGGTCTGCTTACCTGTCAGATGGCCGTCATGAATCTCTGTCATCTCTGGCCTCTCATTCATTTGTTAACACATTCAAAAATATTTAACAAATGACTTCTACGTGCAGATGACTCTTAAAGAGATGGTGGATGCAGTAATGGTTGGGAGGGGATTCTGCATGTGTCTCTCATGTTTCCATACATCTTGTGAGCAGAGGCGCTGGCTCCATTTGTTTCAGATCAGCTTGTCAAGGATGTTTGTACAGAGAACAGACGTAGAAGGTAGAGCATTAGTCTCTTTGTGAGCAGAGGTCAGGGCTACCTACTGCCCAGCATAATAAATACAAGATTTTCCTTCCATGCAAGGTAGCAGATGAATAACATTCTTTGATACCTAAACATTTTATCCAAGTGAAATTTATTAGCCTCCAGTATTAATTCCTGTTTATAAATGTCTTGAGGGTGGGGATTATTAATGATTTTATGTCATTCCACACATATTTACAGAATATGTCTAAATCAATGTGTTATGATTATACAAATTATAGAAATTTTGTATGACATAATCAATATATTATGAAATTTCTTGAATGGGTTGTCATTCAGAAGAGTTACGTTGTAACCTTTTTTTTTCTAAATTGTATGCCATTGTTTCTACTGGATTTTCTAATTTACATGGATGATATTATGGACAGAATCAGCCTAAACTTTTGTCACAATAGACTGTGGGGTTTTTTTATTATAAACCAACAGTAGAAGTAGTGGGTTTATAATAAAAAAACAGTCTTTCAATCAATAAAAAGCAGACAGTGGGCCCAAAGAAATACTTTAAAATTAGGGCACTGATAGGCTTACGTCTCAAATTTTGTTTCCACCGAGTTGTCTGTTGGCTCATCTGTGAGCAGAACAGTGAATGTACAATATGTGGCTCCTGTGTGGTTTCCTAAAACTAAGGAGTAGAATTTCTCTACTACCTTTGTGTACAGTATCCCTTCAGTTTGGGGGTGAAGGATGTCATTTGAGAAAGGAAGGATATCATCATACGTAAATCACAGGAGAGACACATAGTCCCATTTGGGGGCAGAATTTCCCAGAAGCTTGCACAGAGCATACCTTTAGCAAATGCACAAACTGAGACTTGGGGAGATATGGGAGGCATGTGTGTCCCCGACCTCAGGAGCAGAAGAGCTGATGCAAAACCCATGGTTTCTGTGTCAGCTGAGACTTGGGGAGATATGGGAGGCATGTGTGTCCCCAACCTCAGGAGCAGAAGAGCTGATGCAAAACCCAGGATACTGCTTTACCACACGGCCAGTATCCTTCTTCCTCCTACCACCCATCAGCTTCCTTTCCACTCCCCATTTTTCCAACAATTTCCTGGCTGGACACAGAGCTGGGAAGAGTGAGAGAAGGTCAGCAATGATACTTTGGATTAATTGTCAGATGGGGTATTTGACAAGTAATTGATAGTTGGTTTGAGCTCAATTTAAGAATTACATATAGGATATGTTTTATGGGTAAGATGCAATACCCAGTGCTGTTTGTTCTGAAAAAAATCTCAGCTGAACAGGACAAACTCTGCACAACCCATTACGATGCTGGCTACATAATGATAAGGGCTATTTTCTGGATTATACCAGTAAAAATAAAAGCTCCAACATCTTGTTGAGTTGGCACACAATAGCAATAATGTGTTCTCTCACTTCTCTTTAAAAGCCATTCTGTGCTTTGTAATGACCTTAAAAGCAATGGTATCAGATACACACATTACTATATCAGGGCTGACATTTTTAAAAGAATCAAAGATGTTTCCTTTTGGGAACAAAAAAATCAAACTGCAAGCCCCTTTAAAGATGGAATAGAATCTCTGAAGCGAGATCACAGTGTGAATCAAACCTACGGTCATCAATAATGATTCATGTGTCTTCTGAATCATGTTGTATGAGTGATGGCTCCCCAGTGCTTGTCTGGACAACCTCCCACAGCATATTTGGGCACCCAAAAGGCACAGCAGAGCCAATTGGAGATACCCTGACTTCTCCTGGCCTCTCACCAAACCCTAATCTGGCCAGGTGCTTGCCCTCTGACCTCAACCTCACTCTTTTGACTGAGGCCACACTCTCTCATTTAGGATGCCAGAGCCCATGGTTAACTTCTTCTCCACCATTAGCTTCTGGAATTGTGGGACAGCCTTTTTGAATTCTCTTCTTCTGGCCCAGCATACAACCACAGTGCCCCTACAGTGCCTCTTTCCTTGACTGGGAATCAGTCGTGGAAGAGCTTTCTCTTTTCCCTGAAACTGGGTGCCCACCTTTCTGGAGACACTGTCCACGTGGCTACACAACCACAAAGACCTGAGGCTGCTCCTGAAAGAAATGCTAGAAAGAGCCTGGCCTGTTTGGCTCATTGGTTGAGCATCTATCTATGAACCAGAAGTTCAGGGCATTATGGGCTCAATCCCCAATATGGAAATGATGGTTGTGAAGGAAAAAGTTCATTATGCTCAGAGTTCCCTAGAGACATGAGGCATGCCATGCCACCTACGGCCACCAGGAGGCAGAGGCAGTGACAGGAAAACACTGGCAAGAGTGTTTATTGTGGTGTCTGCAGAGAGAAATGAGTGAGGCAGGGTGAGCAGGCTTAAGACTGGCTACTTTGAAACTTTCATCAGGCTCTGGGGCCCAGCACTGTCCTTCCTTGTCTGGGACTGGGCCCTGGAGTAGTTAGGGCAGGGGGACAGTGGCCTGGAGTGGTGGTTGGGCTTATGGACTCTGAATTGGGTGGCCTGGAGTAGTTAGGGCAGGGGGACAGTGGCCTGGAGTGAGAGCCCATGAAGTGGTGGTTGGGCTTATGGACTCTGAATTGGGTGGTTTGCATTTGAAAGGCTCCTGGGGCTAGTGGTTGATTATCTCTTCCTAGAGATGGCTGAAGAGTTAGGTGGCTAACTCTGGGAGGAGGACTTCTTCCAGAGTCATCAAAGCCACAAATACCAAAGCTTTTGAATTCAGGAAATATTAGGCAAGGGCACACATGGCAGTGGTCAGGAACCTGACTAATGCCCAGCTGTGGGCCTCACATCACCAGGGTCCCTGAGGTCCAGCTGTGGGTAGCATAAACTCATAGAGTTTGCTTCTGAGAAACAGGGCCTGTACTTCCAGTGCCTGAAGCCACTCAACAGGGAAATCCCGGAGCAGGACACAAGTGACCCCCTGAGAGTAGGAGTTGCCTGTGTCCTTCTAGACATTCAGACCTAAGAGAGGGGGAATGGGACTCACCAAGGCAACAGAAAGTGACCCCAAAATAAGAGTTACCATGAGGAAAGAAATCAGTCAGCAATGTCTCTTGATAATGTCCTGTGCCTAACAATAGTCCAGGCTCCCAGGGAGGGGAGATAGGAAAGAAGATGAAAGACAGTATTTATTTTCACCTCTTTCAAGTTTACAGTCCAGCTGTTGAGGGAAGAAATGAATCAAAACAAGAATAACAGGAGTAACTGGTGGAAGTTTGCGTATCCCTTTCCTTCTCCTTGGTGGAAATATACCTAGAAGGCAATGCCAGACTTTTTACCCAATAATATTTATTTCTCATTTCCAACGTGATAGACCCTGGAAACAAGTTTATGAAGAGTCAGTCTGGCGGTGGCCCCGGCCTTCTCCAAGGATCAGATTTCCTGGGTCCTCCCTCATTTTAGCTTTTCAGAGGATGGACAGAGCAAGCGTCATTTACTTTACATTTTCATTTTAATGGGCATTGGACTATTTTCCTTTACTTATGATCCCAAACACTGCTGCAATACATTGAGATGTATATGAATGATTATAGAATCTCTGAGGAATTGTCCTTAAAGTAGAATTGCTACCAAAAGCATATGTGTATTTTAACTTTGGACAATAACAAAATCCCAAGGGCTATGGATATTTCTACACATGTCAACCACCTATGACAGTTTTACCATCTCTTGATGTCTCTGGATATTTTCAACATTCAAGCTTTTAAAAGCTCAGCATGTGGGAAATGGCAGCTGCTTCTTGCTCCTGTGTTTTTCCAAATAGCGAGGAAGGAGCATCTTTTTATCTGAGAGCCGGCTCTGCCATTGTATTTCTTGCTGGCTCAGCCTTTCGCCTATTTTTCCATCGGGCTTTGATGTGTTTCTGCTTTGCAAGGTCTCTGTTTTATGGAGATTGGGACAAATAGTTTTGTCTAGGCTGGTGCTTGAAATTTTCCACTTTGTTACTGCTTCGTTGTTTTATTTGTTTCCAAGAAAAGCCATTTTTACTCTAAGATTATCTTTTGCTTCCTTATTTTCAGATTTTTAAACCATCTGGAATTTGTTTCACTGATGGCGTGACATGGGCATCTACATTGACTTATTTCATCAGATTTCTCTCCAACACTGGGTACTCAATAGTCTGTCCTTTCCATGTTTTCCTGGATTGCACCTTGTTCATACACCAGATGCCGAGATACACATGGGCTTCCTTGCTTCTCTTCTCTTCTCTTCTCTTCTCTTCTCTTCTCTTCTCTTCTCTTCTCCTCTCCTCTCCTCTCCTCTCTTCTCTTCTCTTCTCTTCTCTTCTCTTCTCTTCTCCTCTCTTCTCTCTCTCTCTCTCTCTCTCTCTCTCTCTCTCTCTCTCTCTCCCTGCTATTTCCCTTCTGAAGTCATCCCCAGAGTCCCTGCCCTTTATTTCTTCATTCTTCATTCCAGGCAACAGAGATTGAAATTTCACCCTTTTCTGCAATGCAAATATCATAGGACTCCACACCCAGCAGTCACTGACAGTAGAAAAATTGTTTGTGGCAGATGGAGGCCCAGTGTGCATGCCTGCCTCAGAGTCTCCTGACCAAGGCCCAGGAAGAAGGAGCAGGCGGGGTAGAAGGTAGGCAGGAGGGGGCCTTCCCTTGCAGAACACAGTTTTCTATCTCTTACATCTCTAAAATAAACCATACCTCTTCCTCTTCAAGGATGAGTTTTGTAGAAGGCAGGATTTGTAGAGAGGTAATCTCTCCAATCACAGGTATGCCTACATATGTTGAGTAGATTTATGGCTTTGTTATTCTGAGACAGCATAGCTTCCTCCGCATAATGTGAGTTACCCCACAAGGCATCGTCATTACCCCTGGGCCCTAGTTGGTCCCCTTATCTCCCTAATGGCAGAAATCTCAGTGAGCCCCACCCTCAATAACAACTTGAGTCCCCAACCTCCTGACTAACACTTTCATACCAGGAGTCTTTATTTCTCACTATCAACATGATTTATTATTTTGGCTCTGCATAATCTTATTTAAAATATACTTTTTTTCCTGAGGAACAATTTGATCCTCTGTATTTTACTGCATATACTCTGACTCCTGAAACGCCAAGATCCAAAACAGTACTTTTAATATTATATTCCCCTGGTCCGACACAGAAGACTTATTTCAACGAGTTCCCAGAGAGAAATAATACTGTTCAATTCCAAAACACAGTTTTAAATATTTTTTATCTGCTTAACGAAGAAATTACAAGTGTGTTAGAGCATCAGGAGCTCCGATTTCATGACATGGTCAGGAATGTGTGGACGCGGCCAGCACCTTAGGTCCATCCGCAGTGACACCAGTTGTTCTGCTATTGAAAACATATAATGTTTGGTCACAAAGAATAATGCATTTGGCATAGAGAGGTACTGCTGTGCAAAACATTTTAATTTGCAAGGGATGAGTCAAAGGCTCAATTTAGTCACTTGTCACAAATTCAATACAGACTTACAATTTTAAATTGCTGAGCTGCCTTTTTTCCCCATAACTCAAAGCCCTCTGCTATTTGATTTTCCTGGAATACATTATCAATTGTTTTCTTATTGTCACAATGCCTATGTGGTTTGTGGAACCCTTTTAGCCTCTCTTTAATGGAGATCCCCAAGGGGGACCAAATCAGAGGATGAGAGGGGAAATCACATTGGAGGGATGCATTTTCTTAATGAAAATAATCAAAGCTGTGTTGACATAGAATCTTTAGGCCTAGATAGTTCCCCCACTGAGTTCAACAATTAGGCAGTGACTGTGTTATCGGGATTCTATATAATTCTTGGAATTATTTATCTCCACTGACTCTGAATTGCAATATACTCAACCACACAGAAAGAGTTGAAGTCCAGAAATGATGGTGATGTCATTCTTAAGTTGTGCAGGGGTGAGAGGGACCCCCTATTTAAGGCAGGAGGCTCTCCCCCATTTATCGCCGGGCACGCAGCAAGATACCCCACATCCCTGTGGGGAACGACTACCAAGGAGGCCTCCAGTCTCTGTCCCGGGTCCCAGGGAGGCGGAGGAGACTCCACCCAAAATTTTCAATTTGGAAACCGAGCCACCTAGACTCTCGAGAGAGGTAAGGAAGACCCGTCGTTAATCTGGAATTGGGACGTCCCACGGAAGGACCTATATGGAGGGCTGAACGCAGCGGTACTCCTGGTCCTGACCCACGGCCACGACGGTGGCCGGGGTCCCTGGTTTGTGCGGCTGTAGGCTGCACCGAGTTTGTCTGTCTGGTATTTGTCTTGCTGTTTATTGTTTAAAAGTTGTCTGCTTCTGTGTACACCCTGCTGCAATGTTTTTTGAAAATTTTCAGGACTTCAAGGAGCATGCTGCAGGTCCGGGCAACCTTAGGTTGCATTTGGCTGATTTATTTTGTCTTTGTTCTTTGTTGTCTTTGTCTTTGTCAAATGGGATAGGGTCAGTCATCTTTGTCGACCCCCTATCAGTCAGGCCCACTCCGGGTGAGTGGAAGGGGAGCTTGATCACCTCCCGGGAAGCCATAGAGCTCCCTTAGGCAATTAGTCAGAAATTGGTTAGATTGCTTAAACTCTGAGTAAACATTTGGTAGAAGTCAAAAACTTGGACTGTCTGGTGTATGAATGTAAATGTAAGAGTCTGTGTGAAGCGAAAGCTACTTTGTGCTGTCTGGCTATACACATGAGTGTATTTGTTATCTCTTTCTGTTGTTTGTTTAAAGATAGGGCAAACCCTGCTTTAAGGGGAAGAAAGTAGGGAACTTTTAATTGTTTTCTCTGATATATAATTTTGCTGTGTTAGGTTAAAATTTTAGAAGTCTAAGGTTAATTTAAAGGTATAAGGTTGCAACCCAAAGAAGTTTAACAAAGGCTGGTTAGGTTAAGATTAGTACATTTTCTCATAGCCTGTGTAGGATGAGGGAGAGGGACTGCTGGATTTTTATCATGTGGTCCCGAGACCTGCGACTTGCCTGCCCTTCCTGATAGATTTACAGTAGGTCTCTGTTGGGGACAGCATCTGCTCTAACTAGGGGAGGAAGAGAGCTGAAAACTGCTCTGGAGCGGGTGTGAGATGGGGTAGTGGCAGTAGGATTTGCTAGATAGGGTAGTAGGCTCTCAGCCTGCTAAGATAGAGGAGCCCTAGGCTGGGGGACAAGAGGATGGTCAGAGAGATCAAAAATAGTAAAAGAGGAGAAGGATTTGAGCCTCTGGGGCTTAGACTAAAGAAGGAAAAATCTAGGAAGGAGAGCAGCTAAGGACAGAGTAAATGGTTAATGCAGAGAAAAGGGGGGCCGTCTGCAGGGAAAGCAGACCAGAAGTTATGTTGATTTTTACTTATCTGCTGGACTCAAGGCCGAAAGCTTCACAGTAAGTTTTTCTCTGCCCCGCTTTGTTCTCTTTAACCCTTCCAAGACTAAATTAGACGGACACAGTATACTTGAAATTGCATAGGGAAGGAAGCACCTGCTCTTAGTAATCTAAGAAATACTGACTGTTTACTTTATAGTAATCATTAAAGGATTGAGGTTTCTAAGAATAAGGAATTACTGAGTAGAAGGTCTGAGGCATAGTTATGCATTTTTAAAGGACATAGAAAAAAGGTTTAAAGGCTAATTTGAAAGTATAAAATTTAAAAAGGTTATATATATAATAAAAAGAAGAAGAGAAATGTTGAAAGGAAATTAATTGAATAATACAATAAGCCAGAAAGGGACTGGCAAGGAAAATCAAAAGATCTTAAGGCAGGTCAGTAGCTTTTTCTCCTTATGAAATTCCTCCGAAATTTGGCAATGCTAAATAAGTCATGGCAATACATTTCTTTGCATAAATTCAATAAGACCGGTTTCCAATGGTGGTTTTATTAACCTGAAACTTTGACTGGAGTATCATGTTTTAAGAAGCCCTGTCTGAGCTCTGAAGACTTGAAGCCAGTAAAAGTGCCACGGATAAAGCCTGATATCTTGCTTGGTAGCCCTGAGAATAGCTGGCGTTGGAGCGTCAGGCCCATGCCCTACCATCACTGGCGGTAGGTCAGAGTAGAAGGGGAGCAAGGAACCCCCATGCACTCTGGGCCGCAACAAGTAGGAGGGCTGCTGAGATGGGCCTTAAAGCAAGGACAATGGGCAGCAGATACTGCAGGCAGGCAGCTGGATGGCTTGGCTTCCTGGCCCTATGGGGCACATTAAGATTCAATCATGAAATTCCAGCAAAGGTAGTCGGTTACCATTCTTGTTGTGTTTATGCAAACAATCAGGCCAAATCGAATCCAGTAAATAAGTTAGTATTTTAATAAACAGAGGGATAATATTAAGGAGAAAAACTCTATTTCAATGGAGGTTATTAAAACGGAAATGTTTTCTTTCCCTCCCACCAGACCATTTGTTACAGTTTGTCTTTGCCAGGTCAAAAGCCCACCTCCTTCTATGCCAAGGCCTCATTGTCCCTCTGACAGACAGCAAGGATCTCTTGGCTCTGAGAGAAACTTCTGACCCTCCTCAGCACGAAGCAGTTACAGAAGAGAATTCAACGCCCATTTTCACTAAAAAAATCCAGAGCCAGAATCCTTGAGATAATATAGTAGGCAATTAGACAGACATGAGCAGAGCAAGGATGATGGGCCAACTAGCACAGACTCCCCAGAAGCAAGAGGGAACTAGGCTGCAGACGAAGCAGCCCGGGAGGCTGCCCTAAAACCAGTGAGGCCTTTACAGGTTCTAGTGACTCTTCCAGACCCTGAACTACTCATCTCACCAGTTTACTCAAGTTCTTTCAGGCTTTACAGTCTACCCAGAAAGCAGACCAGAAGCACATCCGAGATGCTCTGCCTGTATCCAGTTCCTCCCTTCCAACTTGGTGACTCTATTTGGATAAAGAAATTTGCCACCCAAGGACTGACTCCTACCTGGAAAGGACCACTCCCACAGCAGTCAAGATCAACGGGATCCTGATATGGCTTCATCACACCTGGCTTAGGACAGCCCAGGCAAAATAGAAAGTCCAGGACTCAGTGGACCCTCATTCCAGGCCCTTATCTTATAAACAGGCCCACTGACTTTATTCAACAAAGAATTAATTCTATCAAGCTTATAGTCCTCAAGGGTCCCTCCCCAACAATGACCTAAAAGAGTCAATGATTTGACTCATGTACATAAAACCAGTGGGGAATGTGCTGGGCTACATATCTGGCGCTTCGGCCAGACGGGTCATGCTGTGCTGTCTGTTCCTAAAACACATAGATAGGAAAGTACTGACATCAGGCCAGGCCTTGAGATATGGTCTCATGATCCCTTCCCAGCACACAGGCCTTCTTTCTCAGAAGGCCCGGAAGTCTCATTCCAAATTTGGGAGACAAAGGACTGGATAAAGTATAAATAAAGAAAGTTTCCTCCATATTGGGGGGGTCCAGAATTTGAAAGACACATTTTTCTCTGGGCCTTCACAGAATTTAATAATAAAATATAACTCCTGTAGTAGTCTGGGCTGCAGTTCAGCCTCTGCTTCTGCAGGGCGTTGTAACTGTAGTCTGCTGGCCAGGTTAATAAAGGCTCCTAAATTTAAATTCTGAGTCGGTGGTCTATCTCGCTGAGTCAACCCATAACAGTAGTAGTAATAAGATCACGGAAGTCCATAACCCAACTGAAAATTATTGGTTCTTATAAAACAGTAAGCATGGTCCGGTTGGCAATTGGGCTCTGTCAGGCCCAGATGGCTACTGGATTTATATTCTGCAGAACATGGCTGCCCAGAGTGCCCAGGTGCCTTTAGCCAATGCATGATCGCGTGACCTGGCCTGTTGTGTCCTTGTTCCCAGACACCCAGACATCTCAGAAAGTCCTTCCCTGGCCCTGCCTGTTTAGGAATCAAATCTGAACAAATGAGATGGGCCAGGGAGGGGAGAAAAGGCAAAGATTAAGGCACTAGGACTGACTAAGTGGGTCCATGTATCCACTCTTGGATGAAGTGACATTGTCCATTTGGGTAGATCCAATGGAACTGCCTAGAACAGGAACTCTGGACAGAAAAAAATGAGCAAAGTACACAACATAAAAAAAAGGCCTGAAAAACATCTTTTGGATCATGTGGCTTATTAAGCTCTTTCTCACTGGATTGCCACACTATGTAACGCAGGGTTTTTATTGTCCTCCTTTGAGAAATATAGAAGCTGAGATTTGGTTAAAAATGAAGATTCTTTGACTACATATTTCAGAAAGTTTTAGTTTATTAAACAAGGCACAAAGTGAGATAATGCTCTATAACTGAATGATGAGGGTGGGGGTGAGGGAGCAGGAACCTCATTTAATACGTGTGAGCCACTGAGGTACAGGTATGAGAGTCTCATAGCCTTGGCTTTGTGGCCTGAACATACAGTTTGTCATTCAGGGAGCTGCAGTCTCCCTGTGACTCTACACAATATTCTTGCAGAGTGAGCTGTATCATCTTGTACAGCACGGTACACATTTTATGGAGGAAGCTGAACACATTGCTTACCAGATAACAATTGGGAAGCATCCTGTCATAGCGAAATTAGGGAAACCTAAGCATCAGTGGATGAACAGCATCATCTGTGAGGCCCAATGTTCACCACGTGGCAGGTGGACAGAGGAACCAGTCACATAAGTAAGAATGGAAATGTGATGGAATCAGGTCAGGCAGCCCAAAAGTATGCCAGCAAGTCACAGGTGTGCAGTGGCCAAGACAGGACATTCACAGACATAGCACTTTTCAATTGAATTTGCAACATTTGAATAGAATAACCATCTTCACGATTCCTTCCCAGCTGTAGAAACGTGGGAAGGCTAATGCTATACCTGTCACGCCAGACCTATGGCAAAGACCACATAGAACACAGTGCCAGCTTAGAGTAGAAGCTCAAACTGCAATCTGTGTGAAAGGAGGCTCTTTCAGTGACCCATTGTAAGAGTTCCAACATTTTGTTGCTGTTGTTCTAGAAACAGAGGCCTAGGGAGACATTAAAAAACCCAAATGGTTCTAGGCAAGATGGCTGCCTTATAAAGTTAGTATCACATCCTTCACTGAAGGAAATGTTTTTGTCGAGTACACTGTAACCCTCCTGGATGTCTACAAAGCTGGTGAGAATTCACTTTTCCATTCAATAGATATTGAGTACTTACTATGTGCCTCAGAGGATACAGAAGATACAACTTGAATAACACAACCAGAGTTACTACCTTCATAAAGCTTATATTCTATTTAAGGAGACACATTTTAATAGAAAGGAAATGGACAACTAAATTAAACAACTATTATTTTAAAAACCATTTCCAAAGCCCTAGCTGGTTTGGCTCAGTGGATAGAGTGTTGGCCTGAAGACTGAAGGGTCCCGGACTTGATTCTGGTCAAAGACATGTGCCTGGGTTGTAGGCTCAACCCCCAGTAGAGGGTGTGCAGGAGGCAGCCGATCAATGATTCTCTCTCATCATTGATGTTTCTAACTCCCTTTCCCTTCCTCTCTGAAATCAATAAAAAATATTTAATAAAAATAAAAATTATTGCCAAAGATAACTCATCTCAATTCAGGTCAGCAACACCTATTGTCAGATTCCACTGCAAGCTCTTTAGAGGCAGACACTATGTTTCTCATTGTGTAGCCACTGGCACGCAAGAGACTGGTGATGGTTGATAGATGCCCTGGGGGTTTTGCACATCTTTGCAAGTGAGAGACATTAACAAGTAAGTGACTCGGTCTTTTATCTTACTGATGGTTAAACATTCTGAGCTATCCTCTACAGGTACTCATGGTGCAGCTCCAAGCCCAGGTAGAATAGATCAAGATATCACCACTCAGGAATCATTAGAAATGTTCAGTGGTGCACTAGTTTGCTCAGGCTGATGTAATAAAATGTCATAAACTGAGTGGCTTAAGCAAGAGACATATATTTCTCAGTTCTGGGGGCTGGAAGTCCAAGATCAAGGTGTCAGTGGGTTTAGTTTCTCCTGAGGCCTCCACTCAGCGTGCATATGGCTGCCTTCTTGTTGTGTATTCACATGGCCTTTTATCTGGGCACATGAATTTGTGGTGTTTTTTATTCTTCTTGTAAGGACACCAATAATACAGGTTAAGGATCCCCACCCTTATGACCTCATTTGACTGTAATCACCTCTTTATAGGACCTGTGTCTAAATACAGTCCCATTGTGGATTAAGGCTTCAATGAATACATTTATGGAGGACATGATTTGGCCCATAACAAGGGGCAAGGCCTCTAGTACTGGCATTTTTCTTTCTGGAGCTGTATACATGGAAAAGTACTCTTTGGGGAACATTGACATAACTTATTTTCTGAGAATTAGCACCAGTATTGACCATAGCTTAAATCTAAGGCAGACACGTCTCCTTGCCTTTGTGGCCAAATCTGAAACACTGCCTGTAAGAAGCCACTCTTTGAGTGCGTGTGCCTGAGGCCAATACAGGAGTAATCAGTGCAATGAAATCTACTGCCTCTCATTTGAAGTGTAAATTTGAGGTATTTTTTTAAAATGTGTTCATTTCACCATTTCTATAACATATTTCCATCAGTTATCTCCCTGAATTTAATATATATTTTTATTGTTGACACTATTACAGATGTCCCCCATTTTCCAGCACCTTTGTCCCCCTCTACCCAGCCTCGGACCCCCCTCCCTCTGGCTATCATTACACTATTGTCTGTGTCCATATGCTTATATGTTCTTTGGCTAATCCCTTCACTTTCTTTCATCCAGTCCCTCCCACCCCCCATCCCCTCTGACATCTGTCAGTCTGTTCCGTGTATTCATGCCTCTGGTTCTATTTTGTTTGTCAGTTTATTTTGTTTATTAGAGTCCACATATAAGTGAGATCATATGGTATTTGTCTTTCTCTGACTGGCTTATTTCTCTTGACATAATAATCTCCAGATCTATCTATGCTGTCACAAAGGATAAGAGGTCCTTCTTTTGTAAATCATGACAATTTCTATCAATAACAATGATTTCACAAGACTTTTTAGTTCACTTCTAGTTCCTTCCTGCCAAAATTAAGGTGACATTGACATTCTTTGCAAGTGCACACTTTGAATTTGTGCAGTGCTGGAAGCTTCTGTGTAAGAAGGCACATGAATAGACTGGGCTGTTTACAATGACTAGAGTCTCTCAAAAGGCTGGAACCCAGCACACATGAGCAATCATGAGAACTACTACAGAAGCTGAGCCTGGGAATGTGAAGCTGCTTCCTAGACTGCACATACCTTTTACATGGCTCACTGCAAAAACCGAGTGTTTGTATTGCTCTTAGCATAAAGGCCTGTCATTAAAACTTTTTGATTGCTGAGGCATCCACTCCAAAGACATCCATCTTGAACTAACATACTGCCAGCTATATGACACAGCTACTACTTTTATGTTTTAAATTTACCAATAAAGAGTGAATCGAGGAAATCCTAAGTTCCTACCCTTGACCTGATAAGAGCAGATGCTTGCTTCCCCCCCCCCACACTTTTCTCTCATTCTCTCTCTCTCTTTCCCTCCCTCCCTCGCTCTCCCTCTCCTTCTCCCTCTCTCTCTGTCTTTCTTTCTCTCCCCACAACCTTGCTGTGTGGCCTCAGGTATGCCATGTACCCTCCAGGACCTGTGAGTAATAAATCTTGCTCCTCAAAGTTCCCTGATGGTTTTTGCTGAAGTGTATCCCGCAGTCATAATATGAGGCACAGGGCCAGCCCAGCACAACATTGGCTCTGATTGGGGAAATGCCGGTGGGGGGTCGCTAAAAGTAATTCAGGCCTGGGCGAGTGCCCCAGGAGTTCCAAGCCAAGAGCATCACTATTAATAGGCTGAGACCAACACAACACCCTGTCCAAATTCATATGTTGGAGCCACAGCTTCCAATGTGATGGTGTTTGGAAATGGGGCCTTTGGGAGGTGGTTAGGGTTAGATGAGGCCAGGAGGGTCAGGCCCACCAGAGAGCTTGTTCTCGCTCTGTCCACATTCACACTCAGAAGAACAGACCTATGAGCACACAACCAAAAGATTGCCATCTGCAAGTGAGGAGGTGGGATCTCAGCAGAACCCGATTCTGCTGGCAACTGAAGTTGGACTTTCAGCCTCCAGAACTATGAGATATAAATTTATGTTGTTAAAGCTCCCCTGTCTACCCATGTTGTTATGGCAGCTTAAGCAGCTCTCACACTCATTTATAGTATTTCCTCTTTTATTGCTCTTTTTACCCAAGTCTACAAAACAGAAAACACACTATTTATTCATAGCTATAATTATTTTGTTATTATACATTTAGGATTATGAAATTCCACACACAACACCTCCAAGGGGTGAAAAGAATAAATCAATGGTGACATTCTGGAAAGAAATGAGATCACCACCAGCTTCTAGTTGACAGTGTGTTTTACAAAAAGTAAATGTGGAAGAAGTGGACTCGCTGAGCAAGAAAAGTTGTCAAGTTTGACTTTTGCTACAACAATTGGTCTAAGTATTCTAGCATTCAGTGAAATGAAAAGTGTATAAATCAGAAAGAGTTCAAGAACTTCCAAAGACCTTTGGCACACTGAGCTGATATGATGAAATAACCCAGAATCCTTGCTGATCCCAGAATTCTTGGGACTGTTTTGCTACATCTAGGGCATATTCTGAACAGATTTTAGAAATAAAAGTCTTCTCCCAAAGAGCTAGGTGGCCTCATTCAAATGAGAAACATTAACTAAACATGAAAGACTTCTAAATAATGCAGTGGCTAAAATCAATGGTTTCATGTGTTTCTAAAATTTTCTTGAATCTCTGCTTTACTTTTAAAATGTATATCTGAACTTCGTTTTCTGTGTTTAAGAACCATTAAAGACTCCTTTGGACTTGGAGGCTTAAGTTGACAAGTCGCCCATCACTTTGCGATCCTTTAATCACCACTATTGTGGCAAAGACAGTGTTAGATAATTTCACTTTTTTTTCCCATTAAATTCTTAAATTTGGTGCAAACTTGCATCATTTCCTAAAATGATACCAGAGTAACACAGTTTTCTTAATGGAACAAGTATGACATTAAAAAATAGAAAACATTTTCACATGTATTCTTTAGGCAAAAAATGGTGGGAAACACTAAGTTAAGTAAAGGTCTCTCTCCCATCTTTGTTCATGTTCAGAATTTCTAGAATCTATTAATATAGTGATTGTTTCTTGTGCATCTCCAGGGACTAAGGAGTTTAACATTACTCCAGTGTCCTCTAGGCCAGGGGTTGAAATATTGATTGTGATCAGAAGCTGCAGGTGAACTCCTCCTGATCTTGGGCTCAATATGAACAACAGAAGTGTAAGGCACTCACCTACATGTCATAACTCATCTGGAAGGTGAATTAATGCTTCACCTGCAATAATGGATGAAAAAAGCCAAGGTTTTTTGGATTATATATAAAAATAAATGTATTGGAGACAAGCAAAGGTAAGCATTTTGATTTAAAAATCTTGAACAGTGAATTTGATGTCTGGATATGACCCTTAGGATTAATGATGCAGAAAAACTTGACAATTATGAATCAAATGATTCAAAAGGTACAGAGCCAAGAAAAAAAATATCCTAGTTGGCACACTGAGGTGACTGTCAATAATAGTGCTGGTACTAATTAGAAGATTGTCTCATTAAATATTTTTATATGCCAGTAGTGCTAGTCAAAGTGAATTTTTACATTTCAGAGATCAGAAAACAAGGAGAGAAGGTTTATACTGCAATACAGTATCCATGGGAATTTCTGGAAAACTCTTCTATTTTGTTGCATTCTACCTGGTAGTGAATATGAAAACATACAATTATTTTACTATCTACTTTAAAAACTTTTCTGATGGTTTTTAAAATTAAAATAAAATAAGGGTTTGTTTTCAGATTGTTTTGTTATCTATCTTATTGCCACTAATGTAATTATAAAACCAATATATTCCTAATACTCATTCTTTGTCATGGCAGCACAATAACTGGAAATACATTTTTGAGTGATTTTTCTGGTCCTGAACTATGTCACAGATAGCACTATAAGTTCTGAACTCAGAACCAGCATCCTTCCCAACATGCAAACGCTGATGACAGAGAGAAGCATAGGAACCAGAAATGCTTCCAAATCATTTGTTCAGTTGTAGTTGTCATTATGTGTTGAATTTAAGTTTTTTTCCCCCAATGGATGAAGATATTGTTGAGGAGAGGAAACAGAATTATTCTATTTGTGCCACAAATATGATGAGTACTGGGTCCCAGACACCTATTTTGAGTAATGGAGTTAATGAAGTTAAATACATGTCAACCCTTCCTACTAGGGTATTTAATCACTTCCCTCCCACTCTTCAGGAATACATTTTGATCCTTCCACACTGTCTATGTGTGCAAATAGAACTGTGCCCGGACATATGACTGAAAAACAAAAAGAGCCATTCTACTTCGGAAAGACATCCACAGAATATGTACAATTACTACTCAAATTCAGATGTCATTTTAATTGAAAATCACACTTTTATTAAAATGCTTCCCTAAACATAGGCTTAAAGAACAAAATGTACAAAATGGGCCAGAGTGTGGCTGGCGTGGCTCAGTGGTTGAGCATCAACCTATGAACCAAGAGGTCATGGTTCAATTCCCAGTCAGGATACACGCCCAGGTTGTGGGCCTGATCCCCAGTAGGGGGCTTGCAAGAGGCAGCCTATCCATGATTCTCTCTCATCATTGATGTTTCTATCTCTCTCTCCCGCTCCCTTCCTCTCTGAAATTAATAAAAATATGTATTTTTTATAAATGGACCATAAAATTGGGGCCAATCTAAACCTTAAAATATAATTCTCAGGTGAAAAACAAAATGAAACAGTACCAGAATTTAAAGTGTCTTAGAAATATATTTTTCTCTTAAAATTCGATGAACTTTTATTCTGAGATAAATGATAGATAGGTGATAGATAGATGATAGATAGATAGATAGATAGATAGATAGATAGATAGATAGATAGATAGCAGATGGCACTGACTCATGCAGTAATAGAATATGTGTGCTATCACGGGGAGTGGTGCTCTAATGGAGACATGTACTTACTGCCCATTTAGATATAGGCATTTGCTTTCAGTTTTTAAAATGATTCCAAAAGTCATCTGCAGTATCTCGCTACTTTTAAGAGTAAAACACTGATAGACTAATAGCCCTGATGGATCCATTTTATTTGAATAATCAAGCTGCTTGATGCGGTTCCAATTGCTTGGGTTCACAGGGAAGATTGGATTGCATGATGCACAATTTTTCATGCTGATTCCTCTAATTACCAAACTTTAATACAGTTTTTGGTCAAAAATCACAAATGTATTTATTTAACAAATGCTTCTTTCACCGCAAAGCCCTGGAGGTATGCTTTTTGAGGTGGGGATGCTTTTCTTCTTTGGCATTACCTAATCTGATAAAGTGCAGCCAGATGACTCAAAGTGAAAATCCAGATGCAGAAAAGTACTTAAAAGTTTCAGAGTCCTTTTTAAAATTTCTACTGGCTATTCTATCATTCTGTGTCATGGCAAGTGAGCCATATATGACTTATCATAAATAGGTGATGGGATTGATAGAATTCATGTAGGGAGCGCCAATGTCCAAAGGCGAAGGTTCTATCCACTGAAAACACAGGGCAATTAAGGACAGAATTTGCTCTACAGCAGATCTTGAAACACAGATTTAATTGTGCTCTGTGAACAATACATTATAGAGACAAGATCCTTTGGGAATCAGTTGGAAGGAGAACTCTAAGTGAGTTCTTTGGGAAGAATACAAAAAGAGAAGACATTGGTAGATAAAGAAGAAGACCCAAAGATGTCTACAAGCAAGTGGAGTTCCCTGTATTCCCCATAGGTCCAGGGTTGATGACCTTGAGCACCAGCATTTACCTCAAAGAATGTAGGGTCCCAAAGAAAACAGAGAGAAAGACTCTTCTTTGGAAGCAAACCAGATTTTTTTTTATCCTTGCTCAGTGTACAGAGGGTCATCTTGTCCAATAAAAATGACTGCACCATGGAAGTGAGTGGCAGAGAGGTTCTGTTTGAACTATTGTGTCCTGGAAACAGAGGCATCTGGACACAACAGTGAGCAAATGCTGAGTCCTCTTATGTCAGAAGAGTAAAGATGCAAGTCTCCATGGGTGAAATTTTTTTATAGTCTCACTATGTATAACTGATGTCCTCATGCAGCTTACATACTTAACTAGAGGCCTGGTACACAAAAATTTGTGCACTGGAGGGGGGGGGTCCCTCAGCCCAGCCTGCGCCCATTCACAGTCCAGGACCCCTTGGGGGATGTCCACCTGTCAACTTAGGCCCACTCCCTAGGGGATCAGGCCTAAGCTTGCAGTCAGACATCCTTCTAGCAGCCAGGGAGCCCTTGGGGATGTCC
>NW_005353967.1:3611759-3612025 GCF_000412655.1 Myotis brandtii | reverse complement strand
TAAATAGGTTGGTTTCCCGGTAGGATCAGTAGTCTTTCAGTGAGTATTAACCCCCTTTCCCCTTGATGCTCGACCCAGCTGGCAGACAAACAGCAACAGTGGGGTGGGATGGGATTGCAGGATAGAAAGTTTCCCTGAAGGGATTAAAAATCACCTAGATGCTAAAATGTCCATGAAGGGGTCTTGGGGGTGAGGGGTGCCTCTGCCTCATTCCTTTGAGGGCTTGGCAGCAGGAATGCTGAGGGATTTGCCCCAAACTAACACAC
>NW_005353967.1:3584106-3610565 GCF_000412655.1 Myotis brandtii | reverse complement strand
GGGTGCCTGGCCAGCCTGGATGAGGGGCTGATGGCTGTTTTTAGGCTGCCCGCAACCCCTTTAGGGTGGGGGTCCCCACTGGGGTGCCTGAACAGCCTGGATGAGGGGCTGAGGGCCATTTTCAGGCTGGCGAGTGACTGAAGCTCCCAACCTCTCCTTTTTTTCTTTCATTCTGGGATTTATTTACCTTCTATGGCTGTCACTGGAGCTGAGAGCCGGCTTTAGCTCTGAGGCCGGCTCCAGCTTGAGGCCTCGGCTGCTGAAAGCAGCTATCTGGGCTTTGTTTAGCTTCTATAATTGCAACATTGTTGCATCCGGAGCTCAGAGCTGGGCTGCCGCAGGCCAGGAACGTTGGCTTCCTCCGTCACTAGAGCAAGCCTCCTGTTCCCTTCAGCTGCCTGGCTGCTGGCCGCCATATTGGTTGGCAGTTAATTTGCATACCCTGCTGATTAGCCAATGGGAAGCATTCGGAGGTATGTTCAATTTGCATCTTTCTCTTTTATTAGTGTAGATAGTTGATCATGTATGGAGTCCATATTTTTCTGTTAGTCAGACTTTTTTCCTTAACTGCAGCAACATTATCAGCCTGATATATCCGGCAAAGGAGAAGAATGCAATGGAATTACAGTCCTCTGTCAAAGCAAAAATTGCACTGGATAAGGCTAAACAGGCAAAGAAGACTTTATTCAAGGCTTTTGCAATAGAGGACAGAAACCAAAACTCACTCTCAACTCAACTCTGCTGAAATACAGGGTCAAATGGGGCTTATTTAATCAGCTGAAGTGAATTTGGGGAAAAGTATGAAACAATGTCAGGGGAGAGGCTGACCAATGGGGTGTGTCCAGCACACTCAGTTATTCTTGCATCTGAACATGTTTCTCTTTCTGTGATTAGGCCATCTGTGTTTGCTAATTGTCACCCTTCAAAGTTAGGTCTGTAGAACATCATCTGAGAGTGAGAGGAGAGAAGGCAGCAGAAAGAGCACAGGCAGCAATCAGTTGCAGGAAGGAGACAGTGATTCTAGACTTTGGTCCTGGACGCCTCTGCAGTCTCCACACAAAGATGGAAGGTTACATCAGTGGCTAAAGGACTAGTAAATATAGCTAATGTTCATTAGAACAATAGAAGAGGGCAATGATGGAGGATGCAGGTTGAAGTCAGTGATCACTTTTGAGGATGTAACAGACTAGACACAGAAAGACATACTGGCCCAAAGGGCACAATTATGTGCAATTTCTCCAGCAACGCTCTGAAGTCAGTGTATGAACAAATCAGATGGCCAAAATGTTGAAGTTGTTTTCACCCTAGCAATGAGAAATGTACCACAAAGAACACATCTGATTATCTACCACCAGGGGCTTGTTGAGTGTTTTGTTATTGTTGTTGTTGTTGTTGTTGTTGTTATTTAATATATTTTTATGATTTCAGAGAGGAAGGGAGAGGGAGAGAGATAGAAACATCAATGATGAGAGAGAATCATTATTTGGCTGCCTCCTGCATGCCCCACACTGGGGATCAAGCCTATAACCTGGGCATGTGTCCTGACTGGGAATTGAACAGTGACCTCCTGCTTCCTAGGTCAACACTCAACCACTGAGCCACAATGACTAGGCATTTGTTGAGTGTTTATATCATGAGGTCTTAGCTGGAGCATGAGAGATGGACAAGGCAGAGATGGAAAACGGAATGTTGGCATTAGCAGAAAGACAGTTGTCACTTCCTCCCAATCTCCTTCAATGGAAAAGCTCCAATAAATGTTCTACAAGAACATTTGTAGTCCCCTCTGGCCAGTTTTCATTCACTTGCTCTTTCCCAAGGAGATAGTTTGTTACTGTTAGATCTGAGGTGAAGGTCACTGGGATGAAGTTGGATTGGGGTCCTTTGGCTTGCTGCACCCTCTCCTGGATTTGCCTCTCCTCAAGCAAGCCCTTCCCCTCCCTGCTTCCTCCTCCAGACCATCAACTGAGCAATGCAGGGCTTTCTGCCACACTCAGCATCCCTCCATGAGAAGCCAGCATGGCATTCGGGCGAGAGGGAGTTGGGTTCAGAACACTCAGATACAGACATTCTTCTCCAATGCAGCATTGCTATTGAAAGCTACTATTTTAATATTCTTTTCCAATAAGCAGTGCTTCACATGCTACTACATTGCTCACAATTCTGAAGTGCAAGAGGATGAGGGGTGATGTGGATGCCTGGTAGCACTTCCAAAATGGGCAAAAACCCTTCTCAGAAATACCTATACCAGTATTTGACTCAATAACCAGCAGATGGGAATTTGGAAGGAAATCTTTAGGATTCTTTCTACCACACCCCAAATGCTCTTTCCTAAAGCAGACATTGACATAACAATTCTAAATGGTATGAACCTAACATCAGCTTGCAAAAGTGTGAGAGATAAAAATTGACAGTACAGCCGAAACCGGTTTGGCTCAGTGGATAGAGCGTCGGCTTGCGGACTGAAAGGTCCCAGGTTCGATTCTGGTCAGGGGCATGTACCTGGGTTGCGGGCACATCCCCAGTAGGAGATGTGCAGGAGGCAGCTGATCGATGTTTCTCTCTCATCGATGTTTCTAACTCTCTATCTCTCTCCCTTCCTCTCTGTAAAAAAATCAATAAAATATATTTTTAAAAAAATTGACGGTACAGGTAGGAGAAATAGACAAATATACTATAATCGTTGCAGATTTAAGAACCCTCTATCAGCAAATGTGAAATCAAGCAGGAATAAGAAGATAGTTGACCTGAACAACACTATCAATTATCATCAGCTAATAGACTTTTATAAACTACTCCATCCACTGAGAGCAGAACGCACATTCTCCTTAAACTCACATGGAACATTCAGCAAGACAGATCACATTTTTTACCATAAAATATACTTTTAACAAATTTAAAAACTCAAAATCATACAAAGTATGTTCTCAGACAACAATGATGTTAAACTAGAAATCAATAACAGAAAGATAGTTGGGAAATTGTCTAACACGCTTAATTTGAAAATTAAACAACACCCTTCTAAAATAACATAGGTCAAAGGTAAAGTCCCAAGAGAAATTTAAAAAATATTTTGAGCTACCTGATGATGAAAATAAAACAGCATAAGTTGTGAGACTTAGCAATACTCCACTCTAAAGCATAACACCCTACTCAGTAAGTGTTTTACATAGTGACTTTCTTCCAAAGAGGACAGTATGGAAAGGGGAAAATAGAGTAAATTTACTGTGAAAAAACCTGAAAACATTCCCTCAGCATGAAGATCAAGGTCAACACCAACAGTGATAACTCATATCGATAGTATGTACCTTGATATGATGGGATGAAAATGGCACTTTATCTCCAGAGCCTTGCTCCCCAAATCCTGTAATCCTCAAAACTGTCAAGGTCATCAAAAACAAGGAAGGTCTGTGAAACTCTCACAGCAAAAAGGAAGTCAAGGAGACACAAGCATTAAATACAACGTGGGATCTTGGATGGGATCCTAGAACATAAAACAGAATTGGGTAAAAACTAAGACAATCTGAATGTGGTACGCACTTTGTTAATAATAATGTGTCAGTATTGTTTTATTAAATGTAACAAAAGTGTGGTACTGACATAAGTTGGCTCTTAATGAGAGGGGAAATTGGGTGTCAGATATACTGGAACTCTGTACTGCCTTAACATTTTTTCGGTAAATCTAACACTAGTGTAAAATAAAATACATATTTAAAAATAAAGAGGATACCTCTGAAAGACTGGATGATTGCCCCAAAGAGACTGGGGTAAAATGAAAGAGCCTTTTAGACAGGACAAAAATACTGTTACTTTGAATATTTAATCTTCTGAGTAGAAAGAGACTCATAGAAAATTTGGGTTCAATAATTAAAATTTTGTATTTGTATAACTGAATCATCACATTTAACTTTTAACCAAACTGAAGTTAAATTTTTAAAAATATTTTTCTTCCAAAATGAAGTAACAAGTGAAAAGATATATTTTATATTTCTTTCTAGGTTTATCTGTACCCTTTAAACACACATGATTTTATTTATTGAAGTAAATAAATCATAAATAAATAATAAAAATGACTGTATAATAACTTTTACCCTCTGTGTTAATTCTCTTGAACTGTAATTAATGAACCTGTTTGTTAAAGGTTTTCTATGTAATCCAATTATCACTATCTTAACTATTATCATCATCATCATAACAAACACTTCTATAATGCTACCTGGGTCAGGCATTTATATGATTAATTCCATTAATCCATTCAAACACCATAAGGGGTATATATCATGGGAAAACTAAGGCACAGATGGCCTGGGTAACTTTACAGGTAAAACAATTACTGATGGAGCTAGGATTCATCTGCTGTGTTCTAGAGTGCATACTTATATACACCATTCAATCTTGCCGTTCATGAACAGCCTGACCCAAATGACAGCATGCTCACTTTTCGGAAAACAACGTATCCGTCACTAGTTGGCTACATTATGGGCCAATCTGGGAAAAGCACCTTTCACTTCTGTGCTATAGTAAATAACAAAATGGGATTTCTTGAACAGCCTCAATTACTGGACCATAGGAGGACTTTGGCTACATATGGGCAGTGTCAGAGCATAATCTCATGTACTTAACATTAAAGTGTTGGGCATGGAAATGGTAGTGAATCGTGCTGGGTCTGCTCCTCCCAATGACTCCCTCACCCGAAAAACATGTGTTTGGCAGCTGGGGGAATGTGTTAGTTCAAAGGAAGTAATAAAAGTCAGAGAAAAAGAAGGCAGATATGCATTTTTTATTTATTTACTTATAGCATATGTTAAATAATTGTAATGTGTTTGTTTCCATGTTTCGTTACTAGGAACTTTTACCTTATCTCCAAAGAACAGAAGACAGCCAAGTCACAACATGTCTTGCCTCTTTCTAAATAAGTCATTTATGAGCAGCCGGTGTAATGCTGACTCTGACTATATTAGCAGCAAATCCTGGCTACTTAAAAACTGGGAAAATAGCTTCCAGACACTTAATAACTACCAGACTGGTTCTATTGGAAATGACTTGGTAAGCAATACCTGTTACTCAGCTTGTCAGGGCTATACCGTGTGGACAGACCCTCCTCCTGCACTGAGGATCAGACACTCTGAAGAGGGATTGTCTCCACTCTCAAATTCTGAAACGCTGTTGGCCAATTTTGAAAGAACCAACCCCTACATAGACCCAAGGAAGCAGTCAAAAAAAATGGATTTATGTTCTTTTTAGAGTTAGAACAGTACAAGGGAAAGGATGTGGCTTTAAATATGGGAACAGTGACTCCAACACCTGCTTAGTGACTGGAAACTAATCATTTCATCTTCACGAGTCTCAACAATCTCACCCAAAAATTTGATATGATAAACTACACCCTGAGAGTCAACAGAGAGTGATAATAAATGTGTTGAAATAATCAGCCATGATAATAAATAATATTAAATATTAACTTAATTTATTTATATTGCTTTCTCTACTACACCCCCACATATTTGAGATGAAATTAGATCTAGGTGAATTTTAACAGTAGGTAGACCTCATGGTATTACTTAGAAACAATACTTGATGGGGAAAGACTTAGAAACAAAGACTTGCTGGAATGTGACAGAGAAACAAGTGAGTGCATAAGCCACCTTGAGACTTTCTCTCTTGCTCTAAGTAGATGCACGCTTCATTCCTATGGTTAAACTTGAAAGGACGTAAGTAGATAGGCAGAAATAGCTATGGAGAGTTGGAATATAGTTTGTTGGAATAGTCAGTAAAAAAGTCTGCAAGATATTCCATAGCCAGGCCAAAGAGTGTCTTCAATGAATATCATTCTATATAATATGGATGACAACATGAGGACCACTCTGATACCTACTAAACTCTCAGGGTAGTTCATTGCTTGCTTGCCTTCTCACATATAATCTTAAAACTAACCTATGAGATGTAACCAGTTTCCACTTGATAGATGAGTAAACTGGAGAACCATAAGATGAAGCACCTGTCCAAGTTCAGTGGGGATGACAGCCCTGTCCTGCCCAGAGCAGGAGTCTGAGCTCCTGACCAGGGTGGCCCCTGCCCCCAGCATTCCCCAGGCCCTGAGCATTGTGAGGACAGTGAAAATGGCTTATTCACATTTGCTTTGTTGTAGCCCAGCAGCCCAGGCTGCCAAATCATAAATATTTGTTAGATGAATGCTGTCTAGGTTATAACTATTCAACCCAGGCAATGTCATGATAAAATGGGTGCTTGGGGAGCATTAGTCTGATAGAGTGCAGGTTGGTTGGACCAGAAATGTGGGAGTGGAGATGAAAACCAGAAAGATGTCTTAGGAGACTATTACAGTGGACTGGTCTTATGACATCTGAGGCAGCCAGAGAGCTTAGCTCTCCCTTTTCCATTTCATATAACACAGCTTGAGGAAGCCACAGAGCCTACTGTATGGGGCCAGTTTGTACAACCATCACTGACTTTCCATACCTTATTTTTTTTCTCTGTGGAGTTGGAGACCCTTCTACCTCAGTAGCTGCTCCTCAGTGGTGAGCATTTATTCCAGCTGCTCTGCAAAATGTCATAAGGAGATGCCTGTGTTGACAAAAGAAGACCACATTCATGCTACATATCCAATTACTTAAATATATATACTTCAATGTGGGGTGGGGGGACAAGAAGAGATAAACCAAAAAACTTACATACTTATATGCGTAGCCCATGGACACGGGCAATAGGGTGATGAAGACCTGAGGGAGCGGGGTGTATAGAGAATAGGTAGGAGGGTAAAAGGGGGGGATGGGAGACATCCATAATACTACAAACAATAATATATTTTTTAAAAAAAGAATAAAAGAGACTATAACATTTGTTACACCAATTAATTGCTATTTGTTTATATGCCCCTTGCTCATGTAATACTTTGAAGTCAGAAGCTCAATGAAACTCTGCTGTATGGTCAGAATGTGGTCAGAATGTGAAAGATAATCAGTAAGTATGTACTAAATAAAAGAATTGAAGTGTGCAAATTATGTGGTCATTTTTCCTTTTTGTGGTAGGCAGAATTCAGATGTCCCCCCAAGATTTCACTCCCTGGCATTTGCACATCTTCACCCAGTTATTCAATAAAACACAAATCTAAGTGCCGCTGCAGGGGAATTATTCATGCAATTAAGGTCCCAAATAAGTTGACTTTAAATAAAAGGAGATTACTTTTCAGGGGATGGACATAATCAGGTGAACTGATTATTTAAAAGGAACTGAACTCTTCCTGATAGAAGAGATTTCAAAGAACGAGAGGCATTTAATGAGAGAAAGGTCTTTCCATTTTGGCTATGAAGATAGAGGGGGGCATGTGGTGAGCAATGGGCATAGGTTCTAGGAACTGAGAATGGGTCTGAGCTGACAGCCAACAAGGAAATGGAAACCTCCGTCCTACAACCACAGAGAGCAAAGTTCTGCCAATAATCTGAACAAGCTGGGAAGTGAATTCTTCCCTGGAGATTCCAGAAAGGAACATGGTGCAGCTAACGCCTTCATTTTAACCTCATGGGACTCTGAGGAGAGAATCAGCCATACCATGCCCAGACCTCTGACCTAGAGAACTATGAGCTGATAGATTATAGTTTTTTTTAAGATGTTAAGTTTCTGGTAATTTGTTTTGCAGAAAAAAAATTTAGCATGCTTGTTTCTAACTGTATCATGCTTGATAAGAATAATGCATGTCCTTGAAAATTTCAAGGCATGCCTTACAATTAAAGGCAGATTGTAAAATACCCAATACTTCCTCAGGAAGGGCACCCTAAATGATAGCAAGAAATGCTTTGCATCACCAAGCATTCATGTTATTAAGAACAGTTTAAAAATGTTAAAATGTATAAAAAGTTATGACATTCTACCCAATTCTATTAAAAACAATATGTAATGTTCCATTAGAAGCTTTAAACTGGATATTTGGGGATTTGGGTTTTGGCCACCCATACAGCCCAGTAAAGCAGTGATTTTTTGTTCTGACTGCAAGGTTATTCACAGGTCTTCAGTCAATGTCAGCTTCAAAAGTCTGTCATCCTCAGCCAATTTTTTTTCCATTATAGAAATTACAAAGAGTTTGTCAAACACCAGCATTTGCGTCAAGAGTTACAGGCTAGAGAGAAACAACATGTCCTTTAGCCTTTTATACTAGAAACCACCTAAAATTCATGACTCCACATTAAGGTTATTTCAACCTCCACTGTATCAAACTACTTGAGTAAGACTGTTTGTTTAACTCATAATTTCCATAAATTGCCAGCAATTAAAAATAAAACAACAATAAGAGATACCCAGGAACAAAGTTGGTAAATGTCAGGAAAATATGTTAGTAAACAGCAATTAAATTAGGGGCTGGTTTTTAACTTTGAGCCATTCAGAGTCAATCAGTTACTTTAAGGACTAACTTGAAGCTGCTTTTTGAAGTGTGCCTTTTATGCAAATTAGGGCAATTATATTTAGCCACTGAGCTTGGATCACTTGCAGGGGAAATTGTTCCCTCCTTCCTATATTGAATGACAAGATTTCTTGGTCATCCTCTGTCCTACATCAAAAGAGATCCCTTGATTAGTGGGTAATGCCACTAGAATAAAACCAATAGGTCTTCTCCAGCCAGTGTGGCTCAGTGATTGAGTGTCATTGACCTATGAACCAGGAGGTCATGGTTAGATTCCTGGTCAGGGCACATGCCGGAATTATACACTGGATCCCCAGTAGGGTGTGTGCAGGAAGCAGCCGATCAATGATTCTTTCTCATCATTGATGTTTCTATCTCTCTCTTCCTCTCCCTTCCTCTCTGAAATTAATAAAAATATTTTTTTAAAATAGGTCTTAGCTAAGTGCCTTTTATGGATGTTCTGCTTATGAAGCCGTGAATTGAGGCAAGCTTTTCAACTCTTTGAAAAGATTTCAGATGAGCTTCCTACCTATACCTATACCTAAACATAAACCTATATCTATATGTACATCCACCTACACCCATGCTCACACCTGTGCTATACCTACACCTATTCCTATACCTTTAACTCTATCTCTAAGAGTCGTTTTGAGGATGAAGTAAGAGGCAGTCTCATGTGTATGACACCTGACATCTAGTAGTATCTCCAAAAATGTTGCCTCTGAAAAGGTTCCCTGGTCAACTTACAGTAGATGCATTTCAGCCACTGGGAAGTGGTCGTTGTTAGACTTTGTAGAGAATGGGCGATCAAAGTGCAATTTGCAGTGATTGTTTCCTGGTCACAAACTGTCCTAGTTCTCGAAAGACAAGCATTTGATTTGGCTTTATTTTAGTTAACACACATTTGACCCTGTGATCAAATAGCCTTGTTCACTCTCTTCTTGGCACTGAGTGGTACTTTCTCACCCTTGTCAGGAACAAGGCCCAATTCCTTCTCCTATCCTCCAGCAGCCAGAATGAGCAGCAACACACTACCATGGAAAAGGGGCATGGCCAGGAGCCTGATGTCCAGAAAGGACCATTTCCCCAGGGCAGCCAGGAGATACCTGGAAGCTACAAAGATAAGCAAAAAATAGTCTAGCCTCTTCTGAACATTGCATTCCCTCCTGGGAGAGAGGTAAAATATTCCTATAGCATTAGCAATGGGAGAAGGCCAGACAAAGCTTGTCCCTCAACACCCAGAGAAATAGCTTCTGCTCACATTTGGGCAGCTGAGTCCAAAAAAAAAAATCACAGAAGAAGAAGACGTGATATTTTTATTAGAACTTGAAGAGAGTTTTTTCAAGCAGCTTGAGGTGAAAGGCACTCCTGGTGGAAGGCACAGCGGCTGCAAAGCTCTGAGGGCCAGATTCAGTCAAGCTGACAAAGGGTAGGCAGAAGAGGAAGGCTATTTAAAGTACAGAAGCAACAGAGGGATCTATGGTGTACACTGTTATGTAAGGTCATCCAGCATAGACTATGCGCTTGCAAATATTAATCTTCTCTAATGGTAGGGCATTTCAACTCCATTTTATATGTTGCGGGGTTTATTAACACGAGGTTATTCCAACAACTACATTCTGCAGAACCTCAGCTATTTAATTGCTTGCAATTATCATTCCTGGCCAAATTGCCTATTTGGAATTAAGCAAAGGTGCAGTCAAAAATTCTCCCAAAAAAATAAAAAGCTGCACATAAAATCCATAAGATTAATGAAGTGCAAGTGAAGGTTTAATAACTTCTCCTGCTTTGCACCAATAATATTAGATTGGTTCATTCTTTTGAACCAATCTAATATTATTACATTGACAAGAGCAATCACAGGTATTTTCTTTATAAGATCTCTTATTTCTATGCTCAGATCCCCAGTAATCACAGTTTTATCTCCATTCCAGACCCGTCACATAAATGAGTCTATTAAAAAGTACTCAACTCTACTTCTTCCTATTGTTTCATGTGTTAGTTCAAATGATGTTTGAATAAACAGCATATGTCTAATACTAAGGATTAAATGTTTCCATTTTCTTAAATTTCCTTGGCTTGGACTCATGCTGCACAACTGTGCTTGGTTCAGGGCTTAGTTATGCTCCCTCAGTACCAATAAACCTGAGTAAAAATATCCATCTAATTGGAACCTTCTTTAGGATGTTTTTTTGATATTTTAAGAGTGTATGGTTTTCATACCAAATAGAGAACATGCTGTCCAATGTACCACAGCATGTTTCCCAGTCCTGGACAGCAGGGCCCAGTTTCCCCTCTGCCCATAGCTCTATAAACAGAGTCTAGAATGTTTAAAGCAAACAGGAGGAATGCTGGTGTGGCGATCCTCACACAAGGACTCATCATGCTCACCATGGATTCAGCCACTCACCCAAGGACCCCAGCCCTGCAGACATGAGGCTGCCATCTTGTTAATGTGCATTTGAAGGACTGGTCTTGCTGTTTGTATTCTTTGAGTGCTTCTTTTGTGAGACTTAAAGATCAACAACCCCAGAATGTGTGGACTGTTATCTGCACCATTAAAACTAGAAAAACAGCCCTGGACAGTTTGGCTTTGTAGTTGAAGCATCAGCTCTCAGACTGAAGGGTGGTTCGATTCCTGGTCAAGGGCACGTACCTTGGTTGCAGGTTTTCCAGCTCTGGTAAGGTCACATGCGGGAGGCAACCAATCGGTGTGTCTCTCTCACAGAGATGTTTCTCTCTCTCTCTCTCCTCCCCTCCTACCTCCCTTCCATTCTCTTTCTAGAAATCAATGGGGGAAATATCCTCTGGTAGGGATTTTAAAAAATTAAAATTAGAAAAATAACCAAGAAGAAATGCACATCAAAAGTTACATAAAAAAGTGATGAGTGGATTAATGTATGAATGGATGAATGAAGAAATGAATAATTCAGCCAAAGTAACTACCTGAGTTTGGACCACACCACATCTTGGAATTCTAAATAGATAAATGATACAGATATTTGTTCACTCTCATCATTTCCCCTTTTATAAAAGAGTAAACATACTAGTAGACTGAGAATTCTGATGTAGTTTGCAATTTTATTCCTCAGAGGTAAAATACGGAATGATTATTGTGTTTACTATCATCAGCTACTAAATTATACCATGTTTAATAAAAGAGTGTTATCATTACTACTTCATACTTTTCAAAATATTTTACAACTCTTATCTCACTTTATAAAGAGAAAGAGGATTTCATGTCTTCAATTAATCTTCAAGTTTTCATCTATTACACTTTCCTTCCTTTATATATGTTTTGTTTTATCCAGAAAAAAAAATGCTATTCCTCTCTTGTGGAAGCAATTTTTAAAATCACCAATTATAATAGAGACTTCCTTTGTTACATGTCCATAGACATTTTCATCAGGTTTTCAGAACCCATGCTATCCTAATCCAGAAGCTGGATGTGGGACAAGCATTACTTCAACACCCAAAGTGCTGCCATAGGAAACAAATCAAAGCAAAGAGGGGAAAAGCCATAATGAAACCAAAGTCTCATTAAATCCTGACAGCGAGCTCATTATTCCCAAGTAGCTCTTACTGGAACAGCAGCAAATGTGAATGGGAAACACCACAGACAAGATGCTGTGTTGCTGTGTTGCTGGATGGTCTCTGGAAAGAATTATATTTTGGGTACAGAGCTCACAGTAAGAGGCTAGAAACTGGACTTGGGCACCTCTCATTTCCTCCAAGTCAGACTCTGAGTAGAATAGTGACTGTGGTGGGGGAGGGAGGAGGTGTGTATGTGTGTGTATGCTGGAGAGAGGCTTGGCCAGCTCAAATCAGAAGGAGAGAATATTAGAGCTGGAAAGGCCTGGAATCTGCTCATTCAATCCTGCCCCCTGCCCTCCTCTAGAATTCACTCTACATTGTCCCACATATGGCCCTCCAGCCTTGGCTTGAATATGCTTCACAAAAGTGATTTACCACCACCTCATGGAGGTGGTTTGTAGCCACAAATTCCTTATAGTGAAGCCATGACCTGATTCCAAATGAAGTGCATCAACTTGTACTCATTATGACCCATGGAACAGTGGGTACCATTCAATTCTATTCATATTCTGATCCTGTCTACTGAGGTGACCTGTATCCAAGGCTCTTCACAGTGTGTGGCCCCCTATCCATCCTCATGTCCTTCACTGCAAGCATTCTTTGTGGGTGCGTGGAAGTGAGAGGCCATGCTGCTCTGGGTGGGAGCAGCCAGCCTGCCTGGCTCAATCACCTTAAAATCAAAACACTAGCACTTCTGTAAATGCACACTCATGTTTTATAAGCTTTGATCTGGAAAAAGTGTTAAACTTGATTTCTGGCAAGCTTGTGAACAAGTACCCAAAAATTTCTAGAAGCTCCCAAGTTTACATTGTCCAGGTATATTTCATTCTGCTTTCTTGGTCCCAGTTCCCTTGTTTTGAATAATTTGGAAGTTCAAGTCTGTCATCTTCTCTATCAGCTATCTCTCCCCAGTTGTGTCATGTGAAAAATCTTATAAGCATGTGTGTGTGTGTGTGTGTGTGTGTGTGTGTGTGTGTGTGTGTGTCTGTGCTTTGATTCAAACCACTGAATAGAAGTTAACACATGATAAAGAACAGGACAAATTATATGTGCTTTAGGGTTTTCTCCTCTGATTGACACCAATTAATTAGTAGCTGTCTCTAAGTAGCTTGTTAAGGCAGTTCTGACCTATTGATTTGTGGTTTCATCAAATGCAAAAGAATATCAAAAGGACAGCCACATGCAGGACTAAAGTAGGAAGCCCAAATTCTAAGACATTTTTCTGATGCACCAATGGAATTAGTTCCTTACGTTCAAGTATCACTCTTCATTAGTCTTTAGGGAGCCTGTACCCAGCAAAGCACACTTACTAAACATGCTGCTCTTTGTGAAACTAATTGAGCCAGATCTTGTTACTGCTACTCCTTTATAAGTGATCATCAGCCTGTTAATAATTACCTTGTCAATGTTGTTCCTGATCAATATTGAACTGATTGGCCCATTGTCTCTGGAATTATTTCTTTTTCCAGTTTTGAAATTGGAAAATATTTGCCTCCTACACTTACCTAGCTCCTCTCCACAATTCAGTATTTTTTCATGGAAAAATAATTCATCTGTCATATCTTTACATACTCTGCACACACCCTCAAGCACTGAGTTAGCTATAACTTTTGTGGAGCTGAAGTCTTGCACATTCCAAGAGTATCTGGTCACTTTCTTTCTTGTAATCCCTCTAACGGTGCAGAGCCTTTTTGCTGACACCTCTGTACTGTCCAACCTGAATGCTATCTTCTAGTCGAAGATGATGAAAATCAAAAAGTGCTCAAGAGGATCTGCCCTCTCTTTGTCCTCTCTTAATATTACAAATTTCCCCAAGAGTAGACCCATCCTTTATTCTTCTCTATCTGCTCTGCAGATATCAAGTGATTCCATCGCCTGGTTGACAATAAAGTGGAGGGTTCCTCAGAAAATAAAAAGTGGGAAGAACTTTTTAGAAAGATATCTTCCTCACTTTACTTTTTTTAAAGAACAAAAAAATTTTAAAAAGCTAAAAAGCACTGAATGAGGTGGGCTTTTTATAACTTGTAAAAATATATTTTGGAACTAGATGATGAATATATAAATTACATCTTCAAAATCTGAATCTATCAAAAAGATGTATAAAAATTAAATGTTAAATTTGTATGTTAAATATTCTATTTGTTCTCATTGATCATATTATTCAGAACCTATAAAAATAACCAACTAATTTTAATTATCATCATTATTAATTGAAATATAAATAATTACTTGAAAGTTAGTTGCAATATTGTAAAAGAAAATGTCAAAAACAACATGTGCATATTCCTTTTTGTGTGAACATGCATCTCTCAGAGGGACCTGAGCTGGAATAATTTCCTATGCCAGCTATTTTTCCAAGATCCTGACTTGTTTGGAATAACTTTTGGTAATTGGTTCCTATTCTTCTGGCAAGCCACCTGTAAGCTAAGGCGGAAGCTAAGGAGGAGGAATGAAATGGGTGGAGTTGTTTATGTTTTTTTACCATTACTTCATTACACTGCAATGCAAGCTCTGAACTCCTGAGTCCACACATTTTTTAATAGGGTTGTGGTTGATTTATTGATTTCATTTAGGTCAAGCAATCAGAAGGTTGTTTTTTTTCAAATTTAAAATTTGAGTAGACTCTTTAGAGAAATCTTGAATTTGGGATATTTATCAGTGATTTAAAACAGCAATATTAGTCAATCTAAAGTTTCAGAGAGACATATTTGGTTAAGGGATATACCAGTGCCCTCAAGTAAATATTAACTTTGCTTCTATTATATCAGTGTAATCTAGGTAAAACCCAAGGCATTCATTCTACTTTGCTTCAAGATTTAATATGTAATTACAAGAAAAGGAATTGTTTTTTATTTTGATGTTTGTTGCTCTTCAACACCTATTCTATATTTTGCGTTGAATTTCGAGATAAGTCTAAGTCTAACGGGAGGTAATCCATGTAGCACTGTGCTCTGGTTATGTGACAGAATATGGAGTGGACAGTGCCCAGCATACCTTAGTAATGCGGTCCACACCCAGTGGAAGATGGTCTAGAGCAGCGGTTCTCAACCTGTGGGTCGAGACCCCTTTGGGGGTCGAACGACCCTTTCACAGGGGTCGCCTAAGACCATCGGAAAACACATATATAATTACATATTGTTTTTGTGATTAATCACTATGCTTTAATTATGTTCAATTTGTAACAATGAAAATACATCCTGCATATCAGATATTTACATTACGATTCATAACAGTAGCAAAATTACAGTTATGAAGTAGCAACGAAAATAATTTTATGATTGGGGGTCACCACAACATGAGGAACTGTATTAAAGGGTCACGGCATTAGGAAGGTTGAGAACCACTGGTCTAGAGGGTCTCAATGGCACTTAAACAGCCTTCAGGTGACTCTGCTCCATGCCGAACTTTGGGAACCACGGATCTCAGTCACATGTGTAAAGTGGACCGAACCATTTTGCTGGAAGCAGCTTAATTAAAGACCAGCACAGAAAACATATATGTATATGAATTATTGTAAGAAAAACAGGAACAGGGGAATCTGATTTTTATATATACCAGGGATAAAGATTGACTCAATATTTTTTCAAGGCCAAAAGTAAAAAATTGTTACAAGAACTAAGATGATTGTGGAGGGGTAACAACATTATCCAACAGTTTATGTTCTTTTGGGTGACTTCCCATTACAAAGAGCGTCAGACCTTTCTCAAGGATATGTGCATTGTCTTCAAGGATCTGCTAGTCTCTTATCATAGAATCAGTTAACAACTAGCTGCAGCGAACATTATGTTCCAGATGTTGGGAGTAAATAGGAAAGATGGTGCAGTCAGTAGGAGATGAGAGCCAGGCTTGTGGTCCCTCTAGCACTGTGGAAAGATGGGTAGGTACACAAGAGATGTGCCTTCTTCACAGCATGCTTGCCTTTCAGACTGAAAGTCAGATCCATGAAGCCATCCCCTATGGTAACATCACAAATTAAGGCAGAAATAGTCTATTTATAAAAACAAATTTACTAAGCTAAAGTATATTCCAAATTGCTTTGGGTCCAGACTATTCTGTGGGCAATAGGTGCTCTATAAACCTAAGAGTTTATCTGCATATGCTTCAGGACATCCTCTTTCACTCAAAAGTCTATTAGGGACAATTTGTGATATAATGTTCAAAATCACTCCAATGAATTCACATATTTTTTTGCAAAAGCTTGAGTGTTCAAGAAATAGTCTTTCAGGGAGCAAGTGAAAAGTCAATGCTAGAAAAGACTCCCAGAAACCTCACAGTCCATCTGTAATTCTTTGTCCAAAGTAAACCAGGAGTAACTAGTACCCAGCCCCTTGGATTCTTAAGCTAATTCACTGCCCTTTCTTTTGCTGACCTCCTTATAAAATTGATATTGAGAAGGTAAAGGAAATAATACTAACATCAATACTGCGGTTCCATCATCAATAGTAACAAGTGTCTTCTGTGTTCCCACAGCTCTGGGCTCTTCTACAAACTCTCCACAGTGTGCTATACTTCTCCACAGCATTGCATGATTTTGATAATAATAATTAGTATTTGTGTTCTTATATATCTTTTTTCCTCCAGACTGCAAGGTCTGGGAATCAGGGATCACATAGTTTATACTCTATACTCTATTGCCCACACTAACAGTGCACCTGGCATATTGTAGGTAATCTACACATTTCTTTCAAAGTAATGACTAAATAAGTATAATTAATCATGTATTTATATTTAGCGTATATTGTAGTTCTTCACATTAGTGTTCATGCCTGGGTCTTTTGCTGGGCTGAATCAGATTCTCTCCTCACTCCCATATCTACTGCAATGTTTGGTTCCGTGGGAATAGCAAACTATTTGATTATTAAATAAATAACTCGTATGATCTAGTAATGAGTAAAGATGGCTTTTATTCTCACTTTCATTACTGATCAGGGACTTTTCAGTAAATGATTTGATATTTTCATTTTCTCAGCCAAAAAAAGGCACCATTGTACTTGTCTTTGTCTCCCTGGGATATTGTAAAGTCATATGAGAAAAATGGTGATGCAACACAAAGCCTTAAGAACAAGGTGATCTGTAATTCTGTGATAACAGCACTTCTTGTTATTATACCTCATGTCTCTTTTCTCTTTGCCGGTTTTACTCTGTATGCTTTCACTATAACAAACCGTAACTGTGATAGAACAGCTTTTGAGTTCTGTGAGTCCCTCTAGTCATCATGGAGCTTGAGAGACCCCCAACTCAGAGAATACTTCACAGTTGCAGGAATCAGTTTAATGGAAGGAAACAGGGAGAAAGATAAGGTCCTAGAAACCCTGGGACAGCTGGCAAGAGCAATGGGTTCCCACTTGTGTAAGTTGGAAAGTTGAGCCATTTGTGTTTTCAAAATTAAAAGATGGTTAATACTCCTACAGGGGGTAACGGGATAATCAGAATGGAATCAGTCTTATGTATTCTGCCTTTAGCTTTTGTTTGACTAGTTTCTTATGTATCAATTTTAAGTGTTATTTTATATTGTTATGTTGAAAGTATTTTTGTTGGCTCACTAAACCCTTTATAAAATGGTTGGTAATAAACTGTTTAATCAATTTATCAAATAAATATCTCACCAATGGCCCTCTTCATCCAAATAAGATAAATGTGACAACAGAACAGGTGACCAACTTTGTTGTCCATGGCCACCCTGGTGTGCTTTCAGGAGTCCAGAAAATCCCACTCTAATAGGAAGACAGCAACTCAAACTCTCTTCAGTATCTTCTTTTCCAATTTGAAAGTAAATTGGAGTTATCACCCACACAAGTTGATTTATCTGCATCATGTTCCCCCATGACTACATATTCTGTAGCCAATCTGAACCATTCTGTTCTCTCTCCTAATATCTAATTAAGAGTAGGTTTATCTATTCTGGAGGGCACTGTGTCTAATACCCCCAGATATCTTAGATTGGAGGAGTTTTTCTGTGGATCTGCAGCTTTTCTTGACTGACAGACAAATATAGAGCCAGTCACACAAGGACTCAGTACAACTGATGCTTCTTAAGATACTTTTTTTAAAATTTAGAGCATAGTTTAATGTGCTAGTGCTTCATGAATCATTTCTTTAAAATCACCCTAGTGTTTTGTTTTGTTCTTTCATTAATTGGTGACTATAAGCAGGTATTTGGATTACTTAACACATCCATCCTGTATGTGTCTGTTTGCTTTGTATGCTGAGCACACTGTTTAGTCTGAGGATTCACAGGCACAAACTGTTAAACAGGATGAAGGTTTCTTACAACCTGACCTGTGGGTGGGAAATGCCTCACAATGCCTGACTTGTTAATGGAGTCCATAAATGATTATCGAAAGCTTGACAGATGGTGCCTATTTTCACCAACACCCCCTTTATTTTCTAGATACACTAACTAAAGTCAACATATTATTTCTCATCAGCTGAGCACAACGTTTCAGTTGGTTCCAGGTAAGAAGGCAGTGGCTGATTCAGGGTGGCCCCTTGTAGATCAAAGGCAGATTCTCTGAAAACATGACTTGTGTGCAAAAGCCTCACAAAAATCAAGGTAGTTCTCACAGAAACAGAATTGTTTACAAACACATTCCAGAAAAATATGGGCTTGGCTGGCTTATATTTAATTTTTTTTTATTTTCTTAGAGGATGATTTCTGAACTTCACCAGGTCTCTCAGACATCCACTCAACTGTGCCAAACCAAATACAGGGCTTGCCATGCAGCCCTGCTACAAAAGTTAAAATTCTGCTTCTCTTTTTTCTCCTTAAATTAGAGAAATACATTTTTTCAAGAATAAGTTATGTACATTTTTTATCATGATTTCTGTGTTTGGGGACCAGCGCCCTATATGCCTTTGCAGTAAACAATTATTGAACTTGGTTATTTAGCACTGAACCTTGGGGTTAAAGGAGAACCTGTAGGGGTCATCCAGCTCATGTCTCTGAACTGAGGAAACAAAAACAGACTGAGTGTTTTGCTCAATATAACACTATTTGTTAGGATGAAAGAAGAATGAGAACCAGGTATGGCAGGCAGGCGAGCTGTTCACTTAATCGATGGCATTTTCTTCCTGAACACACAGTGGCACGGTGTTTTACAGGGTCCCTGGAAGTTAGGTGTGGCTACAGAATTGATTAAGTTTAAGCCAATGGACATGAGTAGATGTGAGGTACAGTATCAATAATATGCTCAGTCCTAGTCCACAAGACTCCATACCCAAGATTCTCCAGGCTCTTTCTTCATCCACTCACTTCATATAGGCAAGCATGCCCGGGGGCACAAACATGTAGTCTATAACAAGCATCTTCATTACCCTTTCAATACAGAAAAGCTTATAAAATTACACTTTGTATTTTTCCATTCCAAATAGAATATATGGCATTTAAATTATTTTTAATTTAATATCTAGTGAAATTGAGATAATATTTTATTGCATTTCACTTTGATATAATTACACTCAAAACTCCTGGGCCTTTATGAGCTCTATACTGTTTTACTAAATTATATCAAACTGCTCTGCTTTATATATTCTTCTCATTTTTTCCACTTTATTGAAACTTTCCACTTTAGATCCATTTAAGCAAAATAACCATGATTATGGAAATCTTTCTGAAGTATTACATGCTTCCCTGATTTAAAAATGGGATAGAAAATTGTTCTTCTTGTTTATGACTTCTGGGCATCTTGGCCCTCTGGTTGCTTTTGCCTTCTTGCTCTGCTCAGTGTTGAGCTGCAGGCATGGTGGCTCTGAGCTGACTTCTCCACGTTCTGGTCCATTTGCTACTGGCTGGTTGGGCTCTTGCCAGGCACTGGGGTGGGGGAAGGAGGGACTGAATGATGGAGGGAAGGGATAAGTCGGCTTTGCCTTCCTTCTGTCTGTCTCCAGTGGCAGTTGCTATGTGGTAACCCCACATTCCCAGAAAGAGCCAATGGGGTCAGCTTCAGCTCTGTTACATCCCCCCCCAATATCCACTGGCCTGGGTGCAGTAGCTTCCTGCTGATGCTAATCTCTGGATCCTTACCCTTCTCTTTTTTACCCACCCTACCTTCCCCTTCATCTGTGCAATGGTTTGTCTGCCGCAAATCCTTTCTTGTTATATCTATGTTCCAGGTTATACCCTGAGTCAGTGACCTAAGTTCATGCCTGTAAGCAACAATTTCTGTCTGAGTCATACAGACAGGGCACTTCTGTGACTCTTCTCCTGCCCCAAGGTCATGCTTTGGCCAATATTCTGATTGCTACCGTGTGCCTCCCCCTTATAGAATCCCAAGATACCTTTGCTTAGCTTGAGGAATGGGCTTCATTGTGGTACTTTGGGGACTTTCAGAAATTTTACCCTTTTTATGATGGGAATGTTGGCTTAACCTAAATAAACCAGACATATAGTGAAATGATGTCAAATTTAATAGAGAAATGTATTATCTTTCCATGTGGAGTTTTTCTTTTAGGTTAATTTGGACTCTGCTGCCCTCTCTTTTCTGCCTCCTTATCCTCCGAAATAGAGACACCATGAGTGAGGTGATTGGCTCACTGTCTTGTTTGGAAATCTGTCTGAAATAAGCATTCATCCTCTGTTCCTCTAAGTCACACGATTTCAAGGGCAGGAAGAGGCTGATGTTGACAGCTCAACTAATACCTGGCTGGTTTTAATTTAAGGCTGCTGAACAGGGAACCCATCTGTGCAAACAGCCTGATTAACATAAAAGCAGATATTTTATTCTCCATCTCTTCAACCTCTTGCTCTATCTCTTAATAGATGCCAAATGTGAAGACAGGGGAGACATTTGTTAACTCTTTCAAAACCCTATCATCAGTAGACAGAGCAAAACATCATTTTACATTTTCACCAGCCCATGTATAATTGTCCCAGGCCAGAATCCCCACATTCCTTATTGGGAATATCAAACAAAAGAGATTTAAATGCCCTGATAATTCCCATGGAGAAAGAGTGACCCTCTTTTTGGACATGTACCTTTCATACATCTCACAATAATATTAATATTTTAAATATATTTTATTAATTTCAGAGAGGGAAAGATAGATAGAAACATCAGTGATGAGAGAGAATCATTGATTGGCTGCCTCCTGCCTCCTACTGGGGTTCAAGCCCATAATCGCTGACTCCTGCACACCCCCTACTGGGGTTCAAGCCCACAATCTGTGCCCTGACCAGGAATCCAACCCATGACTTCCTGGTTTATAGGTCAACGCTCAACCACTGAGCCACGCTGGCTGAGAACAATAATATTAATTTAAAAAGAAATGCCTGTAGGAGTAAGGTACATTTTATCCACATAGGTGCTGTTCCTATGATCTAAGTTGATGCTAAGTCTTCATCTTGTTCAAGCTTTGAGAGGAAGGGCCTGGCAATCCCCTGCATCCAGGCTCAGTTCCTGAAAACTTAATGGTTGGCATTATAGAGTCAATTTATTCCGCAGAATTGCCAGAAGGTTTCATTTTTCTTCCAGCTGTTTTTATCTTAAAGAGGGGCTACTGCACCAACTGTCATAGCATCTGTTGGAGCTACTGGAAACTCATTAGGGGAGAAAGAAGTAGGTTGGGAAAGGGTAAATGTTTGGGTTGTGGTTACTGGATAAGGGCAACTCAGAGCCTTGAATATTATTCTCACTTGTTAGTTATCTAGTCCAAAGTCTTCATACCTGGAGGAAAAATATATAGTAAAATGCATAGTGAGTTACAGAACATACTGACCCACCGGTGCCTAAGAAAAATTGATGTTAGTTCTCACCCTGCCAAATGGGAGAACCTTTGACCAGTGGCCAGAAGTTGTACCAAGACAATGGCATCTGGATTTGACATTTTATATGAGATTGGAAATTCACATATAAGTCTCAAACATAAATCTAATATTGACAATTATATTTTAGATTCTAAAAAAGTATCTTGACATTATTTGGTTTTCTAAAAGGAAATTTTTTATTTTAAAACATATTTTTATTGATTTATGAGAGGAAGGGAGAGGAAGATAGAAACATCAATGATGAGAGAGAATCATTGATTGGCTGCCTCCTGCAAGCCCCCCACTGGGGATCAAGCCTGCAATCCTGGCAGGTGGCCTGACTAGGAATCGAACCATAACCTCCTGATTCATAGATCGACACTCAACCACTGAGCCATGCTGGTTGGACAAAAGGAAATTTATTAAAATGTGGCAGGCTTTAAAATTACGTACACCTTCCCCAAGATACCCACCTCCTAATTCCTGGAACGTGTCAATGTTAGCTTAAAAGACAAAAGAAGGGGGGAAATCTTTAAAGATATAATAAAGCTAAGAATCTTTTAATGGGGAGATTATTCTGGATTATCTGGGTGGGCCCTAAATGCAATCACCTGTATCTTTATGAAGAGATATTCAACTCACACAGGAGAACAGGAAGCCATGTGACCAGGGAGGCTGAAATTGGACCCATGTGGCCACAAGCTAGGGAATGCAACAGCCACCAGAAGCTGGAAGAGGCAAGAACTAATTATCCCCGGAGCCTCCAGAGGGAGTGGCCTGCTGACACCTTGTTGTTGGTCCAGTGAAACTGATTTCACACTCCTTTCTGGCTTTCAGAAAGGTGAGAAAATAAATTTCAGGTTCTTTTAAGCCACCAAGTTTATGACAGTGTATTACAACAGCAACAGGAAGCTAATACATAAACCATTAATCCCTATTTACTTGATGAGGGTAAAACCATCCCTTGCACTCTGGATACTCAGGGCCCAAAGAGATGGCCCGAGTTGCTAAAGGGCCAACTGAGTACACAGCTCACCTCTATTGCAGAGGGTGCATTGTCTAAAATAATGGATTCAACTTGTCTAAAATGTACTAAAAACAAATTTAGTGTTGAGTGACTTCGAAATGTATTCATTTGATTAAAGTGAAGACAGTAAAAATTACATGATTTTTCAAAACTACTACTTATTTTAAAAAAACATGTGTTTGAGAGTATATATGCATATACATAAATACAAATACATATATGTGAGCTTTCATCTAAAATGTTGAGAAATTATAGTTTAAAATGTTATAATTTCCTTTTTACTGGAAATTTCTAATCAATTGCTTTAATTTTCTTCACTTCCCAATATCCTCACTCAAAACCATGCAAAAATGAGAGATGAAAAGTTTTGTTTGTTTATATAGTTCTTATTTTATTGTATTGTGGAGCTCTTTTCTATCTATACTTTTCAAAATATTTCTTTCAGGTTTAAATATGGTGGGGAACATTTTCCAAGAATTATACAAGCAGTTGCTTTTCTTGTTTTATTAATTTATTACACTTGAAAGTGTATGGGCTAAATAATAAAGCATCAAACTACATAAAGTAAAACAAGTAGAAAATAATAAGAAAGTTACAAAGCTGAAAAGTATAGAAACTAAAATCAATTAGAAATAGCAACTGCTGATAATGTAAATGTTGCACTTTGGAAAAACAACAAGAGAATCCACTGAGAACTGTTATAATTAAGGAAAATATTCAGTGAGGTAAATCCTTGCAAAATCAATTTTAAAAAATATTTTGGTATATCAGTTACAACCAATTAGGAAATAAAATCTTAAAATATTAAATTACAATATCAACCAAAATATAAATTACAGTGAATTAACTTTGGCAACAAATTTATAAAACTTCCTCAGGAATTACTATGAAAAGTGAGAATTTGAATTTGCTTAGAAACTTTGGCACTGGTAACATTTTTAAGGTATAATCTGCCCTAATACAAATACTTGTCAAGCAGAAAACACACAAATGTTTGCTTTCTCAAATGGCCTCAGAATATCCACTGGAACAAAATGCCACTGATTTGTGCAAATCACTGGCTAATGGGTTAAATCTTCCTTGTAACTGAAGGGAAGATCCACTACAACACTAATCTTTAAAATACAAAGGAATCATTTTTATTTGCATTTTTTTTCCCTTGAAATACGTCAGGTTCTTTTTTGGCTTGTGCTGTACACTGTATTTACATTTCTGCTGATCCCAACCTGAGTCCCTGTTTATCCTTTTAGCATTCGACACAATGCTGTCATTTAGACGTTTGGAGGTTTACAAGTAACCGCTCCTAGCCTTTTCACTGCATGTAATTTGGCATCCTGTTTCCCATAAATGCCATGTCCGTGTTTTATGGGATTTTAAACAGGTTTAGGGAAGGATCTTGGATGGAGGTCAGCCGACTGACTGAGAGCAAAGTGGCAGAAGCCAAGAGAAAGTCCAGAGATGATTCATGGCGTGTTCACACCGTGTGGGGCTGGCACGTCGGGGGAGACAGCTCTGTGCTAGCAGACTGGAACTAAATTCTTTGACATTCCTGAGCTGCCAAAAAGTGTCATCACAGAGTTTCCTGAAGAAGCCATGAATTGGATGTCAGTGTCTCTCTACTAAAGTAGAGTTTTTGTCAGACCCCAGGAGGTCTCCTTGGACACATTTTTCTCTTTCCTCCACAAAGAAAAGCATTGACTCACAAGTGTCCTGAGTGAGGACTTCAAGCTTAGCAGGACTCCACAGGCAGTTATACTTCGGTTCAGATGGAGATCTGTTCTGTCTTCCGGCTTGGTCTTCTGCCCCACACTTCCAAGGAGTTGTGCCGCCCCTGTCAGGACTCCTGCACCCCTGTCCTCCTCCCCGTCTGCGCTGAGGTGGGCTACTGTCTCTCTGACCCCCACGAGTGGTTTCATTAGCCATGGAGAGCCACATCCCCTGTCCTGCACCTTCTCTGTCCTGTGACCCTTTTATTTCCAAGCTGATCAGCCATTACTCTAACATACACTACAATCATCCTCTTTAGCCTAAAGCAGCGGTTCTCAACCTGTGGGTCGAGACCCCTTTGGCGGTCGAATGACCCTTTCACAGGGGTCGCCTAAGACCATCCTGCATATCAGATATTTACATTACGATTCATAACAGTAGCAACATTACAGTTATGAAGTAGCAACGAAAATAATTTTATGGTTGGGTCACAACATGAGGAACTGTATTTAAAGGGCCAGAAGGTTGAGAACCACTGGCCTAAAGCAAGGTGGTTGGGGGATGTAATATCTCAATCTCACATTGTTAACATCAAATTTGCCTACACCATTAAGAGAAAGGGAAAAAAGTAAATTCTGTTATATAAATATTCACCATGTTATCTGCACCAATAGAAATACATTCCTTCTATTGATGTAATTGTTCCTCTTCCCTTTTTCATAAATACCTCTTGCCTTTGTCTCCTAATTGGAACTTTATTTGAGTTTCTACCTGAATCAGTAATCCTGAATAGCTATTCTCATTTTATCTTAAATAAATGCTTGTTGCCCTGGCTGGGTAGCTCAGTTAGTTAGATACACTAAGGTTGCAGGTTAAATCCCTGGTAAGAGCACATACAATATTGATCCCCAGTAGGTGGTGTGCAGGAGCCAGCCAATTGATGTCTCTCTCTCTCTCTCTCTCTCTCTCTCTCTCTCTCTCTCTTTCTCTCTCTTCCTTTCTCTCTCTAAAAAAATCAATAAATTTAAAAAAAAATATTTTAAGATATTAAAAACCTTATAATAAATAAATAAATGCTTGCTGCCTCTAACTTGGGCTTTTTATTTTTAGGTTATCAACACTATAAAAGTATTTAAACTCCCCTGGTAGTCATCAAGACATTTTGTCATCCACTTGTACATTTATTAAATAACGACTTAAATACTTTCCAGGTTCCTGTTACACATGAGGCTTGCTGCTAAATATTAGAGAAGATTCCGTCACACATCTGTTCATAGAATTCATAGTCAGTGAGCATTGATTAAGCACCTCAGGTGTGCCTAGCACTGGAATAGATGCTGAGAATACAGAACTCTTGCCCTTAGTAGTTTATATTCTGTGGGAGTGACAGGTAGTCAGTAGGAGACATGAAGAAGTCAATACAATTATGTCAGGTAGAGCCACATGTAACCAAAAACAAGCAAAGCAGGCGCAATAGGATGACTGCTAGTGGGAGTGGGGGCCAGGGGTAGCCTGGCCTGTGTAAGAAGGAAACCTGTCCACATGGACCAAAACTTCAACAAAAGGAAACAATAGGTAAAGTAATCATGAACTGGGATACATAATCAGGAGGGAAGCTAGGAGTTTGGGAGACAGTATGATGATAGAAAGACTTGCCCCTAAAAGGGGGGGGGGCGCGTGGGGGGCGGGCTGTGCTGATTTGGTGACCTGCAAGCTGAGAGCTGATTGTGGAGAAGGAAGCAGCAAAGCCCAGTAAAGCAGGCACAGTCCATCAGTCAACACCAGTGTGCTGAGGAGGGAAGAGCTTGGCACGTCCAAGGACCTGAGAGAAACCGGTGTGGTGAGTGGAGAGCGTACACAGAGAGGAACAGAAAGGGCTAGATGGGTCTGAACCAGCCGTGGGCAAACTACGGCCCGCGGGCCGGATCTGGCCCATTTGAAATGAATAAAACTAAAAAAAAAAAGACCGTACGCTTTTA
>NW_005353967.1:3537938-3583034 GCF_000412655.1 Myotis brandtii | reverse complement strand
ACCCTTTTATGTAATGGTGTTTACTTTGAATTTATATTAGTTCACACAAACACTCCATCCATGCTTTTGTTCCGGCCCTCCGGTCCAGTTTAAGAACCCATTGTGGCCCTCGAGTCAAAAAGTTTGCCCACCCCTGGCTCTGAACCCTCCAAACATGCAAAAGCAGCATCACGTACTTGTTCTTGGTTCTTCTGAACAGCTGTCACTGCTTTCACCTTCCCTCTCCCAAGCTTCCTCTGGCCACCCATGCTGGCCATAGTTTTCAGGCTGTGCTTTGTTTAATACCCTCCAAATGAGGCATCCAGACCAATGCTGAAACATTGATGAGGCCCGAGGGACCATAGAGAATGCCCTCACTCCCTTCGCCTGGATGCTCGAGGTCTATTAATTCAGCCAAGAGTCCCCTATATGTGGCAGCCATCCACAAGGAGGGTTCACCTGTTCTTAATCAGCTAAGCCCTCTTTCCACACAGACCTCTGTAAGCTAGTGCTCTGCAGCTCTGCTTGGGAGCAGTAGGGTTTGGCCTCAGATCATCTCCCCCACAATTGGATGCTCAGTCTGACAGCTGACACTGTGACTGCATTCCTAGCACTGCTTTGTTGGTGACAAGAACAGAATGGAAACTCAATGGTGTTTAAAAAGAATAGTATACTATGCATGTGAGAGGGTCCCAAAGGGTTCAAATTTCATATTTAAAGATGGCAGAAATAAATTACATTGTCTTATCCTTCTTTTTCATTATATCTTCTTTTAATTATTTTATAAGTATTATATCTAATGATTATTAATATCAGAAATCATTATGTTTACTCTTAAACCTTTAAAAAATGAAGAAAAGCACAAGGAAAAAATAATATTTGCCTATAATGTTACTACTCAGTGATTATTTTCAATATTTGGTAAGTTATTCTATTCTACAAAATGTATATCATGCTATTTTTAAAATTAATCTGAACACTTTTCCATGTGATTAAATATTTTTCTAAAAGTTATTTAAAATGGCTCTGTAGCATCACATCATATAGATACCATCACTTATTTGTTCAGTTCTTTATTATTGCTTGTTTTTAGGTTTTAATAATGCTATGGCAAATATGTTTGAGACACAAGAGTATAAAATTTATTTTTTTATTGATTTTGTACCTTCTGACTCTCCCCCAAAATATCTATACCTTCATATGAATGTTGTGTTTACCTCTATATTTGGCATTCTTAAATATTTCCAAAGTGTTCATCTTTTCTATTTTGATAGATGGAAATGTTTTCACATTTATAGGTTAAGTTATATCCCATTGATCAACACTGAGATAGAACACATTTGATCTCTTGGAGGCACGGTACATGAAATGGTCATCACATCACCTACCCTGTATTTTGCAGGATAACACCTCATCCTCACAGAGTACCTATCACCTTTGAGCTGGCACTTCACATGCCTATTGAAGGGCTACCTCATCCCTCTATAGACTGGTAGCTTCTGGTGCTGTGGTATGTGGTGGGACCAGGGTCATGGTCATGTGTCCCCTTTCACCACTGCCTTTCCAAGGGCAGATCACTTGGAAGTCTGCCTACACAATAATTGATTGTGATATTAGTGTAGATACCCAAATATAACCTGATTTTTTTCACATTATATCACATTTTCTATGTAGTCTTCATAATCCGAATTATCTCCATTACCTCAATAAATGAAATTATTCATTGAACTATCTTTTCTAAAATGTACAGGTTTATTCTCATTCAGAGATAAAGAATACAGCCTGGAAAAAAAAGAATAGAGCCCACCACGACTGCACCAGAGCATGCACTTGAAGAGTCTGTCCTGGAGAAGTTAGATTTATGAGATATTATGGGAGAAGCATGCAATTCAGGCAATGTTTAGATGCTCTACTTGCTCAGTGCAGATCTAGTTAGACAATCAGTCGCTATATATCTAAGCCACACAGTTTTAATTCTTCCATTGCTCACACTAGAAGTTGAATGCTCTTTCTATCCGTTTCTATTGATGGGTGCTATATGGGGGTGAAGCTATGGTATCTTCTATTAAATTTTTGATAAAATTGTGCTGTAAAAACATTTGAAAGCCTCAGTTATTACGCTGGCTCATGTCTTCCTGGTATGGATTATAAAATTTTGCAACTTTATATTTTCCTGCTGCCTCAGCACCTCCACAAACAGGCTGCAAGCCCCCCTCTCAGGTGACAAAGTTGACTGGTGTGATAAGCTTGGCCCTTGCCACAGGTTCCCTTGTCCTCCTGTGACTATAAACTAATGACATTCACACGCACCTTTTGCTTGTGTGCTCCTGACCTACTGGAAGGCACTTGCCTACTGGTCCTCATTTTTCCCCACCTGCTGGGTACACCCTACATGGGCCTTGTGCACAGGCTGCCATGCCTCCCTCTCTAGGACCTGTGTGTGCAATTAATCTCTTTATTTTCACATGCTTTTCTGTGGTATTATTCCATGATTTTGCCTGACTAATAAAAAAATACATTTTATGTAACATAGTTATGTTTTATAACGTGCACAGGCTGCCATGCCTCCCTCTCTAGGACCTGTGTGTGCAATTAATCTCTTTATTTTCACATGCTTTTCTGTGGTATTATTCCATGATTTTGCCTAATAAAAAAAATACATTTTATGTAACATAATTATTTTTTATAAAACAATGTAAAACTTCCATATAAGAACATTCTTTTGAAATTTAGGAGTAAGAACTCTTAGTGCACATGCTGTCTCCTTTCTCATAGTTGAAATTCTGTGCATATTTTCATTTTCCTTCTTACCCAAGATATCAGTAGGCTCCCAGGCCCTGGCTAAAATTCATTCACAGAAATTATGCTGACTCTTGTAGTTGTGTTATGTATGTCTTTTCTTTTTTTTTTCTTATTTTATAATTGTAACATAGCTTCCTCTTTTAACAAATATTTGTTTTCTTATAAGCAGTCTCCAATTTTCTATGGAAAGAGGTGTGATATAAGTAATTATATATAAGCCAACTTAATTAAGATCTTTCCTCTAACATTGACTATTTAGAATATTTAAAATTGTTTTCTAGCATTGGTAATGCTGCTGAGGTGAGTTAGTGAATCACATCTGGGGGAATAATTCCATTTTATAAATTCTTAGGAGATTTTTGAAACAACTCAAAGTCTTTAGATATCTTTAGAGCTGTCCCCATATGCTGTCATACTGATTTCCAAAGATCATCGGTTCAGTAGATGCCTGCAATAAACAGCTGTCCTTGTTTTGTCTTATATAGCAGGTCTTATTTCAGGTCATACCAAATATTATAAATTATTCATTTTACAAATAGCATTCTGATGTTTTTCTCATAACTCCAATATAATTTTGTATATTATCAATAATATTCCTTTATCTATGCTAGGTAATACAAATGTTTCCAAACACTATCGGCCATCTTATTTTACTTGACTTCTTGAGATTCATTTGTTTCTTTTTCTTAAAGTTGGGGTAGATACCATTACTCCTGAGAGCTGTTGCTTATCCTATTCTATTTTTTTTATTTTTTCTATAATGTGATCTTAATAGTTAACTGTTTAAATTAATAAATTATTTAATGTATGCTTTATTATGTTTTAAGATAATCTCATGCACAATAGACTATTTTTCCATGTCTTCCTTTAATTAACTACTTTAATAAATGTATCTTTTTAGTTTTTAGCTGACTCATTCAGACTGCCTGGAAAATCTGAAAATAATTATAGCTCTATTTCCTCATTCCAATGTTATTGGAAATATAAAACATATTTCATGTTCATCAAAAAACCTGAAATTTGGCATGTAGTGGCATCTTCTGTGATCACACAGCCACTGGTAACCTACTTACTTAGCAAGGAATTTCACTTACAGGATATTAAGAATAAGAGTTTATATCACAAAACTAACTATACATAAAGAAAGACTGCTTGTTTGACAAACCTTAACTACTCTTCATTTGACTCACACCATTTCAAGAAGAATCAGAGATGGGAGAATATTTTCATGTAGGCTAAGTCAGTAAAGTAGGGCTTATTGGAGAGACAGACTTAATGTTGTCAACCCATGTGGGCATCAATTCAGCACCAACAGGAATCCCCAATTTGGCACGTGGTGGAGAAGGCAACTTTATTCAATGCAAAAAACTCAGTTGTGATACTGCATGGCTGTAAACACAGCAAGGCTATGGGAGAGCTCAATAGTGTTACAAAGCAATCCTGAAGCAGCATGGCTGTGGAACAGCTTTGGCTGTGAGGAGGCCCTAAGGAGAGGTGGCTTGGAGAGAGGCAGCCCTAGAGTTAGGCGGCCTCACCTGCTCTGGGGTGAGGCGCCTGGGCAGCCAGACAACTCTGCTCTGCTCCACCTGCTCCACTCACTTTGCCCTGCACAGATGTGTTCCACTTTGCTCCACTAAGACCTGTTCAGTGTTTCAGTTCTAGCTGGGGAAACACAGTCTTCAGTATTCAGTGGAATGGGAAGTGAATTCCCAGAGCCAGAGGGGAGCTGACTTATACAGACAGAAGTCCCAACCCTGGTCTCTGATTGGTTCCTTCTCATGCAAATTAGGACTTCAAATCTTTGCAGTTTCATTGGTCCAAAAGGCACTGTCTTGATTAGTCAGAAATGAGCCACTCTGATTGGCCGGTGAAGATGCTGATGGGGATATAGCTGTGTAGCTCCAATTGGATTGGGAAAGTGTCCATCCTATTGGTTGAAATACAATTCCAAGAACTATGTTATAAGTGTTGGCTAAAATGGCAGGAACACAGTGCAGAGAGGCAGGCAGATGTACCTTTCATGTGAGAGGTCCCTGAGTAGAAATGGCTGCTAGACTCTACTTGTCTTAAATTTGAACCCAGTTAGCCACCAGGAGCCCATCTTATTAGGAATCTTCATTCTCAGAGTCCACAAAAAAGGTAAACTTTGAAACAAATAAGCTAAGAAAGAGAAGACAAATATTTTCCAGTTTGTAAAACCTAGTTTTCCTTTGTCTACATGGCATCAACCATCTCTTCATCTGCACCATTGGAGGGATGGCGGCCATGGATGGTGTGGTTGGGACTGGGGATGGTACAAGAGTACTGACGATGCTCAGTGTAGGGAGCAGAAGGAACTGAGTAACCATGCTGCTCTCAGCCTCAGTAACGTGGGAATTTTCAGCTTCATCTGTTTGTCATTTTAATCAAATGTCAATGATTTCATGGGAATACAAGAAAAAAATCATTAAAACCTTTGTATTTTCTTACTGTGAAGATATAAAATTAATCCCAGTGATTCATAAATAATAAAAGTCAATGAATATATTCTAACTAAATTTAAAAAGAGATCTGTAATAGAAAGAAAGAGCACTGATTCTTTACTATAGCTTCTTTTTAGGATAACTAAGTCTTCTGGATCCTACCTATGGAAACACCAGGCTCTCCTCATTCTTCTCCACTCTTAAGAGCCTCTTCTGGCTTTACTTTAGGATGAATTCCTAATTCTTTGTCACCATGTTAAAAAAAAGTATAATTTTATCACAATAATCATTTTTGGACTCATTCTTCCCCTATGCAATACATGTTTTAGCTAAGACCAGCAAAATGAATTTAGCAAATAGAAAATGAGCATTGAAATTATAACATAGTGTGAGGTGATGCCTTCTAATTCAATTTGATATCTGAAATATAATTTTAGCCTGGAAAATAAATTATAAATGTGGAAAGGGAAAACAACAATTTTTGGAGCTCTTCTTTAACCATGTTTTGGAAAGAATAATTATTATACATGTTCCCATGGTCATCATAAATTGTATTAACTTTTATATTGTTTCTCCCCTAAGTGAGTTTGTGCCCTTGTGGAAATAACAAAAAAATATATGTAAGCCAAATATAAATTATATTTGTGTTCATTGAACTTTGTTCAGAAATTAATATAACAATCCTGATGGATTATGTCATAAATCTAATAAAATGGGGTCTTTTGGAATCTAGAACAATAACACCATCTTACCCTCTACCCTGACCCCTTATGTCTATGTTACACTTTTTTTCCTTGCTTTCTTGTTTCTTCAAATTTGACTCAAAGTATTTCTTCCAAGAACCAAAGAATTTACCCATTTTCTAATGGGTCCCATGATAGTTTTTAGCCTTATTCTCCTGGGCAATGAGGAATCTGTTTTCTGTTCCTAGTGTCATTGTAGTTTTTAAATGTAGTGACAAATGTTTCATGAAAAGTTTGATTCAACAGTTCGATAGCACATTTATTCCACACTACCCAACACTCAATTTTAACACTTACCTTTGCATTCCTGGCTTATCATCCACATTAGAATTTAATGAAGAACAAGGGCTTGTTTACTCATCTATGTATCTTTTGATACATTAAGACATATCAATGCATCCCAAAGCAGGCATTAGATAAATTTCCTTAATTGATCTGTAATAATTTTAAAGAACATTTAACTTAATACAAAAATGTTTTTCTGTTCCATTATTTTACATGTGTTTTAATTTATTAGTATTGGTATCTTTTTTAGATAAGATTGAGATTCAAGTGCATTGTCTTAATTTGTAAAAATGGAATTGAAGGGTAGACTTAAAGTAATATGGTTTAAATACTTTTGGCTTAAAAATTATAACTGTATTGTTGTCCTTTATTTCCAGGACCCTGTCCTCCCCACCACAGATATCAAAATCCATGGATGCTCATGTCCCTTATATTAAATGGTGTAAATGACGCAAATTCTCCTGTTTATAATACTCCATAAAGTGTAAATGCTATACTGTATTATTTGTTATACTGTATTATTTTGGGAATAATGATACAAAGAAAAGCCTGAATGTGTGCAGTACAAACAAAACCTACACATTAGCAACCACATAGTGTTTTTAAAAATATTTTCTCTCTGTGGTTGGTTGGACCCGTGGATGTGGAACCCATGGATACAGAGGGCTAACTGTACAAGGAAACTGAGCTTTGCATTCCAGCAAGCAGCTTATGATTCTTTTTAGAAAAGAAAGCTGTCCAACATACAAATCATTATCTTTTCTGGGTGCATGTGACTGGAAAGGGTTGTGACTTGTTTACATGTCTGACAAGCCTAGACAGTATCCCAGTGCTGACCCACTGGTACTTCAGATAAACAGTGTCCTGAGTCCATGAAGACACCAGACACCTGCTGAAACAGTAGTCCCTTCTGTTCTCCTCAGCTAAGGGTCAGCAGTGCAATGGACATTGGCTGCAGGGCTCTCAGCCCTGGAGTGACATATGTGAGGCAAAAGACTGCTTTATTCTTTATAAAGCACAGTGAGGGAGTGAGGATGAAGCCAGTAATGGGTAGTAATCATAAATTTTATTCTCAAATATATAAAAACTGTTCTTTACTGCCTTTTGATTTATTTGTGTTAAAAACAAAAACAAAAACAAAACAGCTCATGCCCAGCCAGTGTAGCTCAGTGGTTGAGTGTGAACCTGTGAACCAGGAGGTTGTGGCTCGAATGCTGGTCAGAGCACATCCTCGGATTGTAAGCTCGATCCCCAGTGTGGAGTGTGCAGGAGGCAGCCAATCAATGATTCTTTCTCATCATTGATGTTTCTATCTCTCTCTTCCTCTCCCATCCTCTCTGAAGTTAATAGAAATATATTTTTTTTAAAAAAAACAGCTCATTTTATGGTTTAGAAGACTGTCATTATATGGATGTCCTGAATATATTTCTATTATTTCCAAAGTATATATTTGAAAGATCTGAAGGAAGGCAATACATTCAGAAGATTGAAGAGCAGAGCAGAGTCGCTTTGCTGTGCCAGGCTATGCTATCTTCACCTCACATACATTCAGGAGCAGCTCATGAGAAAGACTTCCTCTACCATACTGGGCACTCACTTTGTCCCACAAATAGCAACTTCAGATTGAAGATAGGAATTACCCCTCTGCATCATTGTTCCCTTTAAGTTTCACCTGCTTATAATCTATCTTGTCAAATAAAGATATACAGACTGAAAATGAAATTCATATGACTTTGTGACATTGTGTTATATACTCAATAAAAAGCCCTAGTGGGCTGTTGTTAGCCTAGATCCTGACAAATTCACATTCAATTGCTCTAGTTTATTCCCATGGTAGAAAGAGAGATAATCCACTCATGCTTCCTAACTACCTTCCACCCTGGTCCAAGGGAGTTTTCTCAATTCAAGAGAACCAGACCCGACTTCTAATTTTCTTTGTGAGCATTACAGAGTGAGTCATAAATCTCCTTTTAGCTTAACAACATTATGCATTTTACAAAGTACATTTTTGTTTAACAACATCAAAAAATTAACATGGATGAATGCTACAGCCAATCCCACTATCCAAAACTGAAATATATGAGTAGGGGGTTAAACATGTGCTATGACTTGCTTAATTATAAGTATACACATAACAAAATAATAGCACCTGCTTTAAAACAAATGCCAAATAAATGAAGCTTTCAGACAACTTAATTCTACTCCTATAGTTTTGAGTATCTCTTTAAGAAATTAATAACTTTCTCCTTTGGGCATTAGAGGGCCACTAAAGGTTTTCATGTGATGGAGATGTGTTGGATGTTAGACTCAGCAGCACCAGAGTGTGGTTCTGGGATCAGAGAGGGCAGACAACACAGGCAAAGGGCAGTCAGAAGGTGGAAACTCAGATTGCCCACCAGGTCACTGACCTGACTTTTGGTGACGAGAATGGAAAGAAAGACCTAATACATGAAATGTCCTGGAAGATAATCATCCCACTCTGTCTGTCTTGAATGGATAGACATGTGCACTTTAAATGACAAAGTGGCCAAAGTCAGAGGCAAGGAAAAGATTAAATCAATAAAAATATATTTTTTAAAAAAAATAAATAAATAAATGACAAAGTGGCCAAAGTCAGAGACAAGGAAAAGACTGAAGCTGGGTTGGCCAGTGATGTGCTGGTGCCATATCCCGCATCTCCTGAGTCAGGTGTTTAACTATTCAGAGACTTTGTATCCAGTAACATAAAATCAACTCTTGTGGGAATATTTATACCACAGACATTGACCAACACTATAAATGAGGGTCCATGCATGCCTGGAAAGCCAGTTTTAGCAGATACCACTGATTTTAACAATTCTTTCAGCTTCTGGGAGCTTTGAAATAAGTATAGACAGTGCCAGTTTTTCCCCCCTTGGATTTAGGGGAAAGCGGACAAGATAGACAAGTGGGTGGGATATTAAGTGCTGGCTTTAATAAATAGAAGAAAACAAAACTAAAAACAGAAACCCTAAAAAATAATAAAGACTAAAGTATGCAAAAAGCTCCCATGTCTATGTCTCTGCTTCTTAGTATTTGTAACATTTGTTCCAAACTAGTCTTGCTGCATCCAGGGTTTCTATGAGCAGGTAGGAGGTCATCATCCTAAAATAATCAGAGTGAAACTTTCTTTCATAAGCCTTCACATCTGTTCAACTTCCCAATCTTAATTAGTCTGCTCACTACTATCCAGCAAATTCTTCAACCTGAAGTTTTAAGCAAATTTTAATTTAACTTCTTGGCGGACATGAACTCTGATCATGTGTGCAGGCCAAATAGCCGTCCCCAAAGATGAGCGCATCTTAATCCTCAGGACCTGTGAATATGTAACCTTACATGCCAAGAAGGCTTGCTGCATCCAGGGTTTCTATGAGCAGGTAGGAGGTCATCATCCTAAAATAATCAGAGTGAAACTTTCTTTCATAAGCCTTCACATCTGTTCAACTTCCCAATCTTAATTAGTCTGCTCACTACTGTCCAGCAAATTCTTCAACCTGAAGCTTTAAGCAAATTTTAACTTCTTGGCGGACATCAACTCTGATATATAGTCATGTGTGCAGGCCAAATAGTGGTCCCCAAAGATGAGCGTATCTTAATTCTCAGGACCTGTGAATATGTAACCTTACATGCCAAGAAGGACTGTGCAGGTGTGATTAAAATTCAGGACTTTGAGTAGGGTGATGAGTCTGAAATATCTCAGTGAGCACAATCTAATCACTTAAATTATTAAAGCCTTTTCTCAGGTAAGTCCAGAGAAAGAGATGTGTGGAGAGATGCAGAGTCAGAAGAACACTCCTGTTCAAAATCCAAGGGGGTTTTGAAGATGGAGGGAAAGGGCCATGAGAGTCAGCTCCAATTGGATTGGGAAAGTGTCCATCAAGGGACTGTGGCCCATTGTTAGAAGGTAGAAAAAAGCAAGGAAACTGATTCTCTTCTGGAGCCTGGAGAAAGGTATCAGCCACCTTGATTTTACTCCAGTGGATAATATCAAACCTACAGACCTATATTATAGTAAAATTGTGGGGTTTTAAGCCACTGAATTTATTATGGCAGCAATAGAAAACAAATTCACTATTGTTTATTTTACCTGTTTTTGTTTTTTAAATATTCTTATTTCTTTAAAAAAGATATTGCTACTATGATCTTTTTGTCTAAAATTCTCAGGACCTGTGAATATGTAACCTTACATGCCAAGAAGGACTGTGCAGGTGTGATTAAAATTCAGGACTTTGAGTAGGGTGATTAGTCTGAAATATCTCAGTGAGCACAATCTAATCATTTAAATTACTAAAGCCTTTTCTCAGGTAAGTCCAGAGAAAGAGATGTGTGGAGAGATGCAGAGTCAGAAGAACACTCCTGTTCAAAATCCAAGGGGGTTTTGAAGATGGAGGGAAAGGGCCATGAGAGTCAGCTCCAATTGGATTGGGAAAGTGTCCATCAAGGGACTGTGGCCCATTGTTAGAAGGTAGAAAAAAGCAAGGAAACTGATTCTCTTCTGGAGCCTGGAGAAAGGTATCAGCCACCTTGATTTTACTCCAGTGGATAATATCAAACCTACAGACCTATATTATAGTAAAATTGTGGGGTTTTAAGCCACTGAATTTATTATGGCAGCAATAGAAAACAAATTCACTATTGTTTATTTTACCTGTTTTTGTTTTTTAAATATTCTTATTTCTTTAAAAAAGATATTGCTACTATGATCTTTTTGTCTAAAATTTTCATTATCTCTTGCTGCTACTCTAGCTGACTGAGTTCAAAGGGATTGATAGTTCTCACAGGGAGATAGTTCTCAGTGGATAGATCAGTTGGAACACAATACTTAGCACCAGCAAGAGGACTGGAGGTGAGTTGATCACAGGGCTCACAATAGAAAGATTCTTGTGTGATTATGGGTCTGCTATCTGCCTCTGACTGAAGTGCTGTATTGTGGAGGGCAAGAGGCTTGTCTGTCCTACCCCTCTGGATACTCAGTTCTCAGAGAAATACAGGAATTTTGCCAAAGTGCTCAGAGCAGTTCTCTGGACATCTGATTGTCTGGATTCAAATCCAATCTTGGCAGCTTCCTGACTGTGTGACTTTAAGTCAAAATACTTATTGTGCCTCAATTTCTTCATCTACAAAATGGGTCCAATAGCAGTGCATTTGTAAGGATAGTTGAGAAGATTAAATAAATATAATGGTCATTTATTCACCTAGTATGTACCTACCAGTATGGAATGTTGGGGAGCGAGGGCCAAACACTTGATAGTAATAGCAAATATACAGATGGGATTGGTTTATTTTAATAAAAATGGAGGTTAATTGTCTCACTTCACTTAAAAGCTATGGGAACTTTAAATCCAGTCAGTGATGATGTCTGAATTGTCTTCATAGATTCTCACTCAGACCTTGGGTGAGTTCTCAAATAGAAGCTTGGGAAATGGATGTCTAAGGAGCTATTATAGAATTCCACTTTGGGGATGGAAAATTGGATAATCCAGGGTTCTCAGCTTGAACTTCAAACATTCTTGAGAAAAGTGGCCAGTCTATAAAAGAATCTAATTATAAATTCCCATACTTCAATGGAAATATGCCCACTGGGAAAGTTCATTGAGGACCAATTTGTTTCCTACAGTGACCTTAAGTTTACAAATGCATTCTAAATTTGTCTATCACCCAGAGATTCTTGTAACCCAAGACAGCAAAACAGCAGGATGCATCTGCTTCTGAGACAACCATGATCCCTTTGCCCTTCCTTGGGATCCTGCCAAGCAGGGTTTCAGAAGTAGCCTTTATGATAAAGGGGCTGGCTCTGAATCCCAGTGTGGATTTGTACTCCTTCTGTTCATTCCAATGGAAGGTCATTTGTTTGGGTTTCAGGTGTGGAGAAGAGCTGAGAACTACTAACCTGGGTATACATCCTTGGTATAACTGTATCTTGCTCTATTCTTTTTTTGAAATTCACTCTTTTTTCTTTTCCTGAAAAGCTATCTTTTCAATCACCTTGGTTTGTGTCTGCAAATATTCATGTCCCGAGAACATAAAGAGCGTTGATTCAAAGGTTTGGAAAACTTTGCAAAAAGGCTATCATTCCACTGCCTTCCTTTGTCAGGTGCTTGAATCTGATCCTGCTCCATGAAAAGAGCATGGGGAGACTATACATGCCTCCAACCCAGCTCCTATTCAGCCCTGCCAGGAAACAATTATTGAAAAAACAATCCTTACCACACTCAAATCCATAATTGTTTTGGAGAGCAATTTTTTCTAAAGTTTCTCATAAATCTTTTGTAGGTGAACCTCCTGCGCCAGCCAAGGAACTGTCCAATTTCCATGAGGTTTAAATGATTTCCCCAAAGACTATTACATCTTAATCCAATTACAAATGAATCACATTCTACTGAATTCACTATATAAATGTTTTCAAGTTTTAACTGTATGTGTATATCTATCTAGAACAGCGGTTCTCAACCTTCCTAATACCGCGACCCTTTAATACAGTTCCTCATGTTGTGATGACCCCCAATTTCATTGTTACAAATTGAACATAATTAAAGCATAGTGATTAATCACAAAAACAATATGTAATTATATATGTGTTTTCCGATGGTCTTAGGCGACCCCTGTGAAAGGGTCATTTGACTCCCAAAGGGGTCGCGACCCACAGGTTGAGAACCGCTGATCTAGAAGACAGTGTTATGCCCATCAAGTTGAAAGGAAACTTTTTTAAAATTCCAGAATATTGGGAAACATCCATACTCCTCATTCCAAGCTTTAATATACAATTTGGATATGCCTGGTAGTGAAATATGTTATTAAACCAGATCAATACATTCCAGGACTTCAACTCACCTAAATAGAAAACCTATAAAATCTATCTTGTAGATTTAGAAAAAAGATGGTGTTTCTAAAATACAACCTTTAAAAGGAGTCTTTATTAGTCCTAGTAGGAAAGAAAATCATGCTCTGGAAGTTCTATGTCCACCTACATGTCAAACAAAGAGATTTCTCCTATACAAGTTGGAAGGATAGGAAAGGTCTATAGGAGATGAAAGCCAAGAGTCCCACTTCTAGGGAAATCCCCCCTGGCCACATTTGAGCAGCAGCCCTCGATGTCTGTTTCACATTCAGGAAGTATATTTCACATTCAGGAGGTTGGTTGAGTGTATGTGACACTCTCTTGGACTCCTGTATTTATCCAAGTGGAAAGTGGCCACATAAAAGCTTTATAACACACATCACCAGTCATTGAAAAGAAATGGCAGATGGCCCAGCAGTGTGACTTGGTAGTTGAGTGTTGATCCATGAACCAGGAGGTCACTGTTTGATTCCTAGTCAGGGCACATGCCCAGGTTGCTGGCTTGATCACCAGTAGGGGGCATACAGGAGGCAGCCAATGGATGGTTCTTTCTCATCGTTGGTGTTTCTTTCTCTCCCAATCCCTTCCTTTCCCTGAAATCAATAAAAACATATTTTTTTTAAAAAATGTCAGATGACTGCAGTGCATAACAGGCATCCAAAGGTAAATTTGAGAAGAGACTTACTCAGTAGGAAGAAAAAGGAAGGACTCCATAGTATTGTAGGTGCTAAGCTTGGTTCCCCCAAACTGAGACTGCCTTTGCTTAATACAAGGTCCATTTTAAGTTGAAGCATTCACAATATTCCTTTTAGACAGCAACCACAGGATGATGGGTGAGCTCCAGACTGGGGTCAAATGTGGCCCAACTAGCAGGAACTCAATAATTATAAGCAATTACTCAGAGAAAGATGTAGTATTTGCCTTGTAATAAATACATCCTCAGATTAATACTTTACTAAAGGAGAGAAAATGGTTGCAGAGCTATCTAAAAATTTCAGAGCTTCTATTTGGGGCCAGTACTGTAGGGTGTGGTTGGTGCTCCAGGAGGGAGAACTTGAGGGCAGCCCCTACCCTAATAGGAAAAGTTTCTCAAGGATTTAATGTAGATAGTTATGTCTGTCTTACACTCCCAGGAAGTTTTACTCTAGACCAAACTTCTCTTGCACCTTGATCTGCTATCAGAATGAGGAATAAAGGACATATAAGGACAGACATCTCCAACCTCACATAAATCAGAAATAAATTTTAAAAATAATGTCACTTTTCTCCAACTTCCAGGTTGGAATCGTAATTAAGTGGGATCAGATCCTATCAAAGCATTTGGTTTACGTTTGTTCTAAGCCATTCAACAAAATTCCCATTTTTGTCTTTTGAAACCCAAAGCCAGGTTCTATTGGATTGACAGTTAATCATAGTCATCTTAAGGTTGTTTCCTGTCATCAGGATGACCTGTGGAAGGTGGAGAGTGGTCTGGATTCCAGAACCATCATAATTTCCTGACACATGTTCAGCAGGTTTTTTCTGCTCAGGGTCTGTGTAAAGTCCTTGACAAGGCAGAGCTGAGCTGCCCGGGGATGGCTGACGTGGCCTTCTCTGCACTCCTTCCCCACAGGGAACACTGGCCCTAGACACCACGTGGTCAGGCCCTGTGGGCATGTGCTTCTTCCCCCAGGAGGTAGCATCTGACTGGTGATCCCTGCACCTTTGGTCCAATGCTTCACTGGTCCCAGTAGGATGCTGAGCAGAAGCACCTGGTTTCTAGAAGCCGATGTCGGCTGCTGACAAGCAAGTGCACAGCTTTCCAGAGAAGAAGCAGTCAATGATTATAACAGGGCACTTAATGCTTAGAGGTGGGGGCCTGACATTATTCCAATGAATTCCACAACCTCAGCAAAGTTAACACAGCAAGGCCTGTGTTAGTAGTTTGACTGTGAAAGGAAAGAACACTAGCCCCTAGCCCTCCCCCAACACAGTCCTAAATGGGAGTAAGGGCTCTCCCTTACCCAGGCACCGTGCCAAGGTCTTTGAGTGCATTATCTGGTTCACTCCTCACAGCAACTCTGTTGAGGCAGATGCTATTAACTCAGGTTACAAATGAGGAAACTGAAGCTTCTAATGGCTAGGTAACTTATTAAATGTCTGCCAATCAAAGAAAGACTGAGCTTGAACCCATGTTTCTGCTTCTCCCTAACGTCTGCTTATGCTAGGACTCAGCCATGGTACACTTTCTCTTATATACCTTCATTTGTCTTTTTTAAAGCTTCAATTCAAACTCCATCTCCTCTGTAATGTTTCTTTGATTTATCAAGAGGTCTTATAGTTTATCTCTTTCAGAATCGTGCCTGCCTTGATCAAGTAATGAGATCCGCTCTGGTTAGAATTTGTCCCTAAATCTGATGCTGTAGAGAATCCAAAGAGCTGGAAGACAGGGACCATATATTTTATTTTTAATTTTTAAATTTTTTTAAAAAATATATTTTGTTGATTTTTTACGGAGAGGGATAGAGAGCTAGAAACATCTATCAGCTGCCTCCTGAACACCCCCACCGGGGATGTGCCCGCAACCAAGGTACATGCCCCTGACCGGAACCGAACCCGGGACCCTTCAGTGCGCAGGCCAACGCTCTATCCACTGAGCCAAACTGGCCAGGGCTTATCGGGACCATATATTTTATGAGCTTGCAAGCAGCTAGCACAGTATAGAGGGCATATGTTTGACAAGGAAGAAAGAGAGAAAGGGAGATCAGAGAAATGAAGGAAGGAGGGAAGGAAGGAAGGAAGGAAGGAAGGAAGAAGGAAGGAAGGAAGGAAGGAAGGAAGGAAGGGAGGAAAGGGAGAAAATGGACTTTTTGTATGACTTAACCACAGTCATCTATCAAAAAAAATTGATTACGTCTAGTGTATGAATTGCAAAATAAAAAGATACTTTGATGTGCCCCAAAATTTTCCACTGTGGGATAATTAATGGGACAGGTATGACCATGTGACCCACAGGGAAAAAAATAAGTTATATGCCCACCCATAGAGAGTAAGATGTCAGAGAAAAATGGCTTTGTTTCTTATCAGGAGTCAATTTCTGAAATTTTAACTCAAGATTTTTTGAGTGATAGCCTGAGATAAACATTATTAATGACCACATTTTCTTACCTTAAAGGAAGACAATAAATATTTAAGTAAAGAAAAATTGGTCTCTTTTCTGACATAAAAATGTGGAATAGTCACCCCTAACACAGAGTATGGTGCCAGTAAATACTCAATAAATTCCTGCTGAAAGCATGTGTGGGCAGCCTGCAGCTCACAGGTGCCGAGGGACACCAGGAAGACTGGAAAACAGCAGGGGTCCTAAGGCCACATTGAGATGGGGCCAGTGACAAAGTAGCCAAGTAGTTTCCAGATGTGGCAGAAAGGACTTGGGAATGAATAACACTTTGCCAAGCTGTGTGTTATATGAGAGTTAATGAGGGAGAGAGTGAGCTGCAAACCACAGTAACAATGGGTTCAGGCTGTGTCTTGAGAAGACTTAAGTCAACTCTTTTGGTGGCCTCCGTGGAAAATAAAAAGCTGAAAACTCCAGGGATGAGGGGACTTGGGTGGAGATAAAGCCCAGGAGAAAAGGCTCAGTATGGGGGGTATGGTAGAGTGAGGGGCATGGTTGTTAATTATAACTAAATTGGAATGTTTAATTTTAGTTCATTTAATACAGAATTTTGTTCCATAAATGACAGTGGGTTAGACATAAAAAAAACTGAGTAGGAAACATACTAGTTATAAATATTGGGTAAGATGTTAAATAAATGTCCTAGAGATTGACAAGGTGCTGCTAGGATCCTAGATGGACACCTGGAGCTAATGAGAATAAAGCCAAAGATGGTAAGTTTAAATCGTGCTCCACAGGGGAGAGTCGACGCCTTCAGAAAGGTTGCTCTCAAACTGCAGCACAGAGGAGTCACCTGGAGGGCACGGTCCAGCACCAATCACTGGGCCCACCCCAGAGTTTTGAGTCAGCAGGGCTGGGTTGGGGCCTGGAATCGGCATTCCCTTTCCAGGTGATATCGTCGGTCTAGTCAGACACCACACTATGAGAATCTATGCCTTAGAAAGTAAACTACAAGGAGGTGGACTATGAGGAAAGAACTGAAAAGGTCTAGGAAGGGACTACCATACTGAAGTGGTTTCAAGCTGAGTTACTGGTTAGATCTTCACAGGACCCTACAAGCAAAGAAACAGGTCCCAGCCAGGTGGCTTAGTTGGTTGGAGCATTGCCCTTTGCACCAAAAAAAGGTTATGGGTTTGATTACCAGTTGGGCATATGTCTAGGTTACAAGTTCCATCCCTAGTCGTGGCCCATAGGGGAGGTAACTGATCTATGTTTCTCTCTCTTCCTCTCTCTCTCTCTCTCCCTCTCTTTCTCTCAACAGTAAAAAAATATATAATTGTGTAAGGATTTTTAAAAAAGAAAAAGAAACAGAAGCAGGCCCTCTCCGGCCCTCTCCAACCAAGAGAGAAAAGCTCAGGCTTCTGCCCCTGAGATTCTGGTTGTGTTGAAAGGTCCCAAAAGGTGTCATGGGTATTTTTAAAGCTCTCCAGGTGGTCCTAATATACATCCAGGGTTGAGAAGCACTGATTAGGGAAATGGCAAGAAAAATAATAATTTATTTAAAATTTAAACAAAAATAAGAGGCAGACATGGAATCCAAGTTTTCTGGCACACATCTAAGTCTCTTGTCTTCTCTCCAGGACAGCTAGAGAAAAGTCATGTGTTTAAATGTTGGCAACTAAGGTAAGACATATTTCTCTCCCATGTGTCTCCAAAAGATAGTACATGGTACTTCAAAAGTACTGATGTCCATCTCTTCTTGGACTGCACATAGAATTGTTATTTTAATTATATTTAGGGCTGGAAAAACCCTTACAGATGATTTAGATGCAAAGTTCCTCATTTCAGAATTAAAATGAATTGCAGACTGGACAGATAAAGTCTAGTCAAGGTCACTGGCTGAGAAGGCAGGACTGGTACTGGACATTCTCCACCCACTCCCAACAGACCCAGTTCTCTCATATCTCATTTCTGATTCTGGAAAGAAAATTCTTTCTTCCATCTATCCTGAGAGGCAACTGAGGAAGTTTTAATTTTCATACCTACTGCTAAATAGAACCCAAGAAAAGTAAAGTCAAGGCAGGAGCAAACATGGAAAATGCACTCCACTTTGACGTTTCCCATTCATTCCTGTTTGTGATTAACGTGTTCTCAGAAGAATAAATATGTATTTCCAGTAGGAAAAGCTGAGTTTATTAAAACAAATTGTGAGTACCAGACATGCATTTTCAGCAGTCAGCAATTCCATTGGGTTGAATTGGCTACATTTCAAGCTACACATATTTTGGAAAAAAAAAAGAGTCCTTAAAAGCATTCATGAAATAATTTATACTCTTTCCCACTAACATGCAGCTGCCTCCACAGTACAAGGCTCCCAGTTTAACAAAATGCCCCTTGCTGGGGAAGTGGGGGTGATACAGCTCCTGTCCCAGAAGGGTAAGACCTTTTGACATGGTCAGAGAGTGGGGTTTATACATTATGCCTGCAGACAAACCCAGTGATTTTGATTTAGAATAAGGATTCGCTTTGAGGAGAGTCAACAAACAAGGAAGACCATCTTGACATAGATATAGGAAAGATAGGTGGACCCAGCTGAAGGCCCCAGGTCAGATTCTCTGCAGTAAACCCTTTGGTGACCAGGATAGACTAAAGAGTCAGCAGCTTCATTAAAACTAGATAGTCAATATGGGTTCATCAGTTGTAAGAAATACACCACACTAAAGCAAGCTGTTCATAATAGGGGGAACTATGTGGAAGTAAAGGGTATATAAGAACTCTCTGTACTTCCTGTGTAACTTTTCTATAAACTTCAAATTACCCTAAAAATCATCTGTTAACTAAAAATCCAAAACAATAAATAATCTATGCTGAATATTATATAAAATGTATTACCCATGTAGCTATTCTTCAAATGTGCTGACCTTCACTGAAGGTCTTTTCTTCATCTTGAACTTTCTTTTCACTACCTCAAAACTCAGTCATTTTATCTGAGACCTCCCTGCAATTTTTTTTGTACTATATATTCAGTGTATTCAACATGGAAAAAAAAATTCATATGGGATCCCAGCCAATCAACCCCACTGAATGCCTGCATGCCACAAAGCACAGTTCTCATTCTCTCTCTCTCTCTCTCTCTCTCTCTCTCTCTCTCTCTCTCTCTCTTTCTCTCTTTCACATACACAGTACCATTGGTCAGTTATAGGGAAATCTCAATGTCTGATATAGTTGGAGATCTGGAGAGATATTACAAACTAGTATTAAAAGTTGTGTACCTGATCATTCAACATATCAAACACCTAACATAGAATATGGACAAGCACATTAACTGAGTATATTTTCAGTCTATTTAACTGGAGTTATAAGAAAGAATTCCAAAAGGCTGATGACATCTATCCTTTTTAAAAACTCTAACAAAATGGACATATTATTTAAGTTTCTAGATTTCATATTTCAACCTTAAGTGTAAAGTTTCTGTGGACCCTGCTCTTTCTCTCCCAGATGGGTTTTCTCTGAGCAGCACATCATTCATTGTTTTTGTGATTGGTGCATAGAGGAGGTAACGTCTCTGAAGTCCCCTCCCAACATGGTTCCATCCATATCTGTCCTTGAGAAATACTCTGCAGCTTCCAGGACTCAGTCCTAGGACCCCAAACCAAAGTGGAGTTTTTACTCCATGGCAGAGAAGGTGTGAAGAGGCATTTTGAGAGAGTAATTCTGTGAGTTGAGTATATTATAGATATCAGATAGAAATAACTGAAATACTAGCTTTGAGAATAAATAATAATCATATATAATAAAAGCCTAATATGCTAAGTGTCCAGTCGTCCAGTTGTCCATTCAACGAATCAAAGCGTAATATGCTAATGATATGCTAAGGCCACTCAACCACTTGTTATGACATGCACTAGACCACCAGGGGGCAAACGCTTCAACCAGTAGGTTAGCTTGCTGCTGTGGTCCAGCCGATCAGGACTGAGCGAGACAGCCTGAACACACCCTGGAGCCCTCCCGTGGTCCCTCCACGGCTGTCCAACTTCCCACGTCCCTCCCCGGTCCTGATTGTGCACCAGTGGGGTCCCTTGGCCTGGCCTGTGCCCTCTCACAATCCAGGACTCCTTCGGGGATGTAGGAGAGCTGGTTTTGGCCTGATCCTGCAGGCGATGCCAAGGGACCCCCCCCTGGTGCACGAATTCGTGCATTGGGCCTCTAGTGTTAAATAATAGAGATAAGAGTTAAAGAGAAAGTGCTGAGTAGAGGACAGCTGATGTTCTGTGGGAGCAACGTCAGAAAGTCAGGTTGAAGTGGGCTTGAAAGTGAGGAAGGCCATTGGGCTATTTAAGGAGCAGCTCCTAGTGTTTTCAGAATGCAGAGGAAAGCTTACAAGCAATCCCCAGGGCTTGGGGAGAGAATGCGAAGCACCTCATCCTGTTCCACAAGTATCTTATATATTCCAGTAACAGGCATGTTGCCTGAGAGTATGACTTTTGTTTATTGTTGAGTGTTCTCCACAGGGCTCAGTGTAGCCAACAATCTATTGCTTACTCAAAAGTCTTACTCCAACAATAGGCTAAGAGAGAAAAGTGTCCTTGAGAATAGTGCCATTTCAGAGGGAAAGGAATTCCACCCGAGGCAAGGAAACCCCCTTGCTGATGGAGCTCAGCATCCTCTGTGTCTAGCTGTGAAAGCTGCCCCGCTCTGGGCCTACACAATGGCTTGCATTATAGTCCTGTTTTCAAACACATTTTTCTGAGAACCTAAACTTTGCTGGGTAGGATTGTATAAACCCACAGGGATTTTTTTTCTTTCTTTCTTTTTTTTTTTTACTTTTCCTTGGAAGGCATTTGTCTCCAAGTATCTCAGAATTTATCAGTCAGCTTTTCATTGTAACAGCATGACCTTCTGGTCCGGACCTTAAGGGTGTATGTGTGCCTTCTATAATTTCCCTTGTTTCCTCAATTTCTCCTCTCTCCATCCACCATCAGGCTAAGTGGCCATTCTTCTTTTATTTCCCTCCTTATCTTCTGCAGCCATGTAGTAATTTCACTTCTAGATTGCCACTTGGCCTGATTTCATGGCAGCCATTTTAATTTTAGCATAAAGTTCATATTTAGGAGAAACACAAAGATGAGATAATTGGCTATTTACCTAGCCAGAACTCCCTTCTCACATGGTGTCTCCCATTTTAAGGATTTGCTATTGAACAAAGCCATAAACCCTTCACCTGAAAGCAAGCGCCTAGGGAAACAAATAATTCCCTCAGGGAGAAACAAGAAACCACAAGGTATTATTAAACAAAAGCATTCTCTCAGCCCGGTGATCTCTGGGAAGATATGTAGATATCTTATCTAAACATTATTCCCACACTCGCAGTCATATTGCTTCATTGTACTATGAGGGGGAGCCTTAGAAAGGTGCAGGATTTCACATCAGAGTTGCCGGCGGCGGAGTCTTAAACAATCAAGTTTAATCATGTGTCCTCTTCAAGGGCTGCTATTTCCTCTCACTCTTTCACCCTGGTACCCTCCCTGCCCCACCCCACCCTTCAGGACTCTTTCACCAACATGTGGGAACAATGTTGTTTTTCTTCTTCTGGGTGTCCCTTAAAATTTGACTCAATTCAACCCAATAGAGTTCATCAAACTCTAGGAATTACTTATCGCCTCACACATTTTATCATTTTATCTGGAACAACTGGGTGAAAGTGTGGTTGGTGAGTGAGTATTCTGACTGCACCCTGGCATGTCATGCCTGGGTGACGATTTCTTAAAATAGTAAAGTTGAGGAAAGACACAGCACTGAAAGCCTGCCTGAGGCCACAACACTGTGACCGCCCCCCCCCCCCTCAGCTTCCTCCCCTCCTTCCTGCTTTCTCCTTCTTGTTCTGTGTGCTCTCTCTAAACATCTTCTCTGATTCCTTTTATTGCAAAGACAGTCAAAATGGTGGCATGCTGAAAGGGAACTGGTTTTAAAGCGGTAATATAGGAAATCAAATTATGTTCACATGCACCACTTATAATTTTTGCTTTAGGAGACATAGAAGATTTAAATCACAAGTCAAGATTAATTTTAAACCTAAGTGTTCAGCTGCTTATTATTTTCTTTTCAAAAAGTACAAATTATGTCTCACCACTGACAAGCAAATGTGCATCCCAGATATATATATATATATTACCATGATGAATTGCCAGATTTGACAGCCTGCTTGCAGAAATTTCTTCTGTTTGACACATGCACAGAACTTTAGATTGTGAAGAAAAAAAGAAAGAAAGAAAGAAAGAAAGAAAGAAAGAAAGAAAGAAAGAAAGAAAGAAAGAAAGAAAATACCCTGACCTGAGGAGCAATATAGAAGTGTTAGCATAGGTAGCTAGTTAGTATTAGTTATGGAAGAGAGCAAAGGGAATCAGACATTAATCATAATAAACTAAGGAGCTGAATCAGACAATAAGCCTGCTTCCCTAGGAACTTACAGCATTCACACACACTCCAGGGGGCTGCTGCATCTTCCATGCCCTTAGGACCTAATCTCTTAAGTGAGTGGAAAGAATCCTTACCAATCTTTAGCAGGGATTAACCAAGAGAGGAATAGAAACAACAGGAGAAATTCCTCTGCTGGGCACATGCGCAGTAAAAGCCAAGAGGGTGCAGAGGAAAGGCCTCCTATATATGGAGGAGTGTCCAATCTGGGAAAATGACTGATTGGTTAGGAAGAGGGGCCAGCACAAGCCCCAGAAAGACTGGAAAATTGATTGGTTAATTGGAAAGAGCATCTGGTCCCTTGCACGCCTGAGATAATATAATTCAAGTTTAACAAATGCTGCTGGCTTTGTAACATGCATTTCCCCAGTCATTTGTTCGGTCTCTCTGTAGCAGCCATGCAGGACTAACAGTCACTGGGGCCCTAAGTGTGGGCCTGGGCGGGTCAACACAGCACTGACTGGAATGCAAATAGGAACAGAGGCTAAGCCAGCCAGATGTGGACAGAGACGGAACTGGACTGAACCAATAGCACTGAATTCCTGGACCCTGGCCTTTCTTCTGGGCTTGATGAAGACAAGACTCGACTTCCTCCACCTCAGGATGAACATCGGGAATCTGGGGGCAGTTTTTCATTTCCAGTCTAATAAATCTTCCCATTAAACCTTGTCCTTCAATGTGTGGGTCCCCAAAATGCTTTTCTTGCGACTTCTTGAAAGGAACCCATCTCCACCAGCAACAAAATTATTTGTTAAAAAAGTATATTATGGGGCTGCCACTTTCACTACACATTTGGAAGTTTGCAGATGTAAGCACATAATGTATTCATTTACTTCATTTTTCACTTTTGCCTAAGATTCCCTACGTGGAGTACATGAAACTTTGAAAGCAAAAGCCATAGCAATTTGCCTTTACAACCTTGTATTTAGCATGTCAATTCCTAAACGATATCCTAATGAAACCTAGTCCTTTGCAATGGCCCTCAGTAAGGCTGTCCTCTGTGCTATGGGAGGCTGGAGTCCCCTCCAGGGAATCAGAGGACCCCTGGTCAGGTTAAAGGTGTGGCAGTTCTGCTACAAAGAACCATGCCAGCTAGGCTCCACCATGTGTTTCTGAACTTTATCTGATCCCAGATTCTTTCCATTAAGAAACACCTGTTAGCACTCCCAGGAAAAGGCATGGGGGGGGGGGGGGGGGGGGGTTTTTAGGGGGGGGGGGGGGGGGGGGATGAGGCTGGAAGACTTCCTTGTGTAGAGGAAAACATGGCTACAGATCACATTGATTAAAGACACCAATTTTTTTTTAAATCTGAGATAAACCTAAATGAGCACAAGAAACAGAAGAAAATATGAACATGATAAAGCTTAATTACAGAGAGCATTCAAAAGCTAACTGCAAGGTCAGTCAGGGACTAAATCAGCATTTCTGTCATGCACAGTCCTGTGACTGGTTACAGTAGCTAAAATCAGAGGTCCTCACTTGTCACATTGCCCCCAAGACAGAGGTGAGCCTTGAACACATGGCAGAGGCAAAACAGGGTGTTTTCCAAAAGAAAATGAGCAAACATGAAACAAACACATGTTGATCGTTGATGTTCAGATTGGCAAACTAACTTTCATTCTTACTGCACTGTAAGGAACTCGGACTGTAATGTGGTGATTCCTTTGTATTTCCTCATTCCTCATTTCTAAGGGAATAAGCTCAAAGCATGTGTTTGGCATAACAATTCATTGTTAGCCACCTACTTAACATCAGAAAGCATGTGAGTGATCATTTCCCTTGTAGAATTCAGGACATTTATTCTCAGAAAGCTATTTCTACACTCAGAAAGTCTAGCAGCATTGGAGAGATGAATAATCATCATAAACACATTAGGTTTGTAAATCCTGACCAAATCACTGTTTTCAAGATGGTTATTTCTTGGTGCATAGTAGCCTGAGAGAATCAACAGCAACAGTGGCTTCTGCATCCAGAGCCAGCAAACCCAGTGGATACCATTAGACCACAGAGCTCTGAGCACCTGCAGGTGACCAGGGAGCCCAATGGGGAGGATATTGCTAAGAGCACAGATGCTGAGGCCAGAATAACCAGGTCAAATCATGGCTTGCACCTCTGGGTCTCAGTGTCCCTACCTGTGAAGTAGGGATACTCGTCTACCTCATTTCCCTCAAAGAGTGACGGTGCTAATTAAATAGGCTAATAAAGAGAGTCTCTGACACAGAGTAGGTGCCCTCAGACTGTCAGCTGGAAATCTGTAATCAAAATGGGTAATGGTGCTTCCTGGCATTCACAGGAGCCATGTTTACTGGGTTGTTATTTCCCTGCCTGGAGCCACCCCAGCGGGAGCAGAGAACATGGAAGCCACATGGGAGGCTTTTGTAGAAAAAAGAGAACTTGGAATTCTCATTGCTGCTACCCCTGCCACACCTGCCACTCAGAGCCTTGTCACCACAGAGAAGGTCAGCCTTGCTCTTGGTGTTGCCACCAATGCACTGGCTTTGCAGCAGTACATTTGTTAGATCACGTTTCCCCCAATATGGGCAAATACATGCAACGAAAATCCAGGAGCCTAACGGAAGCCAAATCTCAGACAGGAAAGCCCCTGGTGTCCAAACCCCTTGAGGTTGCAAGCTTTAGAGCTCATGGACAAGATAGAGATGCTGGTGTAAGCTGGGGCCCTGGGGCCTGGGAATAGGAATCTCTGCGCATATGACCAGCACCACCACCGAACAGGACAGCTCTGGGCAGTGCCAGGACCATGTTCATCCCTCCTGTTTAAGTTTCAGTACATATTTAAAGGTTGGCTTTGAGCAAGATGCTTTAGCATTTTCACCTTGAAACAGCTAGATGCCTTAGAAAAGTATGTTCATAAGCCAGAGTCAGCAGCCCCCCAGAAAAGATGGGAGGCACTTCCTCTGTCTCCCTCCATGGTGTGTGTGTGTTGATGTAGGTTCATGTGGGGAGTACACCTACTCAGGCAGTATGGCATAACCTCAGTTGTGAGCAATACCCCCTTTGCCACTTTCAGAACCAGGATGAATGGATTGTCCCAAAGCCTTACCCAACCTCCTTGGTGCTCCACTGCCCTCCTTGGGGTGTAGGAGTCCACTCTGCATAAAACATTAATCTTTTGGCCAAAGGGAAATTGATTCTCAACATGACGTATGGCACAGAGGCCTAAGTAGAAACATTTGGAGGGGCTGTGGCGATGTGTTTTGTGTTCACCCCCAGTTACTCAATGACAAGGGCAGTCACTGGAACACTTGAAATAACACTGGGGTCAGGAATAAGTTATGAGAAGAGTGAACTATTAACGGAGGTCGGGAGTTCTGAGTAACACAGACCTCCCTGGCATCGCCATGTTTTCCAGCAAAAACAAAAGGCAGCGCTGGGTCTGCTGAAAGGTGTTTCACAAGACCCACTGCTGTTCATCATATAAAGCAGCGGTTCTCAACCTGTGGGTCGCGACCCCTTTGGCGGTCGAACGACCCCTTCACAGGGGTCGCCTAAGACCATCCTGCATATCAGATATTTACATTATGATTCATAACAGTAGCAACATTACAGTTATGAAGTAGCAACAAAAATAATTTTATGGTTGGGTCACAACATGAGGAACTGTATTTAAAGGGCCAGAAGGTTGAGAACCACTGATAAAGGGAGTGTCAATGAGCTTGGCCACATACATACGGAGTGTCTTACATCCTCGGTGCCTCTTCTGCATGCCCTCATGCTTGATGGAGACACTGTATGGACAGTAATTGTGGGATCCCAGTGGGGAGGATATTGCTGACACTTCACTCTGCAAGCTGAGCTCACACGCTCCCATGTGTCATGCCCCATGCCCAAGGAAAAGCAAAGGTAATATATGCTGATGTCAAACAAAGTAACAGTCGTTCAAACTAGCTATCTGATTACAGCCACAAACAGTAAGAAACACCACAATGAAGCCCTAGCGGGTTTTGCTCAGTGGATAGAGCATCGGTGTGTAAACTAAAGGGTCCTGGGTTTGATTCCAGTCAAGGGCATGTACCTCAATTGCAGACTCCTCCCTGGCCCCGGGGCCCTGGTCAGAGCACATGCAGGAGGCAACCAATCCATGTATTTCTCTCACATTGATATTTCTGTCTTTCCCTCTCCCACACTTTCTAAAAAAATCAACAAAAAAATATCCTTGGGTGAAATGTAAAAAAAAAGAAAGAAAGAAAGAAAGAAAAAGAAACACCACAATTAATAAAATGAGAGAGACTTACATACAAATACTAACAGAAATGAAGAAAAAAATGTAAGCTGTTGTAGGGTGCGGCTATAGGGTTAAGCCTCGGACTGACCTGTTGGCAAAGTCACAAACAAGTCCCAGCTTAGAGGGCACAGTCCTCTTAGCATAATTAGGCTTGACCTTATGACATTCCCTAGATCCTATCTGGGAAGCTAATGGGCTGAGGGAGATGTAGCAAGTGCTGCCAAAACAAGTGAAACTCACAAGAACATTGTAACTATGGTGACCACTACCTTGTTTACCTCTGGCTATAAAATAAAGGCTCAGCTTCCCTCTGGATCTCTCTCTGTGGCCTCAGCCAGGCGCAGGAAGATCCACCCAGCTGTGGCCTCAGCCAGGCACAGGAAGATCCACCTAGCCTAGACCCAGCTTATTCTCGTTGTCTGTCATTTCTTCATCCTTTCGCCGCCCTCACTCAGGCTTTCGAACCCTTGGCTGAACTGGCTTGGCACATGCTATTATTTCAACCATTAACTCAGGTTCAAATAGTGAAATGAATTTCTTGTTATATCATTTCAGAATATTATTGTTCCCTTTGTTTCCTGAAATATCTGCTCCCCCTTCATTGTCATCTCTTTCTTTATATGTAACTATGAGTCATTCTGGGAGTGAGTAGCCTCCTAACCTAGAAGTGACCTATAGAATAGTGGGTCATTATTTCTGTCCCTGGAAGAAGTGATGTGTCTTTCTCCTTCATCAGAGAGAAGTCCGGACAAGCAGTGGCGGGCAGGGGGTAGGCTTCACAGGTCTTAGAGGCTCCTGCCATCTGAGTGCCACCGTTCTAGGACACAGCACACAGTGCCACATCAGTGTCCGAGACTGCCATTGGAGCTCCCACCATTGTGTCCACTTTCCAGCCAGCAGGAAGGAGGCAGCAAGGAGCACACCCATCCTTCAAGGATTTCACCTCTGCTGACATTCTACTGGCTGGAACTGTTCTCCTGACCTTGCCAAGTGTCATTGAAAACTGGGACATGACGTCTTTACTTGAGGTAACCACATGCCCAAATCAGAATAAAATAATGCGGGTCAGATTAGTTAGGAAGAAAGGACAACAACTGCTAGGAGTTGTTCTTGTTATGATATGAGAAGATTAATCAAGTGGTCAAAGAGGTGACATTTATCATGAGGTACAAGTTTAAGTTTCTGGGTCATATGAAGGCAGGACTGCATACTTGCTTTCTATTTTTCTGACACCCAGGCTGTCCCTAAGAACACCACTTCTTAGCACCCAGTGAAATCTGTCCTTCCATCATTGGAACTTCATCCAAGTGCATTTTGAAAGCACAACTAAAACTGTTGTCCAAATGAGAGTTGCCATTCCAAGCCTTTACTTCAAACTTGCCTGGCCATCGATTAGGGATTCTACTTTAGAAATAGACTTCTAGACCAGCCCCTGAGAAACAGCAGAATCAAAACCCCATGCCTGCACATCCCAGGTCATCTCCAGAAAGTAGTGGACTCCACAGACTGCAATGTTGTCCAGTGAACAGGATGACCACCCACGTGGCCAGCAGGCTTCTGCTGGCAATCCTAAAGAGTTCCTCCTGCAATTACTGCTTTCACCTTTCTCCACTGTGACAGGTGTGTGTTAAGGAGTTCCATCTTGAGAATCTACAAATAGGTAGAATTATTATCCCACCCTGTTTTACAAATGAGGAAATTAAGGCTTAGAGAAGGTGAGTAACATATCCTGGTTGGTGGTGGGGACTTGGGCAAGGTGACCTCAGAGCCGCAGTCCCCACCACCATTGTAGACATGGTCAACTCCATGCCTGTTCAGGCCAGGAAGGGCCTCATACTGTATCTTTGAAACTTGGTTAAACTAAAATATAATTTTAGAGAAGAAGGCAGCAAGATGCTGTACACTTTGTGTAAAATTTCCTATAAGCATATTCAAGCCAATTTATTGTGGCTGCAAACTAAATTTAGTGGCTTCAAACCACTCTTCTTTGCATTAGTATTGTTTCAAAGCCAATGATGGATTTGTTAATATGATTTTTATATGCCTAGCTTCTCTCCAGCTTTCTCCCTAGAGATGGATTGTTGGGTAGGGAGTTTTAACATTCACATGTGTCTTTTATTGTAATTGTATTAACCAATACCTGCTGATTTCCTACTTATGGCCCCTGGGACTCTAGTCTGGAAGCTGCCCCCTGAACCAGCGTGGCCTTTACTGCTGTGATTCATTTTTTATGGGTAAAAACTATCATTATCAACTGGTTTGTAAAAGAGCAGTTGAGCCCTGGTCTGAAGACACCTAGTGGGTGAGAGGCCAACATTGTGGACTGGGTCCTTTCCTGCCTCTCCAGTCTTCCCTCTGCTCTCTCCCACCCTAATTTTCCTGCCACCTATTTTTCCATCACTGATAAGTTCTCATCTATATTGATATACATCTATATGGATATGAAAATCCACAATAGGTGTAGAGAACATTGCAATTATAAATAACATCATATTAAATTACTTAATGGTTTTTGGTGTTATGCAGTGAGACCTATATTATCTCATGGAATTTTCAAGGTCAATGATGTAAAGTGATTAAGGAAAAAATATCCTCAGCTACAGATTACATTATTAATTCAAAGCAATTTTATGAATAATGTACATTATAGCTACAACAATTTAGAATGTCAAACTCAAACCAAAGTCTTACTTCTCCCCCAGTGTTCTCTCCTACATAACAAAGCACTTTAGCTCATGAACTTGACCTTCATAATCATTCAACCTTCTCACTTTACCAGCATGTCAGTCACTCAGAGAAGCCTAAAGAAGTGGGAATATTTTTCTAAAATGCTACTGATAGTGAAACTAATTTTTCCATGAGTAAAACTAATAATTCCTTCAAGTTTTAATGATTGAGGAGTCGATTCCAATTGAGATTGTAAACTAAGTAAAAAAAAAATAAATAATTTTTCTAAAGAAAATGTCCCTCAGTGATTCCTGTCAGACCTGTATGTATTGTGAATCAGACACTGAGGTTTAGGAGTCCAGATGCTAGGTTGATAATTCCTCAAAATTCAGACTTTGTTTCCTACTATAGTCTTAGGACAAATATATCAGTGAATAAATGATACCCATATGGTGGGATATTGCATAGAAATTTAAATGAATAAACTAGATACCCAGTATGAATACAGAGTGCAACAATAATAAAATGTTGAGAGGTTAAGAGAAAAACTGTGGGCCTCAAAAGTTATTAGATGGAGCAAATGAGTGGTCCAAGGTCTTCATTTTGTCAATTAAGGTACCTCAGGGGTTAAATGGCTTACCCAAGATGAAAAACATGGTCCCCACAGACATCCACAGCCAGCTGCCAATGTAGAGGCATTCTAGGTGGATTACTCTGGTCCATGACACCCATAGAGCAGACATGGCAAATCAGAGGACTCACATGTACCCCTGATAAAGGAGAGAAATGTTTGTACTTTTAAGATCATGGTTCATTTCAAATGGATCTAGTAAATTCTGTGCCTATCACAGACACCAGGACCAGCACTAAGTTTGTGTTGAAAGCACCATATATTTGGGGAGGGAGGTGCCCTGCTCCAGTGCCTGGGTAAGACTGATTGGCTACTTGCATGAAAAGTAGGGTCCCATAGCTGGACCACTCAGTGTCTCAGTGCTGCATCTGATGACACGTGGCACCCATGCCATCCAAAGTCTGACGCCCAAATGTTTGCCATGTCCCCAACATGGAGAACCTCACTGTGATTCCATGAGCCAGAACTCAGTGGTGGTCCTCTGGGCCCTTGGAACAGGCAGACTTCATAGATTCTGGTCATGCAGGGTCTGTGCATGTGGAAAGGAATTCTCTAGGCAGCAAGCATATAGTTTCTATTCTTTCCAACAAGAGTTTCTTACAAAGGATCCCTTTGGTGGCTATAACCTCCAAGAAAACCTTGAACTGCAAATAGGCCTGCAACTCTGGCCTCCCTTAATCCTGGGCTTAATGTGTGCACACATGTGTACATTCACTTTTCTTTCTCTTTTTTTTTTTCCTGCTTCTTTTTCCAAAAAATTCTCCATAAAATCTATTTCTGTACATCAAGAATTCTTAATGGGTTTATTATTTTTGAGCCAAATGTTGTATTCATTATTTTGTATTGTAGTGTTTTATATGCTTTTCTACATTAAAAACTTGCCCCCCAAAATAATGCTGGAATTTAATTCTCGAAGGGGGCAGAACATGGACCTCATTGTCAAGTAGCTGTGTGCCATCATGAACCAAGAGCCCACTTTCCTAGAGCGAGTGGGCATGGCCCTGATCCTCACCGCCCAGTCAACCTCTGACCGCCCTCTCACATGGGCTCTCGCCCAGTTCTTCTTACCTCAGAGAAGTTTCCCTGACAGTTTATTCTCTTACACACACAAAGAGATTCCTGCTGCTGAGGAAAATGTGTCCATTATATAACTTTTATTTACTTGTGGGAAAATTAAAGTTTAAAAGGTTCTGGTAAATCTCTCTTACTGAACTTCCTTTGAAAACCTGATTAGGTACTTTCCCTAAAACTAGTAATTTTTAAAGTAGAGGAATGATAATAATAATTATATATATAAAAGGCTAAGTGTCCGTCCGTCTGTCCGACCAGTAGCTATGATGCGAACTGACCACCAGGGGGCAGATGCTCAACACAGGAGCTGCCATGATGCACACTGGCCATTTAAAAATAAACCGCACTGCGGACCTGGTGCCGACAAACCAACACTTGGCTTCCCCCAAGTGGGACACAGGCCCGGCCACCACCCCGTAGCGACACCCCACCAAATCTCAGCCAATGCTGTCAAGACCCCATGGCGCAAAATGCAGCCCACAGCCCAGCCCAGCTCATGAACTTGACCTTCATAATCACTCAATCTTCTCACTTTACCAGCATGTCAGTCACTCAGAGAAGCCTAAAGAAGTGGGAATAGCCCTAACTGGTTTGGCTCAGTGGATAGAGCATCGGCCTGTGGACTGAAGGGTCCCAGGTTCGATTCCGGTTAAGGGCGTGTACCTTGGTTGTGGGCACATCCCCAGTAGGGGGTGTGCAGGAGGCAGCTGATTGAGGTTTCTCTCTCATTGATGTTTCTAATTCTCTATCCCTCTTCCTTCCTCTCTGTAAAAAAATCAATAAAATATATTTTTTAAAAAAAGAAGTGGGAATATTTTTCTAAAATGCTACTGATAGTGAAACTAATTTTTCCATGAGTAAAACTAATAATTCCTTCAAGTTTTAATGATTGAGGAGTCAATTCAATTGAGATTGTAAACTAAGTAAAAAAATAAATAATTTTTCTAAAGAAAAAATATATTTTGCCAAATTTTCTGTAACAATTTTTTTTCATGAATTTATAAGAAACTTTAGTACTTATGTCAACCATTAGGCTTTCATGAAGTGTCTTTCTTGGGGGGTAAGTGTGTAATTTGTCTTTTGAATCATTTATTGTTTTACTCTGGCCTTGGCCCTTAGTCCCCCCAACAGTGGTTTGTGTTCTTTGGGGACATTTTGCCTGTTGGTTGTCACCTTAAACCAGCTCTGCCTTGAGTTTGCCCTGTACTGTCTCTTCAACGTTTCTTCTCTGTGGATGGCACCTCTGTTTTGATTTTTGATTTTGTTTTACAGAAGTGTTCCATCTCCCTAAAAACCTTGAATAGAGAGAATGGAACTCAACACAAGTGATTAAAAGTACATGTTTTATTCCCTCGGATGGGAGGGTAAGAAAAGGTATGAGTTTTCATCATAAGGGAAGTGAAAGAGAGGAGATAACCTAATGTCTGACAATATCCGTGAAGTACCAAGGCCACCTGTAGTGGATGGTGTCAGATCTTAATGAGAGATATCTTATCCCCATTAGGACCAGCCTGCAGGGCGGTGTGGGCACAGGACAGGGTGCTGAGCCAATGGCTGCCCTCCAAAGATCAGGATGTGTACCTTTGCAGGAATCTTCTGCCCATGGAATTTTATCTCTTTATTTCTCATCTCTTCCTTTCTATTATTACTAAGATTCAAACACTTTCTGCTACTTGTTGACATAAGAAACATCCAAACCTATAAAGATCTTTTATGAGTTTATTTGAACCAAACTGCCAGGAAGCAAAATTTCACATGCTTCAGAGAATGACAGCTTTGCAGCTTCTTTTATGTATTTGAAATTAATGAGAGAGCATACAGAAGATTACAAGGAGGTGGAAGAAAGCAAGGCAGGGATTGGATTACAGAATAGACTCAGAAAATCTGAGCTCAAATACTGTATTTGCCACTCCCCTAAACAGTAAATAAATACTCTCTGGTTTGGGAGTTTAAGGTTTTGCTCTGTGAGAAATGGGAAAAATAGACCCCTACCAGGATTGATGTGTGATGTACAGGAAACAGGTGAGTCTCAAGGAGTGGTAGTCAATGAAGAATCCAGAGGAAGGGGGGTGAGGGGCATGTCACCGGGAGCACAGATGGGAGAAATAACATTGACAAAGAGAAGTGCTTGTCCACTTAAGATGTGAGAGCAGCTTAGGACCCGTGACACCGCGGGCAACACCTCAGTGGCTCTGTCACTAATAGGTGATGTGCTATGAAATTCATCTGTACAGAGATATTTATATTCAATTCATTGTGTTCATCTGTGGAGCAAGAGGACCAGCCCCATGAATGTGTATAGGAAAACGACTCCTCTGAACTCATGAGCCCTGTATTCTGGACAGTTGCACAGAAAGCTTATGCTGTACTTATTCCTGAAATCCTGTGCCTAAAAAGGAAAGTTTAAAGACACCTCTCTAGGTTATGTCCCAAGTCAGAGCAGACAACCAGTTTCCAAAGGCAGTGTGTTGTTAAGGCTCAGCTTCAAAATTGCCTGGCCAGCTTTATGCCTCACTTGGAAGCATTAATGAGTGTCTTGCATTTACGACACTTTGAAGTTGTTAAATGGAAATAGGTCATTAGATTAACACGTACTTTACAAATATTCCATTATTTCCCAGATTCCCCACTGAGTAAAAGAGGCATCTGCAAATCTAATTTGAAAGATTGGTTTGAAGTGAAGCTTTGGCAAACTTCCCGGAGTCTTTGGTTTTCTGGGTCCCTGACTCTTCGTTTGTCTCCTGGAGTCATCTTAGGGGTGTGAGCACTGCCACCAAACCCAGGCCATTCCTCAAACAACCAGGAAAGAAATACACTTAATAAGAATTCACACCCAAAATAAACATGCATTTTATATGCAACATATGTAATAGAAAAGTTGCATGTGCTCTTACTGTATTCAAGTTAATATGGGGTTTCCTAAAAATAAGGACCTGAAAATAAATATCGGTGAAGGAAAGATAGGAATTGTCAAAAAAGAAGAGGTGCTCTTACTGTATTCAAGTTAATATGGGGTTTCCTAGGAGGTGCTAAAAATAAGGACCTGAAAATAAATATCAGGTGAAGGAAAGATAGGAATTGTCAAAAAAGAAGAACTTATCCTTTAGTCCTTTATGAATTACTAGCACTTTTGCATTTTGTAAAGTTTCCTTTAGAGATTTAATAGAGTCAACTGTTACTAATCCATGTGGAGGTCAAATTCTGAGTCTTGCAGACAAAGTATGCATGTTCTATTTAATTTTATTTATTGGTCCCTCTGTGCTTGCAACTCTTTATAACCCACCTCCATATCTGTGCTACTCTGTCCTCCCTTTGCCACATTCCAAGTAAAACTTCTATTGTGCTATCTTTTGCCCCCCCCAAAAATATCTTTTGATTATTTACAATTAGCATTCAATACTAGTAGATGTTGCAAAATATATAAAATTGAAAAAGCAAGCATTCCTTTATTATGGAGGTTACTAAATGAGTTAGATGTTAAAAAATAAGGATACATGGCAAGATATACATGCCAAGAGAGAAAGAGGGTTTATTAATCATGTGTTTTCTTTTCTGTATCGTTGATGCTTTGAAACCTGAATGTTGTTAGGCCTGGAAAGAGGGCTCCTCACAGGGCTCACCTGCAAGTGCACCTTTCATACGCTAACCAGCCAACCCAGAGCCCTTTATCTGGCACTTACACTTGGGACACTGCCTTAGTCAACCCAAATGCCAGACATCTAAGAATGGCCCCTATCCCCAGAACCCACTGCAGTTATTCAAATTAGCCAACCCCAAGCCTTCCTGCAGTACCTGATCTGTTTCTTCTGGTGGAAACCACAAAAAAAGGTTCTTGCCCACTTTTTCCAGCTCTCCCTCTGCCTCCTGACCCTGATGCTCCCAAATGTGCCCATCATGTGATATGCACCCCCCCTTTTGGGATCTGTGAGTAACAAACTATATTTACAGTGAAGTCATCTCATGCTCTGTTGGCCTTACTGTACCTGAATAATAATAATTATAATATAATAAATAATATAATATAATATATATTTTAAAGAGAGAGAGAGATGATAAGTGAAGTGACTGAGTAAGCGAGTGAGGCTTGAAGAAGGATGTAGTATCAGTCCAGTCTATAAAACATGGGAAGGCTTTGGCAGGCAGAGAGGGAAGGCGCTATGTCCAAAGAAAAGCACTAGAAGAGAAACCAATATAAGATATCTTGCTCAATCAGCAAAATGGTCAGTGGGGTGGCGTTAGATCACATGCAGCTTTATGTGGATAAGCTGTGGGTGATGCAGATTAATTCCACAGTGTGGATTGGAGAAGACTGAGCCTGCGTTTACTCTGAAGGTCACTCTGGCACCAGAAATAAGTCCACCTTGTTAGATAAGTGGGTAGGTGGGTAGGTGGATTGAACAATTTCTAATGCCATGTGCCTTTACATAAATCATCATCAGGTAGGATTTGTTTTGGGGGTTAAAGGGGACCTGAATGGGGTGCAAAGAGAGATGAGGGAGGCTAAGGCCTGGGCTGCAGAGGCCAAGTCAGATGCTGCATCTGAGGACCATATCCCAGATCAAGGTCAGGAATCAAGGGAACAGGCTGAGAGACGTGGTGACAACTGAGTTAAGGCAAGTGACTTAGAACTGAGTGTGGGGTCATATGAAGGTCAGAGACTTGATGTTCTGGACAGCAGCCATGTGTGCAGGGCCTGATGAGCAATGAAAGGGTCTGTTAATACTTTGTTTCTTGGACTTCCCTCAGCAGCAGCCTAAGAGCTGCCATAATTTAGCTCAGCCCAGTAGGTTCCTCCCCAATAAAAACTGTCTATGTCTTTTTTACTACTTCTGTCTTAACCCACGCCCATCACACACACATATCTTTCATTTTTAGGACCAAGTCCAGAAAGTACATAGCCTACCAGTTACTACTTTCCTTGGGCTCCTAAGGGCACAGGTAAATTGGAACCACCTGGGAAAGTGCTACCAAGTCAACCTTTAGACCAGTGATGGCGAACCTATGACACGCATGTCAGAGGTGACACACAAACTCATTTTTTTGGTTGATTTTTCTTTGTTAAATGTCATTTAAATACATAAAATAAATATCAAAAATATAAGTCTTTGTTTTACTATGGTTGCAAATATCAAAAAATTTCTATATGTGACACGGCACCAGAGTTAAGTTAGGGTTTTTCAAAATGCTGACACGCCGAGCTCAAAAAGTTCGCCATAACTGCTCTAGTCCCTTATAAACATAATGTGCTAACAGGACTGAGCAGGAATTCTTGCTGACTGCATCCCTGCCGTTACATACATCTTGATTTGCTGCCACATTTGTGGGCAAATTTAGGAAGGGAGAGTTTATTATGGAACTGCAAACCTACTTTATTATAGCTATCAAAAATAATAATAAGCAAAGCCACTTTAATTTTTTTAATTGATTTGAGAGAGAGAGAGAGAGAGAGAGAGAGAGAGAAATATCCATTTGTTATTCCACTTATTTATGCATTCGTTGGACACTTCTTCTATGTGCCTCGACTGGGGATCAAACTCACAACCTTGGTGTAGCAGGAGGATGCTCTAACCCACTGAGCTACACTGCCAGGGTTAAACAGAGCCACTTTAAAATGGAGTTGAAGCTGTCTTCCCAGAGGAACAGTTTTGCAAGTCTTATGCCTCAATAAAACAGGGCAAAATAACCTTTGGACTGGAATAAGGCAACATTGTGTCCCAAACAACTGTTTGCAAAGATAACAATAAAGCAGCTATTATTATGACTACTGGGCTGAAAATTAAAAACATTGTATAGTATTAGCGTTATTATGTTATCTGCACCAATAGAAATGCCTTCCTTCTATTGATGTAATTGCCCCCCTTCCCTTTCTCATAAATACCCCTTGCCTTTGTCTCCTAATCAAAACACTGTTTGGGCTTCCGCCTAAATCAGTGTGCCCTGAAAAGCTATTCTTATTGCTTTCAAATAAATGCATGTTGCCTCTCACTTTGAAAGGTCTTGTATGTTTTGGTTAGCTTTAGACTGTGAGCCCCAAACATGTTGGGACTTATATCGATACCACACATGGTGCCCAGAAGCTGCTGATTAAGTGGAGCAGCAGCCTGGCTGTCACTTCTTCAAAATTGTACAGCATCTCAAAGGGCACATACTCACCCCTTCATAGCTGTCATCTCTGTCAGACAACCAGGCTCTCGTTGGCTAAATCTGCCCTCTGCTCTGATCTTCTGATTGGGGCTTTGCTCTTACCATCTGCTTCTGTGTCTGAGCCTCCACCCCTGCCCTGGAGCCATTTTCTGCCTCTTGGTTCTGCCACACAGTTCTGCACTGAGCTATTGTTCATGTGGCCCAGTTCTGAGCACCAGTGTCCCCTTGCCTGGTGCCAACTGAGGTCTAGCATCCACCTGGGCCTCCTGGGGTAGGTCCTTTCCTGGAATCTGATCAATTCTTCCTCCCTTCTAGTCAGTCTCTGCTCTGAAGTATGACAAAGGAGAAGCTCAGATGATGTAAAATATGTGGGCAGATTTTGAATTGAAAGGCTTAAATCCACTGCGTGTTCTAAAATGTAAACTTTCGAATTCTCGTCTCCTCTGTGGTGACTTCTGCGGGGTATGGTCGGGAGAAAGTGGACATCGATTATATGTTCACAGTTAACAGGCATTCTACCTGGGAAGACCACGTCTTCTGTGTCAGCTGTTGCCTCTGGGCACAGAAATGTTATTCTTCCAACAATTTGCATCAGTGGTTCTCAACCTTCTGGCCCTTTAAATGCAGTTCCTCATGTTGTGACCCAACCATAAAATTATTTTCATTGCTACTTCATAACTGTAATGTTGCTACTGTTATGAATCGTAATGTAAATATCTGATATGCAGGATGGTCTTAGGCGACCCCTGTGAAAGGGTCGTTCAACTGCCAAATGGGTCGCGACCCACAGGTTGAGAACCACTGGTTTGCATGCTAACATGCAAGTAAGAGCTCATGCCTTCTGCCTCTCACTAAAGCAGAGTTTGGGGGTTCTCAGGACAGGCTGGGAGGTATCTGCTCCCCTACTACTGCTCTGGAGCCTGACAATCATGGCTTTTCCTAACATAAAAGGTAAGAGGAAACTTGAATGTAGCCCTGTTCCTTCACAGAGATAGTCCCAACCACGTGCTGGGACCTTGAGTGGGAGAGATATAGCTGTGAGCAAGACATTCCAGGAGAATGAAGGCAATAAACAAGGTTCCCAGCAAATGCATGATGTGATGCCAGGTAGAGGAAGAGAGAGAAAGAGAATAAAGCTTGCTAAGCAGAGGGATGTGATGATCTGTTCTGAGAAAAGTGTGTTTGGTCAGAACTTCCCAAGTGAAAAGACTGGGGAAAAATGAGGATGATATTGTCCAGGACTGTCTGATCAACAGTTTAATTTTCTAGAAAGTGACTTTTCAACATCTAAATTCACACTTCATAATCAGTGTCTGTCCCTGCTAAGAGGGATCTACCCAGTGTTTGAGGCAGATAGAGTTTGAAAAAGCATAATCTATATTTGCATTCACTTAATTTATCTTAGTTATTATATATTTAGTTTATTCTTAAATTCCAAATTGTATCAAAGTGTGGACGAAAAAAGGACCACATGCTAACCTGACTAACTCAGGAAAGGCCTGTGAGGTGGCCTTGCAAACTCAAGAGACCTAAATAACCACAAAAGGTGGTCTGAAATAAAAACCTTTAATTAAAAAGCAATTTATAGTGGGTAGTCATATCCTAGGCCAGTATCTTCCCTGATAAAGATCAACTTCAATCTTTACTGAGCCTATTGTCTTTTTGCATCTTTAACATACCTGTGAAATGTCAGGATAACTAGTAACTCCACTTTTTCTGGACCCCCTTAGGACACAACTAAGTGTTCCTGGGTGCCAGGACTGAGACCATAAATTCCCTCATTGTTATAGTTATCATGTTAATTGTTGACTGTTAACTATCCTGTTCCCACCTAACTAAATGAAGTATGTGTCTATCATTTTCCTTTTTATCCAATCCCAGAGCCCCCACTACCACTTGTTTTGCTCTCTCCAGCCTCCCTAACCTATCACCAATGGATTTTATGTAACTCACTTAAGTCTTCTCTTTTGATTGTAATGTATGAAACAAGGTGAAAAACTGCCATTCTCAGGAGCATTATCCCAATACCGTGAGATTCTGTTTCCTGGCACTTGTTGACAGTTTGGCTCAAATAAACTCACAAAAATTCTTTATAGCTTTGAATGTTTTTTATGTTAACAAAAGGATGCTACCAGACTTGTACACTTACCAATCTGAATTTAGAAAGACCAGCCAAATGCATCAGCTCTTTTGAGTGAACTGGTAGACAAAGCTAGAAAGTGAGAAGCTCTTATTTGAATTATACATAAGTAAAAATTGAGAATTCAGATTTTCCAAAACAAATTATTGCTTAGTTATCAGGAATCAACGGAGACATTTTCATCCTAGTGATTTTACAGACCCACACTTTCTTCATTAAAGAAACATTACTAATAGGATAGTATGTACACTGGTCGTAATCTGTAAATACTACCATGTGGTTACTGATCTGGAATTTTGGAATTTGGGAGCTTGGATTTCTCCATCTCATGAAGATAGAATAAGACAGCTGAGCTAAAATTGCTCCATAATGGAGTCATGGTAATTAGCTGTAAATGGGGGGGAGGTTGCCATTTGAATCTGTCCCAGGGCACTAAGCACCACATACACTGTGGTGTTTGCAACATTGCAGATGAGATTCTATATCTCTGAAAATCATCTGATGTTTTCCAGGCACTTTTATAAACAGTAAGACTGGTTCTTTTCTCCCATGAATTGTGTGAGTCTGATGGGCAGTCAGTCCACTTAGTCAAGGTATTCACACATGAGATGTGATATGGGAAAATGAATCGGATTGGTCACAACAGATTTGCTGTGTAGTTCTTGGTCTCCAGTTGGCAGAAATGCTAAACTCTGTTCAAGGAAGCAATCTTTATTCTGGAATAATCACTGGAACTACTTCTCATGCAAATCAACTAGATTTGGAACTACTTCTCACGCAAATCAAGTGGCTTTGGAAGCAAAGTTTTAAACTGAGGAAATGTTGATATTCATGTTTAATTTGGTCTGTACTGATCTGATACTGCCAATTATTTTTCCCATTTGTTTTATTTTGTCAGAGTAAAGATACCATTGCAATTAGCTAGTTATTAGTAATAGGAAAGAAGCAAAGGGGAAGCCAGATATTAGAAGCATGTCATTTGGGCAGCTTCACCAGGAAGCTGCAACTTTGCACTCCCCAAGGAGCCCCCATTCTATTCACTGCAAAACACTGGGAGAAGGGATCCAACAAAGGGAAGATAGATCCATGCCCCATAAAGTTGGGGTAACATAGGGAAGGTACTTGCCTGTCAGTCAAACCTGGGGACAGGGATGGTTGGCCAGAAAGGGTGTGGCCACTGCAAGTGCAGGAAAATTTGGGACATTATCTCCTAAACAAAGGAGTTCACTCTCTTGTTGCTCTTGACATGCTTGACTTGTGACTCTTACTTCTCTTGTGCTTTGGCTCATTCTTGGTTTCCTTGCATTTGCCTGTGTTTCCTCCATAGCCATGTGGCCCTGTGGACCCCACATGTAATCAACTAAGGACTGCAGCAGGGAGCACAAGCTAAGCTAGCCTGATGCTAGACTGGACATTGCTCCAACATAGAAAGGAAACTCTGGATACTGACTCTGATTTTAGCTCTGCTGAAACTAAAGCTATACTTTTTCTATAACTGTACCGAAGGAAATGGGACTTTGTAAACTCAGGGATTTGATTCCACAGAAATAAAATTTCCTACAATATGACATCCTCCCATTCAAGTCTCAAAAAATTCTTTTTCTTGGGATAGTGAAAGAATTTCACCCCCATAAGCAACTGGAGGAGATGAGGCCCTCTCCCCTCTGTTAACAGTAGTATGTACTATTTTTATATAAATGCATTAAATTTCATTTAAACTTTAATTCTACTTATACAGCAATTTCTACATTCCAGGCATTGTTCTAAGTTCTAAATTGATACTTACAAGTATCAATTTATTGCATCCTCATATCAACCTTCTGAAGAAGGTTCTGTTTTTATCATGTCGTGTACATAGATGGAAAAATGAAGTCTCCTTGAAGGGAAAAATAAGACATTTGCGGGGCTAGCTTTCTGAATCTGTGCTAGCAACCTGCCTTCTGACATACACCCTTGCTTGCTGATAACCATACACTTTTGCTTGCCGATAAACTCCATTCTTATCAAACTTCCTTCTTATCTGTGATGCCTCTCCTGCCTTTCAGAACCTGTTTCCCGGAATACTCCCATTTTACAGAGGCCATAAACCATGAACCATATAGAATCCCCGGAGGGGCTGGTGCCAGTGCTGGCAAGCCTCTGGGTGTAATCTCACTTCCTCCATCCCAACTCACGAGGGTCTGCAAAGCCCATGAAGGGTCCAGAAGCCTGATCCATATTTTTGGGACAAAGAAACTAAGAGTATAAAGGGAAAGCTTCATCCATATTCATCACTCAGGATTTGGAGACTGATTCCCCTGAGTCACGGCACTAGTGCAATCTGCAATAAAGGCAACTTTTCTGAATATCCTCATGAGTGCCCAGCTGATTAATTCTCCCACACCACCTGGCAGCTTATCTGCAACATCCTGGGGGTTAGAAAATGTACCCAGGGTCATATTCTGGCAGTCTCAATTTTATTTTATTTCTCTGGAAAATATTCTAATTTAATATTAGTTGAGTAATTTAATATTTTAGTTTTTGTGTACTTTTAAGAGTATATGATTGAAGTTTACTACCATAACAAAATCTAAGACTTTGTTCTATAGTAAGTAAATTTAACCCATTGTATGTATTGTTATAATTTTTTGTATTCTGTTGTCACACCCTATACCTTCTGATTTTTATTTTCCCTGTTGTTATTCTCTATTTTTTCCATATATTCAAAATATATTATTTACTTTTCTATTCTCATATAATCTTATTTTAGCCACCAGTATTTACTTTCCACTTTTCAAGAGGATCTTAGCTTAATTCTCTAATGTTCAAAGTTACTAATAAAGCCTATATGTTGACTCCCTAATCTGTTGAATAGAATTTTAGTAGCATTTCATTTGCTTTTCTGTGCTTTCTCCCCTTTCTGTTCCTTGAAAATATTTTGTGAAATATGAAACATGCTATTTCTATTTACCTCACTTAGTTGTATACATGTGTACATACTTTCTTTTTCAGTAATCATCTTTGTCATTTTATGTCAGCAATGATCTAAACTTTCTATTTTAGTACTAAATACCACTTATTAAATATCATATCTCCCAAATAATAAGCACATAAGTATCTATATCTTCCCAAAGCTGAAAAAAACCTACACACTTATGATGTTTCAGGAAAAAATATGACAAAATGCACAGCCAAACACATCCTAAAAGAACCCAAAAGCAAGGATAAGTGATGGTTCTTTGAGGATCCGAACTGAAGAACAAAATCAAACCTGCTTCCAGACTTCTCCGCAAAAGTAAATGCCAGATCACAACAGTGTTTGGAAGGAAAATGCTGTGGTTTACACATGTTATTCCAAGTTGACTTTGTTGTGATGCAGGGAACAGGAATACATCATCAAATGTGCTCTATTGTCCCTGGTGTCCCTCCTCAGCGATAGTCTGACTTGAGTCAAACTCTGCCATCCTCTTTCATGGGGACACTTAGCTCCAGGTTGATCTCCACTCCCAGTAGCTGGGGAAGGAGGAGGAGAACGGGGATGAGCTCTTTCTTGCTATGTGTGTAGATCAGTGCGCCTAACCCCAACACATCTGCAAGCCATCGCTGCCATTCTTGTTGTGCAGATAGAAAAGTGAGGTCCAGAGAGACCAGATCAGCTGCAGAGCCAGATCAAGCACATGGACCCATTGATAAAGACAGGTGATTCCAGGTCTGCAAGCAGAGAGTAGAAACAGCTCCCCTTCAGGACTGGTATTTAGGAATTCACTATGTGGTTCTCCTGGCAACTAACCAACAGCCTAGGGTACAAAGCCAACTCATTAGCATTACAAAAGACACCTTTAATGCTCTCAGCACTTGGGAAATTCCAAGGGTTTTAGGAGCCCTGTGCCACAACTAGAAGACCCTGTGTGTGTGTGTGTGTGTGTGTGTGTGTGTGTGTGTGTGTTTATCTTATTATAAGTCACAGATCACATTATTGCACTGTGTTCTTGGCAGTTCTGGTTACACCCAGTGTACCAGTTTCCCTCATCTCAGCTCCCAACCCAGACCCCCAGGCTGGAGTTTGCCTTTGGTCTGTGTGATCTAGAGGCATTCTAGGTGTAGGATGAACATTGAATTCAGTGAACAGCTAAAGGAACTGGAAAAACGCTCACTATTGTAAAAAATATTGTTTCTTTCCTCACAATGGAAAGAGACTCATATTGGTATTACTAAAAAAAAAAAAAATTAAATTGAATCCTTTAAGGCCAGCCATTCTTCTTTTGTTGCATTTGTTTAAACATAGAAAGAGAGCCCCTAGTTGTCTTCATGTCAGACTTGGGGAATCTGACTCCCTGCAGGCTCTATTTGACCTAATTAGAGATTATTAGAGATCCCCACTTACTGAGCATGCAGTGCTCCCTACTCACTCAGGACAAAGGGAAACTCTGCCCTGAGTGAAACTCAGAACCTTTGTGAGACCCTTGGCTATACTGAATATGAGCCACAAAGACCAGAGAACTGCAGGATGTAACTAGTAAGAAAGATGAAGAGCAACCAGCGGAGCAAAGTGGTCACAAGCAGTAACAGGTGTACTCATGCACAAGCTCATACACATGCACAAATGTGCACACACAGGGGGCACTGACATACATAGGTGCACACACAAGTGCATGTACACAGCGTTCACAATGAAACGTACACATGCGCATGTATACACACAAACTGTGGAGAGATGCAGAACCAGGGTTGGGATTGTTGCCAGGCCCATGGCCGCCCTCCTGCCCCTCCTTGGGATCCAAAGGCTGCCCCCAGAAGCCCCTGCACAGGCAGTCCCAGGCAAGGCCAGTCGAGGGCAGCCTAAGCCCTGGGGACCAGGAGCGCAGCTACATCCCCGGCCAGATGGCCCGGAAGTGGGAGCTTCTTCCATCTCCAGGTCACCCATCACCTCACAAGCCCCAGAGCAACGCACATACACATAGATCCACGGGTTCCCCAGAAGGTTCGGGCGCCCCAGACCACACCCCATCTTCTCCACCAGGCAGGAGGGCGGACCCAGCAGGGCCTCAGCGAGTCCAGCCTTACTCCAACCAGCAGGTGTCTGCCCCTTCCACTGCGCAGGCAAAGCCCTCAGGAAGGGGGTCCGGAGAAGCGGTGCGCACAGCTAAGCACGGCCAGGCCGGTAGACAAACAGTAGGTCTGGAGGGCAACGGGCAGGCCATTCAACCTGCTCACTGCCCAGCGTCTCCAGGCCCCTCTCCACCCTCGTGAGCACGGGGCGCCCTTTGAGGATCCGACTTCGGACAGGCTAGCATCCCGATCCTCCCAGTCCTCAATGCTCTCCTTCCCCACCCCTTTTTCCCCTGCCTCTTCCCTCCCCCTCTTTTCTGCCCTCCTGCCCTCCTCCTTCTCTCTCCGCTCCTCTCCAACTCCCCTTTCTCCCCCCTCTGCTCCCCTCCTCCGTCCTCTTCGCTTCTCCCTCCCCTCCCCTGTCCTCTCCCGCCTTCCTTCCAACACCCTCCCCCATTCTCCCACGATGCGGGC
>NW_005353967.1:3532089-3537569 GCF_000412655.1 Myotis brandtii | reverse complement strand
GTGTCGCCGCTGTTTTCCAGCAGGCACCTGCGTGCGCCTGGAGACCCCCAGCGGCCTCACCTGGGAGCCCGACCAGCCGGCGTCCTCCAGGTCCTGCGGAGTGGCCCGCCGGGGTGAAAAAGGGCGGTAAGTCCGCGAGCGGGGTTCCAGTCCTTGCAGGGTAGCCGCTGGTGACCCCCTAACGCGAACGTTCATCACTTAGGAACTCTCCTAAGATACCTCTGCTTACTATGAGGGAGCACCTGAGTCCACTCACCAAGACTTACGTTATATTTCCGTGTGAACCAGCAAGAACTCACCAGCGTTATTACCACAAACATCAGAGGGAAATGCAAGGGGATATATTTTATTTTAAAAAATGAAAGAGCCAAGGAAGAATCTAGAAGTTGTATGAATGTGCGCATCGAAGAATTTTTATAAAGAGCATATTACTCAATTCTCCACTCCGCCTCCCCCCCCAGCCCCCCCACCGCCGCACCTGATTTTTAACTTAAGCTCTATCCTAGACTCAGAACCCGAGGCAGAGGTAGTCATTTCTGCTCAGCACTCACCATCTAAATATCAAAGTTGGTGCTCTCCAAGAGCATAGTGTGGCATCATAAGCAATGTCCATATCCCGTGCCACCATCTGTCATAAAAACAAAGCTGACCCTTTTGCAATGCGTGGTTTTACTTCCGCGGCTCAGAAGCAGCATTTCACAAACAGCATTGGGGAATTTCACATTTCCTGGGTGAATGGGAAAGCAGGTGTGGAACATCAGTGGCTAGATGGTTCTTATTTGAACCCAATCCATTGGGTATTATTCAATGTTAGTACTTCACATCATTTCCAACAATGAACGGTCATCTTAAATGTGAAAAATGACTTTTAGAGGGAGAACAAGCTTTGATTATCACAGCATAATTTCAGAAATTTTTGAAAATTAAAGAGGTAATAATTCAAAATACCTGAATATAATTTCTTCACCATGATAAAATAATTTAATGTCTGCATTTACTGTTGAAATTGTCTCCTTCTGGCTCAGTTGGTTGGAGCCTCCTCCCCATGCACCAAAACGTCGTAGGTCTGGTTCCTGGTCTCGGCACATACCCAGGTTCTGGGTTCAATCCCCAGTTGGGGCTCTATGGAAGGCAACCAATCCATGTCTCTCTCTCCTTCTCCCTATCTCTCTCTCTCTCTCTCTCTCTCTCTCTCTCTCTCTTTCTCTCATCAATTAAAAAATATATCCTCGGGTAAGAATTAAATTTTTTTAAATGACATCATCTCCTCCTGAACGAAGATATAAATCGTATATAAAGTGATAAAACAGATGAATGCGGGAACAGAGGACCTTTTCCGGGACCACCAGAGGGCGCTAGATGTAAATGATAGAAACTATTTAAAGCTCAGTTTTCACTGTGTATTTAAAGCTCACCTACTTGGGGTTGCCCTAGTCGTCTTTATTGTTTCTCTTACCATGCATTATGCAATATACTTATCCACATTAGAAGTTAATTGCCCCCACACACACTTAAAAAATATTTTTGTAAAAACTTTAGTTTTCTAAAATTATGAAAATTCCTGAAGGTCTCGGGAGATTTTCGGAGTACTTTATTAAGTTTCCTTTAAGATAAGAGTTTTATAGACAGAGAAACATTTATTTCCAGGAGGAGAAGCCAACGCATCCTGCCTAAGTGTGCTTTTCCAAACCCTGGGAGAATAGATCCCTGTGAGCTGGACTCCCTGCTGGCTGGCATGCAGCTCCAATCTGGCAGGCGTCACAGCCCAGATTGTCCATGACAGCCACTCACCTGGCTTGGTCAGAACCTGAAGGGGCAGGTGCAATCCATCATCAGTGAAGTCAAGCTTAGTGGACAAACCACCCTCATTCCTTATCTGCATTTGTTTTAGGTCTTTAATTAAAATAGACTCAGCTGAGAGAGTGAGTGTCCAGGGGCAGCTTTCACAGAACCAGAGAAAGACTTTCTCCTCAGCAGTGTTACCTGTTTCCATGGAGAACAGCAGAGCTAGAGTACACTGTGTGTGATGCTGGGGTCAGTTTACTGTTGGAAATCCAGGCATCCGTTATGTAAGTTGAAATAACTCTTTTGGCCATAATGTTTGTTTAAAACATATTTCAAACTATACTGCAAGTTTTGCTGGCTATATGAAATAATTATGCCTCCATACACTTTGAGGCAACAAAGGGTAACTAAATTGAGATAAATTCTATTTTCAAACATTAGGAACACCCATTTTATTTTGGCTGATTTAGCGTTGCTTTTCCTTATTACTGAGTGATTTTTCCTACAAATTTGCCACTGTAATAAAAATTGTGGCTCATTTTTGAGCAGGAACATATCACAGATTTGCTAACTTTTTAATTCTAGAGTAAGTTAAGCTCCTAGGAAGTTTTACAAGATCCTCAGAACTTTGTTTCATTGGGCATAATAGGTCTGTGTTTGTGCTCTGGAAATTTATATTGATTTACATTCAAGCATTCACATCACAGGAGGCAGGGCAATGTCCTTGAGGTTGGCCCAGTGGTGTAAATGTTTAACAAGAGGCTCTTTGGAGCTCTGATTTGCTGGTTAACATGGGGTCATTAATCCCATCATGGCAGATTTCAGGCTATCGATGTGACATCCCTAAACACAGAATGCAGAGATAGTGTGCAAAATCAGCTCTCTGCAGCTGGTCAGCTCAGCCCAAGTACGCGCACAGATGGTCCACACCCCACGCCCTGCGCTTGAAACCAGAGCAGTGGTGGGAAAACTGAGGCTCGGCAAACCACGGCTCGTGAGCCACATGCGGCTCTTTGGCCCCTTGAGTGTGGCTCTTCCACAAAATACCGACTTCTGCGCATGGGCCACGAAGTTTCAATCGCACTGTACGTGCCCGCCCGCACATGTTATTTTGTGGAAGAGCCACACTCAAGGGGCCAAAGAGCCGCATGTGGCTTGCAAGCCATGGTTTGCCGACCACGAAACTAGAGTCTTCCTAGGCTGGTTGCTGTGGTCAAAAACCTTTCTACATCAAGTAGTCCAGGGTACTGACTGAAGCAGCCATGTGTATTTTTCCTTCTTTAAAAAAAAACAAAACAAAAAAACATGATTAGGTCCAAGATCTTATTTAAAGGATTCTCAAAGGTCAGGAATCACATTAAGTTTTTCTTGAAATCACAAACCAATAGTTTTGGGGATTATAATCTTAAAACATAAGATGAAAAGTTAGTTTAGAATTTTCAGTTTACTGCAATTATATATTAACTGCCCTCCAAATAATAATAACTGTGTGGTGAGATTCTGTAGTTATTTTGTTCATTCATTGAATTCTTTAGCTATAACCTTTTTCACATTGATTTACTTTTTTTTCCTTTTTATTGAATTTAGTGGGTGACACTGATTAACAAAATTATACAGGTTTCAGGTGCACAATTCCACAACACATCATATGTACACTGTATTGCATGTTCACCACCTCAAGTTAAGTCTCCTTCCATCACCATTTACCCCCCTATAACCTCCTCCACCTCCCATCACCACTCCTCCCCCCCAGGAATCACCAAAGTATTCTCCATGTCCATGAGTTTTTTCTTTCTCTGTTATTTTTCTTTTTTGTTCAATCCCTCCACCTCCCAAGCCCCCCTACACTCCCAGATAACTGTCAGTCTGCTTTCTATCTATGAGTCTACCTATGTTTATAAGGTTACTAGAGGCCCAGTGCATGAAAATTGTGCACTGGGGGGGGGGTGGCCTCAGCCCTGACTGCAACCTCTCGCAGACCAGGAGCCCTCAGGAGATGTCCAACTGATGGCTTAGGCCCATTTCCCACAGGGAGCGGGCCTAAGCCATCAGTCGGACATCCTTAGCACTGCTGCGGAGGTGGGAGGGGCTCCCGCTGCCGCAGCTGCACTCGCCAGCCGTGAGCCCGGCATCTGGCTGAGCAGCACTCCCCCTGTGGGAGTGCACTGATCACCAGGGCGCAGCTCCTGCATTGAATGTCTGACCCTCGTGGTCAGTGCACATCATAGTGACTGGTTATTCTGCTGTTTGGTCGATTTGCGTATTAGCCTTTTATTATATAGGATTTGCTTGTATAGCATCAGTAAGGTGGAGATACCATGTAACTGTCTGCTACTATGCGTCTCTTCTAAACTCCGTGTTCAGTGATTTCAAACACTGGTAATCAAAATCAGCCATGGTGGGAGTATTTACACCAGAGAAATTGGAAAATTCTGCAAACCAGCCTGTTTTTCCCCCCAGACAACTGGTTGTCACACATTTATCAGTACAACATCACATGTGTTTATGCAAAAGGGGCTTATCAGTCATCGTTTTAAAGAATAGATAATATCTGCCATCCAAAATAAAGGTCATGAGAATATGGCTTATATCATCTGGAAACAATTTGATTTTTTTAAAATGGTAATCATCTTTTTACATGCAATAAATTTGAGGGTTAGCCAGTGTTTGGAGCAGTCCACATGCTTCTGTGCTCACTCCAGGGCCTCTGTTGCAATGGAGACAGGCTAGTGGTTACTGGATAGTACTCCCTGAGAGGCCCAGAGTGCAGGATGACAGGTGATAACTGACTGGGCCACGTCACACCAGCCTGTCCCCTTAGTCCAGAAATCCAGGAATGGGGAAGGCTGGTTGGCCATGCACTTTTCACTTCTGTTTTTCAGAATAGCTCAGGCTGTGATCATATACTTATGCCACACACACACAATCCTGACATGTTTTCCTTTTCTGCATACAATTTAACTGGGTTTGTTTTATTCTCTCATTCTCCTAAAAATTATGAAATGATTCCAATGTATTTTACCCTATGTGCCACAGTGCCCTGGTTTGACATATATTTCATGGTTGGTTATCATGTTGTCTGCCTGAACCTGCTGCCTATCTAATCTGCATATAGCCCATCTCATCAGTCACCCTAAAAGTGCCTGTTCATTTATACAGGGCCAGGCCTGTGGGCCCAGCAAAGGGCCTAGAGGGGTCATACACCAAAGCTCTTGAGCAGAGGAAACAGAAACCTGGGGTCACAGAGACCACAGCCAAGGTCTCAGTTATTCTGCCTCTTGTTTAGATGGGCCCTCTGGCCTCAAACCCTCACCTGTCATGGGCTTCAGCATGGGCACTCCATCCTTGGCTTCTCTGCCTTCCCATCCTTGGCTTCCTTTGCCTCTCCCAAACCTGAGGCATGCCTTTTCTGACCGTCCCTGGATGCCACCCACTCTGTTCCATGTAACCACAGCTATCTGCCAGGATAGCACAGGGACATGTGGACAGTTTTGTTTGTGAATAAAACCTTCTTTTTCCAGAAAATCAATAATTACTCGAGTACTGTTCAGTTGTTACCAAATGCCACTTCTGTAGGGAGATGTTTTATTTTACCTTATGACTCCAAGAACTGTGTTCAACTCACATAAAGGCTGTATAGAGCCCCAGTTTTAAGCATCTAACAGAACAGCCTCCTAATGACATATATTGGTAAT
>NW_005353967.1:3469468-3531975 GCF_000412655.1 Myotis brandtii | reverse complement strand
TATATATATATATGACATTAGAGTCTGCATGAGAATATTAGTATTGGGGTCTCATTAGGCATGCAAGAGGTCTTTGAAGACTGTTCACCTCATTGCAGGGGTAGATCTTCCCATCCCTCTTTAGTGCTGCAGCCTAACATCTGTTTCAGGCCTGCTGGCATGCTAAGCTGCTATTTTCTGATCATTAGAAAAAATATGGGGTAGGCAGCAGGCCCTCTTGGGAGGTGTGCAGGCCCATCACTAGCATGCAGATGGAGGCACATATACCATTGTTTAAATATCTGAAAGGTGTAAATCAAGCTAACACATCATTAACTAAGAAAATTTTGACCCCAGCCTTGACAAATGCAGCTTCACGTGGTCTCAAAGCCCAGCTCTGAGTGTGGAGGATGGCCTCACAGGGAGCGCTGCCCCTGGCATGAAGCCACCCCTTCCTAGACAAAGACCTGTCCTGCTTGGGATAGCAACAACCTTTCCCGACCTTTGAAGAGCAGAGATGATATCATTAATGATGGTATCGAGAGAACAAATCCTGGCTATAAAATAAAAATAAGCAATTTTCTGTAAGGGAGATACTTTTTGGAGAAGAAAACTACAATGTTTCCTGTACTTTTCACAGAGAGGAAGTGACTCAGGTGTACACGGAGTACAATTGTAAGACTGTGATCGAAGCTCTGCAGACCTATATGGGTGCCCAGAAATCTGATAGCTCCTTGGAATTTTCTTGACTTAAAAAAAATCATTTATTTGAATTTGGTTTTGGCTAAATACTGTAAATTCCACTGGGAGGAAGAGTGTGGCACATGTCTTGGAAAGGCCCTGGAGTGTGAAATAGGATCAAGCACTAAGAGCTCAGGCGAACTGGAGGGTCAACAGTGGCTTTCATTGGGAGCAAATACACAAATCAACATTTAAAAATGTTCACATCTGGAAAAACCGCAAGTGTGTATTCTGCCTTTTCTCCTAGATGTTCAATGATTTAGTAACCAAATATCAAAAAATTAGCAGCAAAGAATGCCCATCATATTTGTCTTTTTAACTGTTGTCTGAAAACTTGACAACATGATTAAGGCAAAATTTCTTAGCACAATGAAGATGTATGTAAAAGACTAAAATATATGACTAAAGAAATGTTTACTGCTATAAAAATTATAGTAAAATTATTAAATATAATAATCAAAGTCAATTTTTTAGTTTTACTCAGCCTACCATCTGTTTTCCCTTTGAAGTGTTACAGAATTTGCTGGATTGGTTATAGGAACAGCAGTGACTTCCCTTTGAAAGGCCACTTTTAAAGTATTCCCTCATCTCTGATTTTTGTGCATTGTACAGTTTGGACTTGTGGATGGGTTGATATTGAAAATTCCTCCATCATTTTGTACTGAGTGAACGTGTCATCTGGTAATAGGTTACATTTGAAAACTTTTGTATTCTGTTTTTTTTTTGTTGTTAGCTATTTCTTTTTTTATCTTTAATTTCTTTATTGGTTAAGGTATTACAAATATGTCCTCATCCCCCCATTAAGCCCCAACCTCCCCCCACCGCCCGCACTCATACTCTCATCTCTGCTTATATGCATGCATACAAGTCCTTCGGTTGATCTCTTACCCCCTTCCCTCCTGCCCCCCAACCCTCCCCAGCCTTCCCGCTGCAGTTTGACAATCTGTTTGAGGCAGCTCTGCCTCTGTATCTATTATTGTTCAAGAGTTTGTAATGGTCTCTATTATCCATGAATGTGTGAGATCATGTGGTATTTTTCCTTCATTGACTGGCTTATTTCACTTAGCATAATGCTTTCCAGTTCCATCCATGCTGTTGCAAATGGTAAGAGTTCCTTCTTTTTTACAGCAGCATAGTATTCCATCGTGTAGATGTACCACAGTTTTCTAATCCATTCATCTGCTGATGGGCACTTAGGCTGTTTCCAAATCTTAGCTATGGTGAATTGTGCTGCTATGAACATAGGGGTGCATATATCCTTTCTGATTGGTGTTTCTAGCTTCTTGGGGTATATTCCTAGAAGTGGGATCACTGGGTCAAATGTATTCTTTTTGAGAATTCTGAAATTACTCTTCTACTTTCAGAATATGACCTGGTGTCTCCCTACGAGGTTGACTACAGTGGCAACTACGTGTCCCATGAAATCACACACCCTCAGAGGAGGAAAAGGGCACTGGCCCAGCCTGGAGTGGACTCTCTTCACCTGCGGCTGAAAGGCTCCAGGCACGACTTCCACATGGAATTGAAGACATCCAGCCATCTGGTGGCTCCTGGATTCATCGTACAGACACTGGGAAAGGGCGGCATTAAGTCAGTGCAGGCTTTCCCACCTGAGGATTTCTGTTTTTATCAAGGCTCCTTACGATCCCACAAAAATTCCTCAGTGGCTCTTTCAACCTGCAAAGGTTTGGTGAGTATAGCTCTTGCTACCTGCAATGAGATGGTGGGAACAGTGATGTGTGAAAGAGGAAAGATGACCCATTTCCCTTAAAATATTTGAGCTCAATTTTCTATTATTGCAGTGAAGACTTCTTTGATCTTAAAAGCTGGAGAAAATTGCCAAATAATCAGTTTAAAATATGTCATGCTGCCTTCTTTGGCCCATTTGAAAATAGCACACACATGTCTAGCCTTTTGTTGCCTCTGCTGTTCTAGAATAATTGTGAGAAAACACTGCACCTTGAAAACTGTGCCTACAAATTTATGGCCACCTCTAAAGGCATTGACATTTTAGAAGATGGCTGCACTCTAACTGCTGGTCCATTATTAGTGTCCTAATTTTTAATAGAATGCAGTACTCAGCTGATTGGCCATGGCAATTATTTGATCAGTTGCTTGAAAGCACTTCTGTCATTCTGAAGAGGACTAGTGGCCCAGTGCATGAAATGTGTGTGTGTGTGTTGGGGGGGGGGTTTCCCTTAGCCCAGCCTCGGGCCTAAACCGGCAATCGGACATCCCTCTCGCAATCTGGGACCGCTGGCTCCTAACCACTCACCTGTCTGCCTGCCTGATCGCCCCTAACTGCCTCTGCCTCGGCCCCCACCACCATGGCTTTGTCCAGAACAAAGTTGGATGTCCAGAAGATGGCTGGTCGACCTGGTCTAAATAGCATATTACCCTTTTATTAGCATATATAACTTGCTTGCAAACTTGGGTGTTCATTTCAAATGGGTTGATGAATTCATGGCAGGGCATTGCTGATCTTATCAGACTGATGATTCTATTGGTGCATCCCCCATTTTCTTAATATCAGAATGAGACATTAAGCATCATTTAGGTGCTTCATGTGGTCCCCTTTACTGGGACTCCTAGAGTGAGGGTCATCTGGGCAAGTTGAGAAGATACTGACCTTCAGGCTGACCTAAGCTGAAATATTAATGGTTTGTCTTTGACTTTCCTTAAAATGTCTTTTTTTAAGAAAGAAAATATTATTAGATTCTTTAGCATAAGTTAATCAGTGACACACACAGAGATATAACTTAGAGTGAAAATGTGTGGTCCAAATGCCTTAAGGCAGGGGTCCTCAAATGTTTTAAACAGGGGGCCAGTTCACTGTCCCTCAGACCGTTGGAGGGCCGAACTATAGTTTAAAAAAAAAAAAACTATGAACAAATTCCTATGCACACTGCACATATCTTATTTTGAAGTAAAAAAACAAAACAGGAACAAATACAATATTTGTATTTGCATGTAGCCCGCGGGCCATAGTTTGAGGACCCTTGCCTTAAGGTCTTGACCATATTAAAGGTTTGGCAAACAGGTTTTTGAACATTTATTACATATCTAGAAAGTGCTTTAAGTCTGCCTTGAATTTCTTTTCCTTTCTTGAAAAGGGGAAATCAGACTCTATATATCAGAAGAATTTTGTGTATGTATGTGAATAGTGGGTGCTGAAAGAGCATTCATAACCAACTTCTTAAATACTGAGTATTTGTAGATGCTAAATCCTGTTAATATTTTTTAAAAAATATTAACTTCTACTTTTTAGGGGAATTTGGTATGGGTTGGTCTCATGTCCCCTTTCATTTGTAAAAGGCTTCTGGTTTGAGAATGGATACAGTAGGAAGTGGCCAAGGATAGGGTGGTGGTTATTTGGCAAACTTGTTAAGCATGAAGAGAGTGTGGCTGATTTCTTACATGCTTTCCCAAGAAAAATAGATCATAATTACTGGGCTAACCTCTTCACATAATGCACTAAAGGAAGATAACTCTTCCTTGGCTTTCTTCAACAAAGGTTCAGATCAGAAATGGAAGCCATCTGTGTGGTAGGGAGATGCGCCATGCCCTTTAGAGCTCAGTATGATTGGATTCCTTTGCAGAGATTGGGCAAGGCGTTCCCAATAACCCAGCAGGGGTGCAGGCTCATTGGCTCTAGGGTCTCTGTGAGACCAGCCTCTCCCAGGACCTCTGAGCTGTGCCTGGAGTCTATCCCATGAATCGCCTTAGCTGGCAGCAGGTTGAGATTTCTGCCTCTCTTTGAACTCATTGAGAGTTAACAGTGAAAGTTGTAAATTGCAATTACATGAAAGATAAAGAATTGAAAAAGAATAGGAAAAAAGCCTCTTCTGGATTATAAACACTGGAATTTAATATTTTGGTCACTAGAATAGAAATCTGTATGATTTCACCATTAATCTTCCAAATACATTAATTCCGACTTCACTGACACTTTGTCTGTAGATGGCCATTACAAACATGACCTCAAATAGACTTTCGAATGTGAGGTTCAGGGGATTTTGCCATATGATAAGACAAATCAAAGGCATATTTAAGGAAGAAAAAGGGAGGATAAAGAAGTCCTCTCTCTCTAGCCAGATTTAAAAAAATAAAAATGTTGAATGGGAATGTCCCTCGTGTGGCTGCCAAGTCTGTTATCTGTTTTCTGATTGATGGTTACCCAGCCCTCATCTTCCAAATCTGTTAACATATAAAGAAAACTAGCATGTGTTTTAAGTTAGATGATGGGGATTTTTTTGTTATTGTTGTTGTTCTTGGTTCTTTCAGATTCTAATTAAGTTCCAGGTAGAGCTCAGTTAAGTTTTTATTTGTTTGTTTGTTTATTTTAACGGGGTTTCTAGTTGACCCAGCCATCTTATGGGAGTCTAGAGTCAGTAGAATTCTCTTTTATCTGCTTTGCTGTAGCTAAACACACCTTTGTAGATCCTAGTGGAGACCGCTTTGAAAACAAGATCCCTGATGATGGGAAATAACCAATAGTCCATTCTTCTGATTTCATCTGTAGTATGGAACTATTTATTACCTTTAAGTGAATATATATTGTTTAAATAAGAGTTTAATATGTTGTATCATTCAACTTAAAAAACTGGTTTACAATTAGCAATTTCCAAACTGATAAATAGTTTTTCCTCTGGTCATCAGATATGGAGTTTGGGAACATAGTGCTATAGTCCTCTAATAAGTGATTTGAGGAACAATGTGGAATATGTTTGGCTGTTGTGAGTAACGCTGCTATGAACATTTATTTACAAGTTTTTGTGCAGATATATGTTTCATTTCTCTTGGGTTTATACCTAAGGATATAATTACTGGGTCATATGGAAATTCTATGTTGAACATTTTGAGGAAGTGCCAAACTGCTCTTCACAGTAGCTGTACCATTTTGCATCTCCCCCAGCAATGGACAAGGATTCTAATTTCTGCCCATTTTGGCCAATTTTTGTAGTCCATCTTTTTTAACATAGCTGTCTTAGTGGGTATAAAGTGGTATCTCATTGTGGTTTTGATTTACTCGATAGAGAGTATTGGTTGACAGAATTGTTGTTGTATTTAGGGTGTTTTTTCCCCAGTACTTTGGATATGTCATCTTACTGCCTTCTGGATCCCATTGTTTCTAATTATAAGTCAGCTGTTTGTCTCACTATAGTTTTTATGTTGCTATTTCAAGATTTTCTCTTTGTATTTCAGCATTTTTTACTATGATATATATTGATATGGGCGTCTTTGTGTTTATTCTTTGGCACTCCCATTATGCATATGTTGGTGTGCTAATATTTCCAACATTTCTCTGAAGCTCCATTTATTTTACTACATTATTTTTTTCTGCCTTCAGATTGCATAATCTTCATAGATTTATCTTCAGGTGTCCTCATTCTCTGCTGGCAGTTCAAATATATTGCTAAGTTTCTGTAGTAAGTTTTCAACTTAAATATTGTACCGTTCAACTCCATAATAATATCAAGTTCTTGGCACAAATCTGAATGAACTTTAGTTCCTCTTGCATAAAACATATTGTTTGTTATGGCATTAATAACACTTCTCCTAATATGTAATTATTCACGTTTTTAACAATTTTGGAATACTTGTAAATGCCACATTTCTCAGGTCTCTTTAAGAATTTCCTCACTTGGTTGGAGACTTACTTTGGACCCTGGTTTGAATTATACAAGGTTTTATTTCCAGCCACAAACCCCAGGGATTCTCTGGAAACTTTAGTCATTGAGAGTTTCTCTAAAGCACCCAATAAATCCTAGGAAACTATCTGAAATATTGCCAAAATTTCAACTGATGCTGAAAAATGTTCATGAGTTAGAAAAATAAAATGGGAGTACAAAGAAAGAATCAACATGAAGATTTTCAGAAGAGATAATATGAATTTTAAAAGAAAAGTGTCACTATCTGAAAAGGCTGGTGATAGTAAACCCAGTGGAAAATATGTCAGTCTGGGAAGACATGTGAGAGAGTTATAGAAAAAGTAAAGTTTTTAGGTAAAGTATGACCAAAATTTGTGGATATTAAGAAACATAAAAAAGTGAGTGTGGAGAACTGAATGAAAATACTTGATAATTCAATAAATTTCTGCTAATTAAGAAAAATATAGTTAGAAATTTGAAATTTATAAAAATGAATTTATTAATCACTAGAAATAAATCAAAGGAACATTTTATAAAATAAACTTTTATACTTGAAAGGACCAAATATTTTTCCAATAGCTTACCGTTAGTTGTAAACCAAAATTAGATGATTAGGGAAAATTAATTATAAAACTTATGGTTTTGTTCCACTTTCCTTAGAGATAGGAAGTAAAATGGAGATGATTAAAAGTCTATAGGAAGAAGACGGGAAGTCCACAGGGGCAGACAGGAAGTCCAGAGGGGGTCGACAGGATGTCTACAAGTAACCAAAAGGAAATCCACAGGAAACAGGGAACAGGCAGAAAGTTTATAGGGATCAGACAAGAAGTTCACTGTGGGCAGACAGGAAGTTCACAAGGAGAAGGTAGGAAATTTATAGGGAGAAGACAAGAAGTCTATTGGTATAGTTAATTGACAGTAAATGGATGTATCCAATATGGCATTCACTGTCAATATATAAAGAAGCTACCAGAGAGATGCCCCAGTGAAGGTTGAAAAGCAGAGTTCTGATCTTTTCATTATCCTTCTCAATATGCTCCCATTATACTCGGAGTAAACCCCTACATCCTCATTATGGCTGACTATGCCTTGGAGGTTTGCCCTTACCTATAACTCCAGCCTAATAAGGAAAACTCTCTAGATTGAAGCAGCACCAACTTATTTCTTTCCAAATAAGGCTGAGCTCCTCACCCTCTCTGGGCCTTAGAAAATGCTGTTCTCACTGCCTGGAGCACAATTCCCACCCCTCTTCAAATGGCTAAAGGTCTCAATTGGAAAATTACTCCTGGAAGTCATATTTCTCTTCTAAGCCAGGGTAGGTTCCCATGTAATACATTCATGACTCACCTTGGTTTTCTCCTTGAAAGAAATTATAATTTAATCCTTATTTTGGTTACTAGATCAGTATTTACCCCTTATAATATACAGTGAACATCCTAAGGGCAGCATCATAACCTCAATGAATGATCCCTTCGACCACCAGCACATAACAATATTCCTTGTCCATGGAAGTAACTGAATGGATGGTAGAAGGAAGAGGGGTTGGATGAATGGATGATTGGATAAATGAATGGATGGATAGGTAAAAGGTTGTAGTTTCAAATTCTAGTTTCATTAATGCTGGAGAGAATCCCTGTATCCAGACAGAGGGTGCAGTGATTGTAAATAGCCATGTCTAGAAATGGTGCTGTGTAAGTTGTGTTCGGAAAGCATGCGTTTCCTAGGCAACCACCACACAGACCCAAGCCAGTCTGTTGAGGCCTTGGGAGCATATTTACACAGCCCAAGTGCTCTTCACATTAGCATGGTCTCAGGAAAGGCTGTCTGCAAGTGAGTACTTTTCCAGTCATAACCCTATAAGCAATTTTCTTCAAAGGGTAGCTAGAATCTCTAAACAAAATTCTAAATAGCAAATGTAGCAATGAAAGGTTATGATGCAATTTATGTAAAGTGTGTTTCAAGAAACTAACTGGCATTTGTTCATTGCTTAGCCTTTTATACCTTAGTGTGTGCTCAGATATATTATCTCCATTTCTTGGACATATTTCTTGATTCTCAAGCTTATGACAAGGGTGGGTTGTCTATTGCATATTCAGATTTCTGAGAAATAGCATTCTTACCACCCCAAATCCTTCACAAAAGGTGATGAAGCAAATTTATTCTGTGTTAACTTTCAGAGATAAAAAGGTGTCACTTATTATAAAATAAGAAAAATAATACATATTTATTGTATCAAGATAAACATATTAAGCAATTGTTTTATCAAAATCCAGAACCAACTTAGTCAACAAGCATTTTGGAGCACCTAAAATTTAAAGGCCGTGGTAGTTAACCTGAGAAATAAAAGAACAGACATACATGAACTCTTTTTATGCAAAGAAAGGTTCCTAGATATACATTCAAACAAGAAACAGAATAAAATGACTTCATAAAATAAGCAAATGGGAAATATAATGAAAAAAAATGGCCTTTAGAGTCAGACAAATCAAATTTCTCTCACTAGCCAAGTGGCTCACCACTGTGCAGTCCAGTTTTCTTAATTTGTAAATAACACTGGCCTCATATAGTTGCATGAGGATTAAGTGAGACTATAGATATATATTTTTAAAAGCCCTTTGTACAGTGCTTGGTGCATACTAAGGGCTGAGCAAGTATTTGTTCTTTTCCTCCTACCCCCATTATTAAACTATGTAATTTGGATTAAAATCTAATTAGAGAATAACTGTGCATGTTGTAATACAAGCAAGTTCAACTAAAGTTAAAGAACCAAGAGATGGAGTTACACTGACCTTCAGAGAAGCCGCACAGATGAGGTGGGGAAAGGATTAGACCATATTTTGGTTACAATAGAAACTTTTAGGTGATTTCTTGAAAGCACTTTAGGATGATAAAAAGACATATCATTTGAGCAAGCAATTTAAAATGCAAGAGCATTGTTTATGCAATTCTTAGAACCATTGCTTATGCCCACGTGGTTGATAGAAAATTTTCTGTTCCCAACACCTGGGAGATTATTTTGTGCTTAGTGAGGTACCATAAATGAGGGAAGTGCCCAGAACAGCTGACATTTTGACTTTGTATTCCCCCTGCAGCAGCCAAAGGAGCTATAAACCTTGTTTTATGTGCATAGATTATCTCTAACTGCAGATTGGGAGTCTTGACTATTCCCTTTGCAGGTCATCATTAGGTAATAAAACAAAAAGTGATGGATTGCAGAATAATTAAGCCAAAAGAGAAGCTAGAATGTTTTATATCACAGTTCTGTTTCTGGTTGTGATGTACAAGTATGTGTAGAAGACTTGGGAGACTAAATATTAGATGTTGCAATATGCAAGGGCTGTGCCGTGTAAGTGTGCCATATGTAGAAACATAAGTCATTAATGTTCCTTAAGAAGGTCTATAATATAAGGCAGTCTTTTATTCACTATTCAGTATCATTACTATTAATTTTGACTGTTGCTTTGATGCATACTGTAATTATATGTTTACTGCTTGAAAACTTTTTTTGGATCTATTTGCAATCATAATTTCTTACCTCTGCCTCTAATAATCCAATATGTTGTCTGTCAGGAGTAGTTTATGAGTTTATACATTTAAATAAAGTTGAGCTCACTAATCCCCACCACTTTTAAGTTTCTTGTTATTAAATCTCTGAAAAGATATAATAATACATGTGTCATACCCTCCTCCAGTGGAGGAAGGACTAGATCCACTTGGTTTATTAAATTTTTTGAAGAAATACTGACACCCACGTATTTGAGGTGGGAACAAGTCTAAAGTCTCAGAATGACTGCAACCCAGACTGTGGTCAGTGCAATGACTTTATGGGAAACAAGTGTTTTCTCTGAAATTGGGTTCCAGATTCGGACTGGATCATGCAAAATTTTACATTTACTTAGAATAATGGATGCACTCCTTACTTAAACTAAGCAAATACAGCTTCACCTCAGGCCTGAGTCACACATGTGCACTAGTGGCTGAAAGAAGGCAAATACAGCTTTTAGCCTCACCAGAATGGCCAACTGCTCCTGGATGACTGAGTCCCTATTTGTAAAGGGGACACACAGTGTTTAAAATGACCTGTGTACTTATGTCTTAAAATATGATGTAAATTAGTGAGAATAATTTGACAGTCTCACAGAATGCAATTTAAATGTAAAAATGTCCTAAGAACTCGTAACTTAAAATTATATTGTTGAATGACAGTCCTCGATTACATATATACCCAATAATTACATATCTTATTGTATATGTATGCTATAATAAAAGTATTACTATATACACTGTAATCAGGCGTTAACATCCATTCTAGCCAATATCCTTACCCAACTATGAAGGCCAACCATATTAATTACATGTTGACATTGTATCATGTTCTATTTTATAGTTTGCAACTTAATCATCTCATTTGGCAATTATTCACAGTTTAGATTTCACCCTCATCTCATGCAATTTAAAATGGATTCGATTTGGAAACTTCCAAGATGTCTCTTTTGTTTGATCTTAGTTTCAAAGTCAACCCCAACCAACTTGCTTCTCTGATTTCAGCCCTTTCATCTACCCATGGTCAAAGGTGTGACCAGCTTCAGGCTCTGACATGCGATGCAGTGGCCATGACATGGCTGTTGCACACACAATGCACATGTGCATAAATTTGTAGAGTAAGCATAATAGGTAATTTATTCTTTTATATTTGGCTAGACATAGAGACAAAGATGCATGAGGGGAGTCTGGTTGTCATCGCCATCATTTTAGTTGGATCCTGTATGGAGAATTTCTTTTATGATGAGTTAACTTCCCAAATTCCTATAGTGCTTTGATTCACTTTCCATTCACATATTCTTTCTACTGTTTTTTATGTCAATAATCTCACAGCACACATTTATACTCTTGCCCAGAAAGGTAGCCTGTGATAATATTTTCTGTCATAAGAAAAGTAAACACATCCTTAAGGCTTTGACATGCTTCAGTATGGTGGTTCTTTGGAAATGGTGGTTCCTCTGTTCATTGTAACCAGACAATGAGGAGGATTGTGATGGTTTCACGCAAAGGTTGTTTATCTCATCTACCCATCGCTTTTCTCCAACACCTAAACCAGAGCCTTGGGGAAAAATTCTTAACCTAAAACTGATCTAATGCTTAGTGGACTCAAGTAATTGGAGTCAAAACTGTTCCAATGCTTAATGTACTCAATGTGTCATTATTTTGAAAAGACTTAGTTGCAATCTAGTCCATGTTTAGTTGTTAAAAAACAAACATATATGGTGAATTCTGCTTCTTTATTATAGGATGATGTATGTTAAAGTATGTGTTAGTGATGCAATTTGAATGATTTCAAGAAATATGATAATACACCCATTATAAATAATGATGAACATTGATATTAAAATGAGCACTTACTGTATGCCAGGCTGGGCATTTTTGTAAGCAAATTAATTACATGCATTACTATTGCATTCTATTAGCAATACTAGAAGAGGTTCTGTTCCCATTATGTACAAAAGGAATCTGAGGATCAGACAGATTATGTAGCCTGCCAAAAGCTGCCATCCAACAAGGGACAGAATCCAGATTCCAAGGCAAATCTATTGGGTCTCAAAACAAATGATGAGCTTTCCACACAGCACCCATGTCTCCTTCCAGGGTCATTCGCCATCTGTATCCTTGTGTATCCTTGGAATCTAATTGATTGGTTGTACAACATTGGATCTTGTCAGTAAAAACAACAACAAAAAACTTAGATGTACAAAACCTGTGCTTTTAATCACGTTGATGCTTGTGAGGGGGAGTATCCTTGTGTATCCTTGGAATCTAATTGATTGGTTAGACAACATTGGATCTTGTCAGTAAAAACAAAAAAAAAACTTAGATGTACAAAACCTGCGCTTTTAATCACGTTGATGCTTGCAGTCACACATGTGCACTAGTGGCTGAAAGAAGGCAAATACAGCTTTTAGCCTCACCAGAATGGCCAACTGCTCCTGGATGACTGAGTCCCTATTTGTAAAGGGGACACACAGTGTTTAAAATGACCTGTGTACTTATGTCTTAAAATATGATGTAAATTAGTGAGAATAATTTGACAGTCTCACAGAATGCAATTTAAATGTAAAAATGTCCTAAGAACCCATAACTTAAAATTATATTGTTGAATGACAGTCCTCGATTACATATATACCCAATAATTACATATCTTATTGTATATGTATGCTATAATAAAAGTATTACTATATATACTGTAATCAGGCATTAACATCCATTCTAGCCAATATCCTTACCCAACTATGAAGGCCAACCATATTAATTACATGTTGACATTGTATCATGTTCTATTTTATAGTTTGCAACTTAATCATCTCATTTGGTAATTATTCACAGTTTAGATTTCACCCTCATCTCATGCAATTTAAAATGGATTCGATTTGGAAACTTCCAAGATGTCTCTTTTGTTTGATCTTAGTTTCAAAGTCAACCCCAACCAACTTGCTTCTCTGATTTCAGCCCTTTCATCTACCCATGGTCAAAGGTGTGACCAGCTTCAGGCTCTGACATGCGATGCAGTGGCCATGACATGGCTGTTGCACACACAATGCACATGTGCATAAATTTGTAGAGTAAGCATAATAGGTAATTTATTCTTTTATATTTGGCTAGACATAGAGACAAAGATGCATGAGGGGAGTCTGGTTGTCATCGCCATCATTTTAGTTGGATCCTGTATGGAGAATTGCTTTTATGATGAGTTAACTTCCCAAATTCCTATAGTGCTTTGATTCACTTTCCATTCACATATTCTTTCTACTGTTTTTTTTATGTCAGTAATCTCACAGCACACATTTATACTCTTGCCCAGAAAGGTAGCCTGTGATAATATTTTCTGTCATAAGAAAAGTAAACACATCCTTAAGGCTTTGACATGCTTCAGTTATGGTGGTTCTTTGGAAATGGTGGTTCCTCTGTTCATTGTAACCAGACAATGAGGAGGATTGTGATGGTTTCACGCAAAGGTTGTTTATCTCACCTACCCATCGCTTTTCTCCAACACCTAAACCAGAGCCTTGGGGAAAAATTCTTAACCTAAAACTGCTCTAATGCTTAGTGGACTCAAGTAATTGGAGTCAAAACTGTTCCAATGCTTAATGTACTCAATGCGTCATTATTTTGAAAAGACTTAGTTGCAATCTAGTCCATGTTTAGTTGTTAAAAAACAAACATATATGGTGAATTCTGCTTCTTTATTATAGGATGATGTATGTTAAAGTATGTGTTAGTGATGCAATTTGAATGATTTCAAGAAATATGATAATACACCCATTATAAATAATGATGAACATTGATATTAAAATGAGCACTTACTGTATGCCAGGCTGGGCATTTTTGTAAGCAAATTAATTACATGCATTACTATTGCATTCTATTAGCAATACTAGAAGAGGTTCTGTTCCCATTATGTACAAAAGGAATCTGAGGATCAGACAGATTATGTAGCCTGCCAAAAGCTGCCATCCAACAAGGGACAGAATCCAGATTCCAAGGCAAATCTATTGGGTCTCAAAACAAATGATGAGCTTTCCACACAGCACCCATGTCTCCTTCCAGGGTCATTCACCATCTGTATCCTTGTGTATCCTTGGAATCTAATTGATTGGTTGTACAACATTGGATCTTGTCAGTAAAAACAACAACAAAAAACTTAGATGTACAAAACCTGTGCTTTTAATCACGTTGATGCTTGTGAGGGGGACAACTGTGCAATAATTGAGTACCACCTCACTCAGAAAACTGATTCCTCCAGAAAATTTGTAGGTGAGGGCTTTTATAGCTCTGTGTTTATAGCTCTAATGGTTATTAACTCACATGATTATAAAATTTGGTGGCAAAAGACCAGAAAGAGAGGACAAGACAGAGAACATATGTTTAAAACATTTTTAAAAACATTTTTAATCCAACACTAATCAAGGAAGGCTATATAAATTTCCCATTGAAATAATGGTGGGTCCCTCTAATTCACCCTAATTCTCACTAGCAGACACTGTGCCTTCCTAATGGATAAGACAACAGTGTTTACAACAGCATTACTCCCTTTCATATGGCTGAGTCAGAAATGGATGTGAGAACTGGCAGAAAGGCAACTTCAGAGAGCATTGTGATCTTAGCCATCATTGGCTGACCAAGAGAAGTGAATGTCTCACTTGGAAATGACTAGAAAACTGATTTTAGGATATTCTATTTTTATTTTGTGTGTGAAAAAAAGTATGTAAGAGATCATATAAATATCCCTCATCTATCTTTTGGGATATTTTGTGGTTGAATGGATTAGGAGCCTAAATTAGCATTAGCATCCAGTTATTATGGAACAGTGTATTTGCAGGATGGCCGTTTACCCCTCATGGGGCTGCACACTATTTTTATGGCCACAGAAGGGGAGGATGAAGCCGAGCCCATGCTTATTAGGAGTTGCTCTCTCTGAGCCACAGTGAGGATCGAATTCTTTCCTCACTGGCGGGCAAAGGTAACAGCTGACTGTCTTGTGAAGGTTTAGACAAACCAGCTGTGAATCACACTAAGGAACCAACCTAGCCTGTTCTTTTCATTATTTGTTTTGCTTTTGTTTCCTTTGTTTCCCTCTGGAAGTGATGGACCTGCCCGAGAGAGCTTTCCAATAGGGAGCTCTCCCCTTGTGCCGGTGCTGTTTGGAAGATCTCTACATTCTCATAGATTAATTTTGCCATAGCATTTGCCAATGTTTTATTTCTACAAAAAAAAAATATGGCATTTGCTTAATAGATTCTTCAGCACAGCGTATTAAGAAGGCAATCAAAAATACACCATTTTGAATATGCATTGCCACATTGTATAATGATTATAGGATTTGATCTGGCAGCCTGGGAATAGGACTGATCATAACTTTTATAATCCCTTTGAGATACTCTGACATGTGTATGAAAGTATATGCAGTCATATATATAACTGAGGCTGGAATTTGTGAATGGTCAACTTTGGTATCCAGAGTAACAGATGTTTAAAGGAGCTGCCTAGAATGTTCCATGCCTAACAGAGGTCATGTAGAACAGACAGTGTTGGTATAAATGACCATCCCCAGGCCCTATGGTACAACAGCAATTATTTAGCTATCTTTTACTTAGTAAGTCTATTCCAGTGAACTTAATGGATAGTGTTGTACTTGGTACTGCTGTTGATATTTACTAATATACCATCAGAAAATATTGATGTCTAAAGTCATCACTTCATTGCTTGAAAAGGAGGAAGATTAGTAGTAACAAACTTTATACCAAGTCACATTGTGTCCTAGAAAGCCAGCCAATATATGAAAGACATTGACAAAAATGGAGGGGTTGTGTGTGTCCTTCCTGAGCTCTGGGCTAGGAAGTGAAAGATGACAGTTAAGCACAGGATGTGTGGGCCTTGGCCCTCAGGACTCATGCCCTGGATGTGTCTTGGTGGTGGGTTTGTGAATCTTATTAAATAAACCTGTTTTCACAAACCCCCTTCCCACCCCAGAGCTGCTGAATTAGAACATCGGAGGGTTGAAGGTAGGAGGAGCATGAATTTCAATGAGCTGTTCACTTACTTCTCATGAACAGAAAGTTTTGAGAATCATGGCTGGATATGCAAAGGTTATCAGACTCTATGAATAATACCAGTGATCTATGGGCCCTTCTTCAGGGAGATCCATGAGTGCCTACTGTGTACCCACAGCTGGACACCCATAGGTAAAGTATATGTGTCGTCCTTTTCTTTTGGACTGCCCAGTTCGGTGGCAGTGGGAGGAGGAGATGAACTGATTTCAAATCTTAATCATCTTTTGGAGTTGCTTTGGTGAAAATGAGACTGGACAGATTACTTTTCTCAGCCTTGCAATTTTCCACGCAATCAAGGAAGGAAGCTCAGACAGCTCTCATGCTCCTGGGGCTTTAGGCACCCTCTTGGCTTCATTATTTGCCTCTGTTTTCTTTTGCAAGAAACCTGACCTTTGAATGGCCTTGCAGTCTGTGCTGCACTGTTTGTTAGGCTGTTGTTTCCAAGAACACATCTTCGAATGAACTTCATCCCACTGTGCACCTAGGAAGCACCCAGGTGTGGAGGGAATGGCCATAAAAACTCAGCAGGTCTGGCCTCCTGTCCTAGTTGTGAGCCCTTGTTCCTGGTGCCTCCATCTTATTGTCTTAATGCTTTAGTGAGGTGTAATTTACACAACAGAAACTCACCAATTTAAGTGCACAATTCAGTGATATTGTGCAGCCATCTCCTCAATCCAGCTTTAGACCGCTCCCACCACTCCGTGCCCAACTGCAGTATTCTCTGCTCCCAGCCCCAGTTCACAATAACTGTTCTGGTTCCTGCCTCTATAGTCTTGCCTCTTTTTCTTTGGCATGTAGTAGAAACAAAATCAGACAATACAGGGTCTTCTGCTCTGGCTTATTTTGCTTGTCATGATGTTTTTGGATTCAGCCATGTCCAGTAGTACTTCCTTGCCTTCCTTGCTGAATGATATTCCATTGTAAAACTATACCACGTTTTGTTTATTCGTTCACCAGTTGATGGACATTTGGATTGTTATTTTTCCCACAAAAATGTAGCTGTTACTTCCTACCTTGCAAATCTGTTCTCAGGATCATTGATAATAGGGTATTCAGCCCCTAGAACAAAGGCAAGCACATAGTAGGTGATCAATAAATGAATGCCATTATATTAATATGATTAACAGGAGTATGATGTGACCTTCCTGGAACCTTCAGCTTCAAGAGCACTAGATAACAACACCAAAGAGACTAGATATCAACACCAAGAGCACTGGAGAAGAGAAATACCCAGTGGCATAACTAAATAGAGAAAACAGCTGACTCATGAGCTAAGTGTCAGCTTGATGAGTTCATAGCAGAATTCGCCTCAAGCTGGCAACCTGCCACTGCCAGAGGGAAGGGTGCCATGGGCTTGCACACTGGGATGGATCGAGTGTGTGTGGAAAAAACATGATAATTTCAGCAATGGCTTATAGATCCAGGTGACAACACCCTGGGGTCCCATGGCCTCTAATGAGAAACATGTGTGCCTGCCCACGTCATGACTGTGGTTTACCTCTCTCCCATGAGGACCTGTCAATGGCTGTCCTACTCTGCTGTGACTCTCTCTGCTATGACACACTGGTAGTGGCTGTCTAGCTCTGTTGTGACTCTCTCACTACCTTTGGCCTTTTGGTCTTTTTCTTTTCAACCTGCACAGAGTCTTGTACACACACAATCTCCTCTTTTTTTTTTTTTTGCAACTTTCTATATGCTGCCCTCATTAAAAAATATATATGTATATGTAATCTTCACAGCCATACTAGGAAATAGCTGTAGATGTATCATCTGCTTGCAAATATAGGAACTGGGTCTCAGGACACACACACACACACACACACACACACACACACACACACACACACGAGTTCACCCTCTGAAGAGAGGCAGATCCAGGACTTGAACCATATATTTTGCTTTAGGAGCCACTGCTTACCATTATACCACCGCAGCGTGTGCCACAAGGCCGAGACTAACATCTGCTCCATCATTAAGAACATGATGGCAAGCAAATCCCTATACCTCACACTGTCACTCCAAACTGAGTAATGAGGAAGATCCAGGCCAGTGGAGGTCTGGTGGTGGTGTGTACAGGAAACAAGATGAGTGGGGGTGAAGGCTTTGAGGCCACGGGGAGTCTGTGTGTTTCTGGAACAGGAACAATGGCTGGCACAGCAGAAGCATCCTGAGCCACATGGCCTCCCTCTGGTGTCTTCACAGCCAGCTCATCTCATTTAGGGCTTTGCTGAAATGCCACCTTCTCAGTGAGGCCACTGGCCACCTATCTAAAGCTGAACCCCCCTTTCCTCCACTCCTGATGTCCTTTGTCATCCTGGGTTGTTTCTTTTTTATTTAAATTTTTTATTATAGTTTACATTCAGTATTATTTTGTATTGGTTATGGGCGTACAGCTTAGTAGTTAGATAATCATATACTTTACAAAGTGATCCCCCAAGTGCCCACCTGGCACCATATATAGTTTTTACAATATTACTCACTGTATAGCTGTACATTCCCTATACAACATAGGGAATGTAGTCTTTATTTCAAAATAGACTTTACTTTTTAGAGCAGTTTTAACGAAACAAAATTGAGTAGAAGGTACAGATATTTACCATTTACACCCTGCCCCCCACATGTACAGCCTCCTCCATTATCAACATTCCCCACCAGAGTGGTACATTTGTTACAACTGATGAACTTACATTGACACATCATAATCACCCAATGTCCATAGGTTACATTAGGGCTCACTTTTGGTGTTGTGCATTGTATGGGTTTAGACAAATATATAATAACATGTACCCATCATTATAATATCACACAAAGTATTTGACCTGCCCGAAAAATCCTCTGTGCTCTCTCTAGTCATTCCTCTCTCCATATTAACCTCTAGTAACCACTTTTCTTTTCACTATCTCCATAGTTTTGCCTTTTCCAGATGTCATATAGTGAAATCATAGAGGATGTAACCTTTTCATTTTGGGTTCCTTCATTTAGCAACGTTAATTTAAGTTTACTCCATGCCTTTTTATGGTTTGACAGCTCTTTTTCTTTACCACGGAATAATATTCCATTGTCTGAATGTGCCATAGCTTACTCATCTATTCACTTACTAAAGGGCATCTAGGTTGCTTCCAAGTTTTGGCAATTATGAAGCTGCTATAAATATTCATGTGCAAAGGTTTTTGTGTGAATATAAATTTTAACTCATTTGTATAAATACAAAGGAGTGTGATTGCTGGATCTTATAGTAAGAGTTTATTTAGTTTTTGTAAGAAACAGCTGAACTGTCTTCTAAAGTGGCTGCACCATTTTGATTCTCACCAACAGTGAATGAAAGTTCCTGTAACTTACATCCTTACTAGCATTTGATGTTGTCAGTTTGGCTATTCTAATAGGTATGTAGTGGTATCTTATTGTTTTAATTTGTATTTTCCTGATGACATGTGATATGGAGCATCTTTTCATATACTTATTTCCCATCTGTATATCTTTCTGTTGAGGTGGCTACTAAGATCTTTGGACCTTTTTTTAATTGAATTGTTTTCTTTCTTTTAAATGGGAATATTAATCCTCAGTTTACATGTTTGTTATTAGGATAGGAATAATATCTAGAGCAAATCACATGGCACATTATCTTCCACATAGATGGTGCCCAAGACAAAGTAACTGTTATTTTTATTCATATTTATATACATAACTAGAGGCCTGGTGCATGAAATTTGTGCACTTGGGGGGTTCCCTCAGCCCGGCCTGTGCCCTCTCGCAATCCAGGAGCCCTTGGGGGATGTTCAACTGATGGCTTAGGCCCTTAGCGCTGCAGCAGAGGGGGGAGAGGCTCCCACCACCACCACTGCGCATGCCAGTCATGAGCCCAGCTCAGGGCTTCACACTGACTACCAGGGGGCAGCTCCTGCATTAAGCATCTGCCCCCTGGTGGTCAGTGTACATCATAGCGACCACCGTTCGGTCGATTTGCATATTAGCCTTTTATTATATAGGACTAGTGGTCTAGTGCACGAAATTCGTGCAGGGGAGAGTGTCCCTCAGCTTGGCCTACATCCTCTCCAATCTGGGACCCCTCGGGGGGGGTCCAACTGCCCGTTTAGGCCCCATCCCCCATCCCCGGCAGTCGGACATCCCTCTCACAATCCAGGACAGCTGGCTCCTAACCGCTCACCTGTCTGCCTGCCTGATAACCCTTAACCACTCTACCTGCTGGCCTGATCGCCCCCAACTACCCTCCCCTGCCATCCTGATCTCCTCTAACCACCTCTGCCTCAGCCCCACCACCATGGCTTTGTCCAGAAGGATGTCCGGAAGGTCTGCCAGAAGGTCTCCCAGTCTAATTAGCATATTACCCTTTTATTAGTATAGATAGTATACATAATAATTAGTCTATTAATTAATAAACCACCTGAGAGCTAAAAAAGAATGTTGGGTTTTGAGATGGTCCAATACATAGCTTCCTTTTTTCTTACATTTTTCTTTCCCTTTTTGTTTTTCATAAATCCTGTATTCTCAGTTAATTATAAAATGTGAAGAAAAAAAAGAGTAACTTAGATGGTAGACCTATGTATTTTTAAATCATGTTTGGAGAAAGTGGAATATTTATACAGGTGAGTGGCTTTCCTAAAACTGGGCTCCAATTTAGACCTATGCACTGAGTTGCAGGAGGTGCTAGGTCCATGGAAGTGACCAACCTGGGACAGCTTCTCACCTATGCTGCCCATGTGGCAGCTAAGCCTATCCTATGATCAAGATCCATTGAGTAGTTGAGCTTCCTCTAGGACATTGTTCATGAGAGGAAAGGGCTATACTACTCATGCCCAGTTTTGAGTTCAAATTTGCAGATAAGGCATTTTCTCCTTGGAGAGGAACCAGTGAGGGGCAAGAAGTGTGGTGCTCCTGGATCCCAACATGCTAAAGAAATGATAAAGTGGGGAGAAGTATTTACCTCAAACAGTGGGTCACCCTTCACTCTAGGTTTGTTGTTCAGCCAAGCATGCTACTGGGAGTCACAAATGATCATATTTATCTAAGCTCTAATCATAAGTTATGTCAGTACTAAGATTAGATCATAGGGTAAGGCAAGAAATGCTGATAATTTAATGTTCAAGTGAATTAAATTAATATGACAAACAAAAATATGAGAGCTCTTCAAATTTTAAGGAAAAGTGATGAAAGATGAGCATTCACTGTGCTGCACCCTTGAAGCTTCAGTTATGAGGTTTTAAGACAAAAATCACTGTATCAAACAGCAGATGAAAAGCATAGATTCCAGAATAGTCTTGAATAATTATTTGGAGTAGCCAGGGATCATTCTAGTGCAATGATTAATTGTACTCTAAAATTACAACTCTGCTTCCTCCTGCCATAAAATTTATTCAAAGCCTGATTGTCTAAAGGCTCAGGTGTGCTCAGCTCAGCTGTGCAGCCATTGATCCTGCAACGATGTGTGTTGGCACTTCATCCAAGTCCCACTTGTTGTCTTTGGCCTGGTCACACAGTCCAGGTAGAATTCAACAAAGTGAATGAATTTGTTTGAGTCATGCAAGTGGGAAAGGCATAGAAAAAGTCTTGTGACTGTGACCAAGATTTGAACTGAGCAAATGACTGAATTTTGAAGACTGGACTGATTTTGGTTTGTGATGATGGGTGATTCCTATGACCAGCACACAGACCCATTATCCTTGAAGGCAAGAGGCCCAATGCCTAAGCCAGGTGCACAGTAGGGACAGGAATAATAGGAATCAGATGCAAAATCTCCTGGGAAAGAGAGAACCTTTTGGTTATTTAACTTCTTAGGAGATTTTGGCAGAATTTTGATTTTCAAAGCATCACAAATAATTGTGCAACAAAACTTACTGTGATTTTGGGCACTTAGCAAGTGATGGACTGGCCTCGGGCCAGGTTCATGTTTGACCCTGAAGTATAAGGAAATAAAAAGCAGAGTTTGGCTTTTATGAAAGTTCTATAAATGTTAAAATTGTCTTGTGTTTCTGAGACATCGTTAAGAAGACTAGAACAAGTAGAATATTCTCAAAACAAATAACACTTGAGAGTAAAAATGCAGTTACTAGGGAATTAAAATGCATGTTTCTCTTAATGAGTCCGATCATGCTTTCACTGTGTTTATTGACAGCTAGTTGTCTTGAAAATAGTTTATGGTGTCATCTGAGACAATCTTGGAACCAGTTCAGTGAGGACTTCTTACACTGCAGGAGAAACAGACTCAGTGGTTGGGCATTTATCTATTTCTTCTTAATTTCCATTTTATTTTTTGATTCATGCAACTTTTATAGACAGTGTCTATAAATAGATACACAATAATAGAAATCTACCAACTTTTAATTGTGGATAACCGCACATAGATCACATAAACATCCTACTTTCAAACTTCAACACTTTCTTTACTTACATTGCTCAAAAGCAGCATTTTCTCAGCGCTAACATGACACACATTTTTTCCTTCCTCATAAATGCAACATGAGTGTTTGGTAGGCTTCCCAGTGTGAAATGATTTACAGAATTGGCCATGCTAGAGTTGCAGGCCCCAGGAGAGCTCCTTTGCAGAGCGTGGAGGACATTAGCCTTTTCTGAAGCCTGGTTAATAATCCACCCAGCTGACATCCCAGTGGTTACTGTGGGCAGGCATACACTAGACATTTTATGAGTTTCCAAATAAATATGTTTGACTCAACAAGGAAAAACTTTGATAAGGAGAAAGCATTAATCTTCCATGATTTGCCTAATCTTTTAAATGAACTTGCAAACTAATAATGCAGCAAGATAATGAAGTAAACGTGTTTTTTCTTTTTTTGGTAATTTTTATTATCTATTGATTATCAAAGAATGCCTTACCAGTTATTATGCTCTATATATTTAATGAAATTGAGGATGGTTTAAGCATAGAAAATTGTAACAGACTAAATTACAAATGCAACAAGTACAGTGCTTGACCACTTTGTTAATGAAAATTCAAAAATCCACCAGCTGTGACAGGTCACTCTTGCCTGAAGATCTTGTCCCTCAGCCTGGGCCACCCAGAATATAGCCTTGAACCCAGGGAAAAGCAGGGGAGTCTGGAACAGCTGTTACAGAACACAAGTGTTTTAGTTGAAGCCAGAAAGAGTATAAAAAATAACGGATCAGGCCAGAAGCAAAGATGTGTTTGGGGCAACTGTGTCATGGGGTGCACCAACACTCGGGCTTTAGAAATCTCATACTATACAGTGCAAAGTCCCCCCAAGCCTCCTTAATTGTCAGGGCGACGTATGACATTTTACACTCTTTGTTTTATTAATCCAGTGTATTTTGTTTGCACATTTATTGCAGGTCATATGTTTAAAATACGTTATTTTTAATTCTTATGTGCTCATAGAAAGTAGCGCTCTTTATATCCACTGTCCAGATGACAAAATGGCACAGAGAGGCTAAGTAAATATCCTCCAAGATCACACAGATGATATGTAGAATTAGATGATAATTCTACCTGGGATGTTTGCCTTATCTGGCCAATCTCTCTGAGTCCACTTGGGCTTGCATGAGAGATGCCGAATGCCGTCTACTCCAGAGAACCTAGAGAAGCTGGTAGTCTTCCAAGCGGTGATTTGAAAAGCAAGGAGTTGTTTGTATAGCAGACAAGTTTGTGTTTTTTTTTTTAAAAAAAACAAACAATGACTTTTTCTTTTTTTTTCTTTTTTAGTTTAATATTTAAACTAGTTACCTTCAATAGAGTGCAATACCTCTTTGGGTAGTGTTATTACACAAGGTTGAACACATCCAAGATGGCTCTGCTACTCCTGGGTTAGTTTAAATGCATAAAGGATGAAACCCAACTGGCTTTGGCTACTATTTAATTTCAGACTTGGCTATTTCTTGATAGAACTTCAAACTTTAAAGTATTATTGTATTCTAGTTTAGTTGGTAGAGTCCTAGGAGGCAAGAAAGATTTCCAAGTCACTCATGTGGAATATGGTGTGAGAGGCTGCTTCCTCTGTGATCCAGAGCATAAATTCCAAGTATTTCACTTTCCACTGTGAGGTGGCAGTTAGGCCCCAGGAGGTCTACCCCCCATGGTGCTGATAGCTTCATTGATAATTTACCAAGTTTACCTTTCCCCACCAGTAGGAACACTAGGGCCAGAGCTTAACCTCAGAAGGTGGGAATGGTATGCTTGTAAGCAAAGATATAAAGGAATGCTTGGAGAGCTGACTATGGCTCCAATTGCAAGTGTAATTGTGTTTTCTTTCCTCTCCCTGTTTTTCCAGTCAGGCATGATAAGAACACAAGAAGCAGATTACTTCTTAAAGCCACTTCCTTCCCACCTAGCAGGACGACTCAATGACTCTGCGGGGGGTGGGCCTCCTTCCCACATACTGTACAAGAGATCCACAGAGCCACAGGCTCCAAGGGGGCGCCAGGCAATGATGGTCCAGAGGCAGCGGGAGCTGGAAAATCACCACCTCTTCTACCACGAAAATCAAAATCTGCAAGGTGGCTTTGACCTCGGGCACCCACAAAAGCAGCATTTCTGTGGAAGACGCAAGAAATGTATGTAAGGGCGATTCTCTTCATGTGTTTAATGATTTTAACATTTACATAAACCGATGGAATATTTTTAATTTTCATCAAATTATGTCTGTTCCCAAAGTGACATGTATTAACTGTCCTTACTAAACTTTAGTGACAATTCCAAAGAGAGTCCATTATCTGCATGTTCAGTATAAAAGCTCTCTCCATGATAGATGGATAGATAATGGTAGATGTTTTCATTTTTTTAAAAAAAGCTGTTCCCTGGACAGATTAAATGATGCACTGCTGAGGAATACCGAATCTACCAGACGTCTTCAAAAGAACTCTGGCATGTCTACTCAGTAATTCTATATTTTTGAGGTCTAGATTTATTAAAGCCCACATAGTTTTCCTGCTGAGGTCATTTATCTCTATACATATTTATGTACTTGACTCACCACATCAAAAGACAGACTTGCAAGACATAAATTTACCTACAATTTATCACCAAGCTTTATCAAAGTCTTTTTTTGTCATGAACATTTAGGAGGTGATGTGTTATTTACATTGTATGTAGGAACCTCTCACAAATTCAAAATAGGAGTTCAGTGTTCTCTGGAACTTCCCTCACTTCCTTCAGCTTCTCCGTCCACCATCACTTCATTAAGCCTTCCTCCCATGAGCCCATCTTCACCCAGCCCCATCTTTTTCTGCTGTTTGGTTTCCTGTGTTGCTATACCCAATGCCCTAAAATAGAGGTGGGCATGAGCAGGAGCTCCATATATGTTGTGGAAGGGAGTGAACCACCCATAACCAGTGGGCACCTATAATGAAAGAATAAGTACCATAATACCTGTGGATATTTTGAAGTCTATTTTCCCATGATACAATTCTAACCACGTTTTCTAAGGCATCCACTAAACCGAATTGTTTTTAACCTAGATTTAACTTACTGATTATAAATGCCAAAACTATTTTTTAAAGACAGATTCTTCAACTTTTTTTAAAAATTGATTTCAGAGAAGAAGGGAGAGGGAGAGAGAAAGATGGAAACATCAATGATGAGAGAAATCATTGATCGGCTGCCTCCTGCATGTCCCCCCACTGGGGATTGAGGCCACAACCCGGGCATGTGCCCTGACTGGGAATCGAACCCTGACCTCCTGGTTCACAGGTCGATGCCCAACCACTGAGCTCTGCTGGCCAAGCGTCATAATTATTTTTAAATGGCTTGCTTCAAGAGGACAGAGTATATTTTGTCTTCTAATTAAGTCAGGTAAATATTTATGGTGCTTTCTAGGAAAGCCAGCTCTGCAGTGAGGTTGATCTGTCCCAAGTCATTTAGAATCTGTTTGAGACACTACAGACAAACCAGTCATGTGTGCAGACATAGGACTCAGCTTTAAAACTGTCAGGTCATTAAAATCCTTCAAATAAGGAAATAATGCAAGACAACACTCTTTCTTGTAATTGTTAGTTTTATTGCTTTATCAATAATTCATTTGCACAGCCCATTCCATAAATTCTTATGCTAATAGTCTTTGAGCTTTATGTTTCTAGATGCTGGCACTACAGAGCAAAAATGACCTTCTCTTGTTTTAAATCAGGACAAAATTATACAAAGGTAAATAAAGCAATGATTTCCATGACATCTAGACTCTACAGACTTTATTTGAATTGTGTTCCACTTTAACACAAGTTTTGTATCACAAAGTTTTACGGGTTACATGGTTCATATATAATGAACAATCACTTTTTAAATTCAATTTCTATATAACAAGTTCCACCACTCATTTTAGTGATTAATTTGCTCTAATTCACTGTCTATACATCCCTCATAGACATGCCCAAGCCTCCCAAGGAAGACCTTTTCATCTTGCCTGATGAGTACAAGTCTTGCTCACGGCACAAGCGCTCTCTTCTGAAGTCCCATAGGAATAAAGAACTGAATGTGGAGACGTTGGTGGTGGTCGACAAAAAGATGATGCAAAATCATGGCCATGAAAATATCACCACCTATGTGCTGACAATACTCAACATGGTAAGAACATCCATCGTGTTGAGGCTGAGTGTATAGTTACACCTAATGGGGTGTGTGTGCATATGTGTTTTACATTCTGCTTTTTTAAAAATATATATTTTATTGATTTTTTTACAGAGAGGAAGGGAGAGGGATAGAGAGTTAGAAACATCGATGAGAGAGAAATATCGATCGGCTGCCTCCTGCACGCCCCCTACTGGGGATGTGCCCACAACCAAGGTATATGCGCTTGACCGGAATCGAACCCGGGACCCTTCAGTCCGCAGGCCGACGGTCTATCCACTGAGCCAAACCGGTCAGGGCTACATTCTGCTTTTTACTTATGGATTTATGTCTCATACATAGAAAATATTTTATCTGTGGTAAGTCCTTCAGTTTTACTATGCTCAGATCAAAAGAGCCATTTTTAGAACTTCAGAGAACAAATTAAGGTGGATGAAGAATTTGATCCTCTCTGTAAGCCAGTAACCTGTTTTGATGTACTAATGTCTCAGTTCAGAAATCTAAAAGTGTATGCTGAGACATTTTGGTGCATCAAATCTGTTTATCACCACTGTATGTGTGGTTTTTTACATGGTTACATAGAAATACTCATTTTAGGAATGTTAATGTCCAGCTATTGAGTATACATTATTTTATCTAGAAAAGCAGAAAAACAATACAGCTTTTTAGAATGTCATCTCAGATAAGGAGTGCCTGTCCCCAGAGTGGCAGCTATAGTAATTATGGAAGAGTGGTAAGAAGTATCTAAGGCTCATTTCACTTAAGTGACATCTAGGTAACAGTAGATAAAATCTTGGGTCAACAAAATGTGTTTTAAAAAATAGTTAAAATTGACATATAACATTCTGTAAATTTAGGCTGTATAAAGTGATAATTTGACATACATATATGTGGCAGAATGATTACAAAAATAAAGTTACTTAGCACATCTATCACAACACATAGATACTTGTGTTTGTGTATGTATGTGGTAAGAACTTTTAAGACAAAAAAAAAATAGTTGTGCCCTGGCCGGTGTGGCTCAATTGGTTGAGCATTGTCCCATGCACCTAGAGGTTACTTGTCTGATTCCTGGTCAGGGCATATGCCCGGATTCTGGGCTCAATCCCCAGTAGGGGACATACAGGAGATAACAGATCAATATTTCCCTCTCCCTCTCCCTTCCTCTGTCTCTAGAAAAAAAAAATCAATAGAAACATATTTTAAAAAGAGTTGTGATAACAATATTTTAAAAATCTACTTTATGTTCTGCCTTAATGAACAGAGTACCCCTAAGTGTGTTTTATATTCCATTATGCCACATGCCTATTATGGCTAGGGTCATTTTTGGTAGGTTGACCCATGTGGTTTATGACGTCCTAGGGAACTGAGGGAGACAGTGGCACTGAGGCACCTACAACTACACAGCCACAGGGCTGAGGACAGCAGGGCCCGGGATGCTCTGATTTGAGCAAGTGTCACCTCTATTATGTATAACATTTCTAAAGTTTCTACACCTCAAGTGTAGAGTGGGGAGAGGTATATCAGTGCCAAGTCACCTCCCTATTGTATCCTACACTGCCAACTATCATCACTTATCACCCCAAATGCCATCTCAAATGTTTGTGATCATCATCTCAAATGTTTGTCTCTCTCTTTAATCATCTTTCCATGTTTTCTTTTATTTCTCATGCCCTCTTGGTCTTTTCCCAGCATTTGTTTTATGCTTCTGGAATCTCTTGCCAGGAGAGCATGGGGAGTACTTACCTATGCAGTTATCACTATGAGTAAAATAGCCTCTATTCAATTCAATTGAGGACACTTTGCAATTCAGAGACCTTGTAATCTCTACATTGGGGTTTGAGAAGAAGTGGAACCTCCCTCCCCAAACTTCAGTTTTTCACTCCCAGCACCAATGACAGGGATTCAACAATTGGTCTTTTGGTAGAAAGATATTCATATACCTGTCTGTCGGGCAGTATAAGAAACATAATGTTGCTATATTACTAGGAAACATGGGGATTGGCCTTCAGCATCAGAACTCCAGGCAGACTGAGGGCTGGGGGAAAATGGTGTCACCTATGGAGACTGACATGGATTACCTGTCTTTTTCAGGTGTCTGCTTTATTCAAAGATGGAACAATAGGAGGAAACATCAACATTGCAATTGTAGGTCTGATTCTTCTAGAAGAAGAACAGGTATTCTGTCTTTAAAACATCAACTTTTCTCCCAGAAAAATAAATGCAAAATAACGCTTTGTTTTCTTTAATATGGATTCTTTAATTCTCTTTCCCTTGGGGACAAAAAAATTTAATATTTTGTGTCTTATGCAATGGGTTGCTTGTCAGTTCCTTTAATAATTATTTGACAGTTTGTGTTTTTGTGCAGAGGTAGTAAGAAGTACTTATGTAATTGCTTTATGAGAAAATGGAATAGAAAAGCTGCCTTTAATATATGGGTGGGAACCACACTTGGGAGACAAAGTGCAAACTGTGTCTTCAGCCACCGTGAGCTTTCAGGATGCCACATGGAACTGAGCCCCTTGTGTCTTTTGCTAGAAGACTAAGAATGTCCTGTAGAGTAGAAGTTAAATTGTACTGTGTTGCATTGCATTGCTTTGCTCTGTTGTCTCCCAACTGCTAAGACTGATCCCACTAACCCTCACCATCTTTAATCCTAGGATTTTATTTTAATAGAGATTCTGAAGTGTTGAGCACATTTCTCTCATTACATATAAAAAAATCAAATTATGCTGGATCTTAGTAGCATTTGGTAAAAGCCCCTCCTTTGCCTCCATTCCAGAGTCACAGTCTAAATGTCCAGACATACATTTCAGTTCACAAGAGGATGCATATGAACATCTTGTGGCATAAGTAACGGGGGGGGGGGATCTCAGCTCAAATTATGCTGGATCTTAGTAGCATTTGGTAAAAGCCCCTCCTTTGCCTCCATTCCAGAGTCACAGTCTAAATGTCCAGACATACATTTCAGTTCACAAGAGGATGCATATGAACATCTTGTGGCATAAGTCGGGGGGGGGGGGGCATCTCAGCCATCAAAGGCTCTCGCTTCTATTCTGGCCCAAGGTGATCATTGACTGGGCATGGGAGAGTGAGCCTGGGACCGGAGTCAGGCACCCTGCATCCAGTTCCACCATTGCTGATGTCTCAGCAGAATCTCCTGTTAGCCATAGTTTATTTGTTTATTTATAAAACAAAAGATTTTTAGATGAAATCTAAGATCTAAGATGCCTACGGGCTTTAATATTTTGGGGCTCTTCTCTTTTCCTGGGCAGAGTGGGGGTAGCTAGGACATGCCTATTTCTAGCCTGAATAGTCAGGAAGATACAACCTCATTGTCTTTTGTGTAAGTATGTGTCTGGGGAGGGGGTGCTGAGCCAGCAGGGTTTCTCAGGTGACAGGTTAATTATTCCTTGTATTAAATTGTTTTCACCTTGGAATTCCTCCAAGCTGCAAAGAATAGGAGAGGTTATCTTTTGATCGTACACCTGTGTTAACTTTGATTAATGCAGTGTTCCTGGAAATCGCCAGCTGAAGAATGGAAGGCATGCCCCAGTTTTGATGTACAACATCTAGCTCAGGTGTATTTGACTTTCTGGAAAGACAAAAACTTGTAAAGAGAAAACATATTGCATGACTGAAGGACAAAAATTCCAACACAACATTCCAGTCATGAGAGCCTTACACAGGTTGTCCTAGAATTGAGGTATTTGATCTGGTTTTCTGTGACCATTATAGGAAAATATAGCATTGCTATAAATAAGGTTCACACCTTTCATTGCAGCCTGTTCTGGATGTTCCTGCAGCTCCCAAATTCTTCATTTCCCAAGTGTTCACAAGTTCTTCTGATATTTCACAGTTACTTTACTAGACCTTGGTGTATGCAAATAAGGTCACATGTTTTCTATGTGGTTTCCTTCCAGTTCCAGTCTATTTTCCAGAAATAAAGCTTTCCCAATTGACCTGCCTTCCTCATGAATATGATGCCTCTGTGGTGACTTAGTAACACTGCAATAATAAATATTAAAAGGGCTATAAGTTGGAAATCCCACTTGCTCAACTTGCTAATGAAGTAAACATGCAGTGACTAGGTGTGCTTTGTGTATGTGTTTAGTCACATGCAAATGATCCTATTGTCTTATATAATTTTGCAAACTGTTTTACAAAGATTTTTAACGCAAAAATTTGATACACAAAAATAATCTTTCATGGATCACTGAAAATGCATTCAGGGTCAGCTAAATGCATCCCAACTGTTTTAGCACAGAACTAGAGAAATGTACACTAAATCTCTATGGTTTTATGTAACATACTTTTTTGTGTTGTAATACATAGAATGGATGCATTAGTACATATGCTATTTGGATCCATCTATGTATTTGAAATCCAAGTTAATGAGAGTTTGCTGTGATACCAATGCTAGTAACAATTGCATTCTACTCTGTTTTCTTTCTGTTCTCATGGTGGCCTTGCTCTCTCTTGCATAGCCAGGGCTTGTGATAAGCCATCACGCGGATCACACCTTAAGTAGCTTCTGCCAGTGGCAGTCTGGTTTGATGGGGAAAGATGGAACTCGCCATGACCACGCCATCTTACTCACAGGTCTGGACATATGCTCCTGGAAGAATGAGCCCTGTGATACTTTGGGTAAGATCATCCAGCAGAGTTTTGAGGACCACATATGTGCTATGCGCCTTCTGTGGCCATATATAGTGAATTCTTGCCCCTATTCCCAATCTATAAGTGGTAGCCACTGCTGAGTGCAATTTTAAAGAAGAAAATGGCATCCTTGTATGAACTTTGGCCAAAAATAAAAGTTTGAATTTATTCATCAAAAGTGATTACTTCACAAAGGAATGTTCGTAACATATTCAAGAGTTTTTGTCTATTCTAACTTAAGAAATAAATTTTTTCATTTCTTCTTCTGAGAGAATGGGGTCAATAGAGTCAAGGGTGTCTTATTATGTGGCAGAAATGGTACATTTATGAATATTATAGAGATATTACAACTATATTATATTCCTAATTTTTTAAAATTCCTTTATTAATGTTTCAATCATAACAATTTTATATGTTTATAGGGCTGAGTAGATCTTAGAGGCAGCACTTTGACATTTTTTCCGAATAGTGTTAAGCATAGTGTGCTCCTGACCAGAGCTCTCCTGGACATTTTTCCCTAACTCTCCATTTTCCCTAGGATTTTAGTGAGAAAGATCCTTTATTATAAAACCACTCAGATAGGACTTAGTTTAGTATAGGTTAACCTGACTGCTTGTCCTAGGAAGACCTGCTTATGAGGTTGGCCCTTAGCTGGCTTCTGAGAACTTAGATTTCAAGAAGGTTCCCATCATCTTACCTCACAAGTATGGCTCACTTTGACAAAATTGTTTGAACAAATAATGCAAATTACGTGGAACACCTGCTTTCCTCCTAGGAGTCTGGAATTTGGGTCCATGCCAGGCAGAGGCTGCCTCTGTGATCAGCCCCAATAGAACCCCTGGGTACTGAGTCTCTAATGAGCTTCCCTGGTGGACAACAGTCTACACTTGTTGTGACTTGTTACTAGGGAAATCAATCCTGTCCTGTGTGGATTTACTGGGAGAGGGCTCTGGAAGCTCATGCCTGCTTCCCCCAAGCTTCTCATGTACCTGTTTCCTTTGCTAATGTTTCTCTCTATCCTTTTGCCATGCAAAGTCATACCTATGAATATAACAAATTCTGAGTCTATGTGTGTCCTCCAGGCAAATCCTTGAACCTGTGTGGTCTTGGGACTTCCTGACACACCCATTCCCCACAGCACTTTTTATTTCGTCTTTTGAGAATACATATGCTTATAGAAAGAGACAGAAATTCTCCTCCATCTGCAGGGAAACCCCTCTTCTACTGTGTCCAAGTTGTAGCCTGTGATATGAACATTTCATAGAGCCCTGAAGAGTTTTCCATGCAGAGAACAGATCCCCTACTCCCACATTGTTAAGAGCCCTTTTTGTTAAGAGTCTAAAGGTTTCCTATTTCATATTTCAGCAGATGGATATGAGAACCAAATTTCCCTAAAGGGTGGACAGTAAATTAGCCTGTATAATACACCCTCTTCCTTTATTTTATTGAAAACTGTTATATATTCGTTTGACCTTTATGCCCATAGGATTTGCACCCATAAGTGGAATGTGTAGTAAATATCGCAGCTGTACGATTAATGAAGATACAGGTCTTGGACTGGCTTTCACCATCGCCCACGAGTCTGGACACAAGTAAGTACATGTACATGGGAGGGTCGAGCCCAGGGTCCTTTCCCTCTTGGTTGGTTGCAATAGAAATATGGATTCATTAGGTCAAGTCTGTAAGGGGGGTTCACATATATCCAAGGAGAATGTCATTGACAGGCTGTAAATATTGTCACTTAGGTACTTCTTTTGTTTTTATCTTAATGCCTTGTCCTGCACATTCAGTGCATGTGTTTATACTTTCCTCACCCTGTTCTTCCCTTATATTCCTGCTCATACTTGCACCTGCCATTGCAGACAATTGTATCAGTCCTGCTCCTCTGTCCTGTGTTAATCCTATTCCATGGTCAGCTCCTGTTAGGGGCTCCAGACAACAGAGGGCAGTAACAGGCCCTTCTATTGTTAACTTGTTATTCTTGAGTTCATGTTCTCATATCTCTATTAGAATTTGGAGAGGTATTTTTTTTTATTGTGTACTGAGCAGAGTTTGGGGAGTGCAAGTATTACAGGATATTGGGCCCAGTAGGAGATGGTTTGCTTCCCACGTTCCCATTTTCCCAGTGTTGCCAGTTTTGAAATGGGGCAGCATCAGGGCAAGCAGTGAGCCTGGCAGCTTGGCACAGACAGATGCTGCTGCTGGACAAGCAGCTCTCAGCAATGGGTGGCTTGTCATGGGTGGCATCTTTTTATGTGAAAAGCTTATATTTATTCCTGTTGAATGAAAAATTTCTATCAATAGAAACTTATTATTAGATAAGGTTTCTTGGACCTATAATGCTGTAAGCTTGCCTTACCTTGAAGCACCATCTATTAATTTTTTAATGGGCCCTTGCTAACTTCCTACAATTGCCATGATTCATAGGAGCACTGACCATATGAAGATGTTTTCCTGCTATACTGCAGCTAAACTTGAAATTTCTCCTAGAAAATGCACAACCAGGAAATACAATTTTTCTCTTTTTTACGTTAACCCCAATTTTACTTGCAAATGGCCTGAGGTCACTCATTACCCCGACCTGTTCAAAGCATCTGTATGTGCATGTCTGTGTGTGTATGTTCACATGTGCACCTTTGTGTGTAATGGAACCACACAGAGGCCATGCAGACTTGAATTGTGTATGAACTGATGACCTGAAAGTGAAACTGTATATCCCATTACTGATCCCTTCATCATTACAGGTAATGATTGACTTTTTCAGTGCCCAGAAAATTGCACCTACACTTCATAAAGCTTTCAGCAGTTACATCATAATTGTTTTTTTAATAGACTACTAGAGTTAGAACTTCAAAAACTCTCATTATTTTAATGACACGGGGCTCTTGCTGTCCTCTGAACCATACCTGAATTTAATTAAACAATCAAGGTAAGAAATGTTTAAGTCACTGAGGGCTGAGCAAATCGGCATTAGATAAGCAGTTGAGATATGGGCATTGGCAGTGCAAGCAGTTGCAGGTGGTGAACTTAACAGAAGCTAAACTTGATACATCCAACACTGGGATCTTCAATGTCAATGACTAACAGTGTTTGCTATTATTTTCTCTTAGAAGTCCATTGTTAATATTTCCTCTTATCACTTGGGCTCAGTCTAGATGGAAAAAGAGATTTTTCCAAACAAGAGATAAGTGCTTGTACCTGCAAGAGGGAATATAGATGGAAGAAGGACAGATGCTCTAGATTTGAATGAAGAGGAGTCCCACTCCCTATAGAATTAACCTCCAGAAAATTAGCAACTCCTTAGTGAGCACCTGATGTTTAGAGGACATTGTGCAAGAGATAGAGGAACTGGGAGCTCGAAAGAGTCAATTTGCCCATGAAATAGCTTTTGATCTTATTGAAATAGGACATATCTGTAAGAGATGTGCAAATTAATTGCATGTGCTAAATGCCAAAATGAGTGATAATAATAGTTATAACAATAATGGCAATAATAATTATAGTACCTTCTCTTTGTGGAGCACTTTTTATAAATGTGCAGAGCAATTTTTCATGTATCTCAAACTATATAAACTACTCAGAACAATCTCTCATCTTCCTTCACTGGCTTAGCAGAGAGGCTATACTGAATATTCAGCAAATCTGAATGAATGGCATGGGAGGAGTGAGTTGGGGAGTGAGCAAGTGAACAAATGAGGGGTATTTTAAAGTACATCAAATGAGAGAGGGTGTGGCATAGAAGACTCAGTAATTAAACTCTGTGAATTTTATTTGAAGACAAGCACATTTATTCAGTTCATTTATTTAATAACTATTGTTCTTGGAAAAGGGACTATAGGTTTTCTATATGGATAAAACATTATAAATAAACAGCATGCCTTTATCTTATCCTTTGCAATGAGCTCCAAGCAAAGTCAGTTTTAGAGTTTGGTACCTTAAGAATTAAAAGACAACTTTAAATCTACTAGGTCTGTATAAAAATCATATTTCACAGGTGCCGCTTACCTCTTCAGTTTTGCTTACATTCAGAGGACATTGTTTAGGGTGGAGGAGTGCTTCCCCATGCTTTCAGCCATAGGCTTTCTAATCTTTAACTCAAAGAAAGATTTTAGTTAATGTCCGGACAGTTTCTTCTATTAAACTTAGTTGTTTTCATCTCCAAAACATCTTGAGGTTTATACTGGGGAATCTGACCTAAAAATAGAAATTGCTAAGAACCAGCATTTAGATTTGTGTTGGAAAATGGAGGAAGAAAGACTGGAAGCAGAAGCGAGAATGTGTGTTCTCTGCATGTATGTGGGATTGAGTCAGGATTGCTCTTAAGCAGGTGGGGAAGGAAGAGTGTCCTGGTTATATTAAATCTCATGACACAGGATGTGTGGTTTGCTACATGCAAGTGTGGAAGAATTGGCATAAACACATTGAGGAACAAATTATACATTTTGGAGAATATGTCATCTATTTGGAAATCCCTATTTGCAAAGGGAAGTCATATCATTTAATGGTTAGCACCCTGGGACTCAGATACATGGTGGTTCTCCCACAGCCTGAGAGTGACCAGGGCACATTGCCTGGTCTTCCCTTACCTACCTTTCTATCTTCAAAACCAGTGGAGCCTGTGGAATCCTTAGCAGGTATGTGCATGCACAATTACAATGATATTATTTGAGTTGAACATCCCTATTATATACTAGTACATATGCTGAAATACTTGATTTGCATGATCATTTCAGACCATTAAGACAATATTAAAACACATTTACTGTGCTCAAAAGTATGTATAATCTATCATTTTGTTTCCTGTTTGTTTGTTTATTTAGTATTTATGGACCTATTCTCTGGACACAATTTGCATTCTGCTAGCAAAACATTGTTTAGGATTCTATAAAAGGACTAGTGATCTAAATCCCCCAAATATCTAACAGAAAGATAAAATAAACATTGGCATACTAGAGAAAAAAAGTGAGGGCTGTAGGCATTACAAGAGATACAGTCAGGGAAGATGAGGGACATGTTCTCGAAAGAAGCAGAATTGGCTTGCTAATATTCACTTCAAGCATACTCGGCTAGTGATGTTAGATGTCTTTTGAGCATTTGATGGTGATATGTGCACACCACTGGTTTGTGGCTGTGCTCTGTCATTAACCTGAACTCTTCTTGCTGGGTCGGGAGGCACTGGGTGATCTGACGGATATATACACTATCAGGGCAAGCCTGTGCCACAGAGATCATTGGTCCTGTGATTCTCAGACTATACTCCAGGGATCCCCAGCAATTAGAGGGTCACTTCTTACCAATTATATTAATTGTCATTCTTCCTAAATTATTTTGTTTGTTCATGTGTCCAAAAGTATTTGAAACCCATTGACCTTTGGCCAAACCCACACATGCAAACACACACACACACACACACACACACACACACACACACACACACATCATATATATATGAGATATATATACGTATATATATATACGTATATATATCTCATATATATATGATGTATATATAATGTATGCATATGATATATATATATATCATACACACACACACACACACACAAACACACACACACACACACACACACAAATGGTGTCTAGGTGTTAAGTGATTTGACCAAGATCATATTTGAATCAGAGAAATGGATAGAAATTTTGAAATTTAGTTTGTGACATGCAGGGTGGCAAGTATTCTGAGGAGACTTTTATTATCCCATTTTATGTGAGGAAACTGAAACTCAGGGATTTAAGTAATTTGCCCAAAGTCAAACCATTTATGAATGACAGAGACTTTTTGAAAAACCTGCATCAGAGCTCTGGACATCTGGGTTCTACCAGCGGTTACCATCATCAGGCCAAGGATGTGATTTATTATCCAAGATGGTTTCTTTAGAGACTTTCTCATTTCCTCAACCCCTTTTATCTAAACAGCCTGAAATAATTGATACAACCTCTAAATATACTTGGCTGTTCATCTGAGTATGTCATTAATAATGAAGGAATACACGATGTAATTGAACCACTCGAGAAAGTACTATAGAAGATATTAAAGGCATCTGACACTGAACATAATTCTCCAGTCTAATTTATTTTAAAATTATGTTTCTATTTGGATAATTGAGTTGGTGTTAAAGCTGGAAGGTTGTTCTTTGTTCATTCAACAAATATGAATAGAGAACCTGTTATGGACTGGTGAGCCCACTGGCTCTGGGGTTATGAGCATGGATAACAAGAATCTCTGTTCTTTAGAAATTTATTAGATAGTAGGTAGGAAAGAAAAAATACGTATGTATATATTTAATGCATTAATATATGGGGTGTAGTCACTTTGAATAAAGTACTATGGTTCATGGAAGCAAAAATTTATCCAACATGTTAACTTGAATATTAATCATATTTCTGGGTTGCCAAATACCAACCTTATCTTTAGAATGTGTTCTAGTCATTCATCCATGACTATATTAATGTTAATATCAAATGTGATCATTGTGGCACTTTCATGCTAATGTGTTGGCAAACATCTCAGTACCATTTATGGGAGTTGTACTACTTGGAAACACAACTCTTAAAATAGTGGTGCCCAGATTGGGTGGGTATGAGAATCAACTTACTGTGTCAGAATACACCCAAATGCTAGAGCCAAACCCACAATCTACTAAATCAGAAACCTATCAGGGTGGGCTTTGCATAGACACACTATACAGTACATTTCTCAGGTATTCTGATGCACAGCAGAGTTTGAGATTAATGCTAGAAAGAATCATTGAAAATACGTTAGAGAAAAGTTCAAGACCAAGATGTTCTCAGAACTGGGGTATTGTGACTGAATTTCTTAGAAATGTAGGCAAAAGTGGTGACAAACTTATCTAGGGTACTTGATGGCCCATAATGTGTCTTCTCCACATTCAGATCAAGGGCCAGCCAGGGGTGGGTATGTTGGTATTTCATTTTGGTCACTTTCTCCCCAAAGCAGCCACCCATATGTGATTACATTCTGAATCTTTTCCATAGCCATGACACATTTTCTCTGCCTTATGGTTACTCTGGCCTTGATTGATTGCTTTTAATAGAACTTCAGAGAATGGGTGGAGGCTGAAATGACTGCATATACATCACCCTTGGTACTGAGTAGGAATTTTGCAGAAATTGGACAATGTTTGCACACTAGAATTTCTCGGATACATCCTTCAATCGCGCTTGGATTATACTATTGCATGGGTCCCGCCTGGGCTCTGACATTAGACTGTCAGGTTCCAGTCCTGACTCTGAGACTCTGGACAAGCTTCTCTCAAGTCCTCAGTCTTGCTGTCATTATATTATACCTATGTTATAGGCTTGTAGTGAGGTTTACATTTAAAAACATAGGTAGCATGCTTAATATTCTGTCTGTAACAGGTTCACTGTCAAACAAGGCCCAGAAATAAAGGTAACTATAGCCACCCATTGGGGTCCCATGGAGCCACTTCCTCCAAAGGGCTGCAGGGAGTATGTGGGTCAATAAATGTCCAGCTGTCACAGCTTCTGGCAGTGTAGACCTAGCCTTAGATGGAGCAGTACTGGGTAGGTGTAGGAACCAAGAGTTGCAGTAATTGGCTAGTAATTCTCAAATTGTGTTAGGTATCAAACACACCTGGGGAGTCTGGCATCTGTATTTCTGACAAACACTGGAAATTCTGAGCAGAAGAGAGCATAGAGGGCATGAAGGAATATAGAACAGTTTTAGCTCTACCAAGATCAAGCAAATGGCCCACCCCATGCCATTTGAAATGCTTTTTTATAAAGAAAGCATCTGCCCTTAGCAACATCTGGACAGTGCTCTGTTTTGATATTTGTGAGTACTTTCAAACAACCCAGTGAATGGGTAGTTCTTCAGGAAAAGTCTATGAATCTGTGCCTTGTCTCCACAATTTGGCTGTTAAAGCCATAATTTCTCTGCCTGACTAGCACTCAAAAGTAGGGGAGTCTTCACAGTGTTTTTACATGTGCTTGTTAGAGTATATTAGACAATTTAAACCATTCTTTGTTTTGAAAGAACCATTTCTCTCTCTCGTAGCTTTGGCATGATCCATGATGGAGAAGGGAACATGTGCAAAAAGTCTGAGGGCAACATAATGTCCCCTACATTAGCAGGACGCAATGGGGTCTTCTCCTGGTCACCCTGCAGCCGCCAGTACCTGCACAAATTTTTAAGGTATGAACTTTTGAAGCTGGTCATATATCTCTTGGTGCTTTTGATGGTCAATACCTAGTCAGCCTGATCCTGTCCAAGCAGCCACCAAGCTTTGGTGTGACTTCCCAAGGTGGATCCCATTTGAAAGTGTCTTGAGATATTTATTTGACTAAGGAGTTTGCCAAACACTTCCTTAGAGCATGGAGGCCTGTAGGCTTAATCCAACATCATTCAACCTTTAAACTCAAAGGAAGTCCATATGATATTTACCAAGCCAAAATATTTTGTCTACATTTGGGGTTTTTTAAATTCTCTTGTCTATAACTAGACATTTCAGTCCTTGAATGGGAAGATCTGGCATGTATACATCAGTGCACACAATGGTAAAGCACACGTAAATTTTTTTTAACAAAATTCATTTCTTAATAGGAGGAAAAACTCGAATATAAACCTTAACCTGGCTGTAAAAGCCTATTATTTTAATCATTATTTTTAGGAAATTTGATTATAGCACTAATTCATTTAGGGTATAGAATATTTGGAAGGTAGGATTTGACTCCCTGAACAATAGTCATTATCTTAAAATTTTAGAGAAAGAAGGGACTTTAAGAAATATCATTAGATCTGTTAATAAGGTAGATTACTCCCCAAATCTCAATGAATTTGCATTTATTGTTTGGCTTAAGCTTTAAACCATAGCTATTTCTGACTTGCACCACATGCCAGTGTAGGTTGGTGAGATCTCTGCTCCATGTAGTCATTCGGAGACCCAGGTTCTTTTCACCCTGTGGCTCTTTCCTCTTTTAGGATCTTGTTCTCTACTCCATCCAGCCAGTGGCTGGCAAAAGACAGTACTGGAGGATGTGAAGGGAAGGGGCTATATTTTTGGGACTGAGAATTCAGCTGAGGGCCCTCCAAAGTGAAGTGGGGCTAAGAGATGTCTACCTGTGTGCTCTGGAGGAAAAGAATAAGAGGATTCATACAGAAAGGAACATGTGCTGTATCACCAGTCCCAAATCACATTATAGGTGAGGTAGCTGAGATTGCAGGGACCAGATAATTATTGGCAGAATTGAAAATAGAACCTAGGAATGCTGAACCTTAGACCTGACTTCACTGACCCCAAGAACCATATATTTAAAGAGCCAAGGAAATGCAATTCTGTTGAACTCATAACATTTATTTTTGTTTTTACATGTAGTTACTTAAAAAAATTACTTGGCTCAAATATTATAAAGATGAGGAAGAATTTTCATTTGCTTAGAAAGTAGCTCTTAACTCTTGAAGACTTATATCTGATAATAAACAGACAGCTGATTACATAGGCATAAGAATTTAGGTGCAGGATCCACCTGAACTTCTCACCATCCCTTTCTTCCCTTCTGAACACAGTCTTTGAGGACCATGGTGATACCTGGATAAGACTATGGTTTGATATCTTTGTTCCTCCTGTAAGACACCCAAAATGGGAACATTATTATTTCTTTAGCTCCCAGGAAGGAGAACTGCTCTTATTCAGGATGAAGGACGTGTTTATTCATCAGAAATGTATTTTACCAGACACAGAAGAATTGTGTTTGCTTGCTAACAACTCACTGACTCACAATCATCTACTGATTCTAGTACTTCTCAACTAAACACATTCATATTTTTTAGATTTGTGAAAGAAAATATAAGAATGATCACTTCCATTTCAATTGTATATTCTTGTAGAAAGCTAACAAATGAAACCACCTTACCTTAAGAAATTAAAATTAAAAAAAGAATAAGGGAAAAAAAGGACAGATGTATTTTAAGTCATTCTGACTCAATCTGATTTGCTTAGTCAGAAGTTATTTGTTAGCATTTTGTGAAAACTGTATTAAAATTAAAAGACTGTTGGAATTTTGGGGTTGGTTAATTCATTTCCTGGTAAAGTTACCTAAAGCTAACCAATGTGTACTCTACTAGCTGAAATACATTAGCTTATAAACACCTTGGATTTAAAGGATTTTTTTTAATTTGAGAGATTTCTTTCTTCTAATTTATATTGTTTATTACATACACAAAATAAAAATGTAGTAGTTGCAGATTTTTGAAAACAATTTCTTTTAAATACAGAGTATCCAGAAAGAAAAATTCCTGGCCTAGGAAAATAAAGACTTCTTTAGTAATTGAAAAGTACCTGTACAATGAGAAAGATGGAAGTATCAGACACATCTTTTTCAATATAATTTCTCATTGCTCCAGAATATGTTTAAAGTGATGATTCCTATTTTTTGCTATAAAAACCTATGTGCTTGATTACAGGGCCCTGCTCTATCCCCTGCTGGAGTGGTTATATAATATGCAGTATATGCACTGTATTAGTTTTCTAAAATCTGAACAATCCTAAAAACACAGCTGACACCAGAGGTTTGGATAAGGGAGCATAGTCCTGTGTGAATGTTCTTTTCTGGATGGCTGAGTGAATATAAAACAATCACAATCTCCAAAGAATCATCCAGTACTAAGAGCTTAAGTGTTGAAAAATGAAACTATCTATACTAATAAAAGGGTAATATGCTAATTAGACCGGATAGACTGGACGTCTTCCGAACGTCCTTCCAGACAAAGCCACGGTGGCGGGGCCGAGACAGAGGTGATTAGGGGTGATCAGGCGGCAGGGCAGAGCAGTTAGGGGCGATCAGGCCAGCAGGAAAGCAGTTAGGGGCAATCAGGCAGGCAGGGGAGAGCAGTTAGGGGTGATCAGGCCAACAGGAAAGCAGTTAGGGGCAATCAGGCAGGCAGACAGAGCGGTTAGGGATGAGCAGGCAGGCAGGCAGGTGAGCGGTTAGGAGCCAGTGGTCCAGAGAGGGATGTCTGACAGTCGGACATCCCTCGAGGGGTCCCAGATCGGAGAGGGTGCAGGCTGGGCTGAGGGACCCCCCCACCCCCTGCATGAATTTCATGCACCAGGCCTCTAGTTCTATATATTTGGAATGCCTTGGCACCTACATCTTTTCTGTGAAGTAAAGACTAACAAGAAATATGAACACAATAAAAATTATTAAATAAAAAAAGGAATTGGAATAGGTTATCATACAAAAAAAATAGTATAATTCACAAGCGGATGCAGAGAAAAGCAAATGGGAAAAAAAATGAATACCAAGGGAAAAAAACAATTATATAGATCCTAAAGGACAATCTTTAGCTGTGATTGTGAAGCTTAAAATTGGTCTATGATCTTTCTAGAAACCAAAGCAACAAAAAGGAGATATAATCTGTTCATATTAACCTAAAATAGAGCAAATACCAATATTTCAAGGAAAGCAAAGCTTTTATCAGCACAGAATTTTAAAAATAAATAGAACTGTGCATATGTATATATAAAAATAACTAAAGATTTACATATGTGCATGCACTTATAAAATGTTTCTTTATACTTTATGAATATACCTTACGTTTACATAATACTTTATATATTATACATTTGATATATAAAATAGATTTTACAAATTTTTAACAATAAAATTATATTTAGATGTTGTATAGTGTGTATTCATAAATATTAATACAAACACAGAAAAGAAAACCATTGATATAAAGTTACCTGTTTGTACCCTTCCATACCTGATGACACACGTGTGATCTCCCACTTCTACCCTCCTCTAGACCCAACTCTGGAGTGATTCCATCCTGGGTCAGTCTACACAGCCACCAGGAACACTTTTCTTGTACTTTTATTGGTTTTACTACAAAATGATGCCAGCAATTGAACAGGCAACACAGCATAGAGAGGCAGCTGCAGAGCTCATGACTAGCACTGGCTCGATCAGAGTTGATGGAAGAAGAAACAGGTTGGCAGCACCCAAAAAGTGCCAGACTAGCAGGAAGCTAGCTGTCTTCCAAGTCTTTGTAACATATATTATTGTGGTCAAAACTAAGAACTAGTTACTCCAAGCTAAAAATTAAGGACAAAAGTATGCCATCCCTGTTAGCTTCTCTGGATACCATTTACAATTCAACTGGCCTCTCTGGCCAGTTTCACTGAGGTCCTTACTTTGGGTTTTAGGTTTTCATTCTCTTTTTCTCTCTTATTTTTTTTCAGTAGAGTTCCTCTTTTCCTCTTATTTCTTTCTTTTTCCCCACAATTTACATTGTCTTGTTTCTAGAACACCATTCCGGCATGGTAATGAACTCTTTTAGTCAGTTTTACTAATATTTGTTGTCTATTATCGGATGGACTGCTCCTCCATGCCCACCTGTATCAGTGAACCTATGGCTGGTTTACCTTGATTGCTGCCTCTTCCTTTAGTTCTCCTCATAACACATTTTCTGAGCCAGCATCCTGGCCACCAGCATGCATGGACTCCAGCCTTCAGCTTGTGGTCCCTTCCTCATAGTCCTATTCTAAGACTGCAGGTAAAATATTGACTCTGACTGCTTTTCATAGTTAATGCCACCCAGGGAGAGTGAGAATTTTGTGGACAATATTTGTATCCTGGTAATATAAGCCTATATATTAGGGATATACACTTGGTCATTTTTCTATTTTTATTATTTAAAAAGGCAATGTTAACATTATTCTACAATTGGCATGACACACACAGGGGTTCCTTTTAGCATTTGTTCCCTACACAGTATTCTCATGAAAGCAAGTTGGGGATTGTTAGTATTATGTTTAGCTTTTTCTTGCAGCTGTGTGTGTGTGTATGTGGGTGTGTAAAGAATTCTGCTTACTGTAATAAAGAACATTCGTTTTAAGGCTCTCGGTATTCTTCTATTAATAAGAAAAATTAGGAATTTTCTATATCTCAAATTCTTTCTATAATTTTGGAGTCTTTTAAAAAATTGTATTGCTTTTTCATCCTCTTACTTATGATGAAGATAACATAAACATTTTCAGCTTTTATAAATGTTCACTGACATCTTGGGAAACAGGGGATGCCAAGTTCAGATGTGCAGTGAAAATCAGCATCATAAAAGTGTCCAGAAAATGTGTTTTAACTGCCAATAAGTATAGGGAAATTCATGGAAAAAAATATTTATATGCTTAGAGAATACTTATTTTGATGACACTAAATATGGGTTGTAATCTTCAAATCAGAATATGATTTTCAGAATGATTACAGTATTAAGGTTCTGGAATTCAAAGCCATTTTTGTCCTGTGTTATTGGAACGGTTTAATGTAATCTGAAGTATGTTCATTTGTTTTTGTGCCAATCAGTAAAACCTTTCTGTTGCAATTCAGTAATGGGCCTTTATTTTCAGGGACTTTTTTAATTTCTTTGGACCCCATGATGATAAGTAAATATGCAAGATTTTACATGCTCATTAAGTCTGTTTTCTGGGAAGATTAAATTTTCCCCAAAAAAGACATTCAATATCAAGTTCGCTATGAAGGTTTACTTGAGATGACCAGTTATAAATTGGACATGTCTACAGCGTGTTAACACTGATTTTTCATCAGCTTAATGAATCTGACTTGGTCTTCTTTGACATGTTTGCTGACTTCCTGATTTCCAAGGAATCAAAACACTGCTACATTCTCCACCAATTTAGGTGGCTCTTTGGATATGATCCCGACAATGAGTAAGGATAAATGCAAACTCTTAATGATGAATCTAACTTCCTTTATTAGCAATTTAGCATGTGGTACATGGAAAAAAAACATATAATAAGGAACTCAATTGGCCTAAAGTTGTCAGCACAACTTTTCTCCCTACTTGGTAGAGTCAAGAAGGACAGATGCATGTTTGGAGTACATTCATCAACCTAGTCAATAAAGTAATGTGTCATTTCCTATGAACAGACACAGGCCTCATCACATTTACTCATGTCTACATCCTGGAGGCTTAGGACTTAGGGAAAATTTAGCTCATTATTTTAAACTTAATGACAACGTGGACTCATCATCAATTTATTTTTTTGAAATGTAAGTCATGTACTACTGGTCATTGAACATGCCTCCCCTCTGACCACACCAGTCCACATCAGTACATGAGAAAGGTGACCAGAACTGGAAGTTTGAGGGGTGCATGGGTCCCCTGTCATACCCTATACCCTGTCGATGAGAAATTGTGATTTGACTGTAGAGTTGATTATGCTTGCTTTAGGGTTTAATGGAAATAGTACAGTTCAGTGCACATTTTGCTCCACTATATAATGTTCATCTTAAGAAAGACAAACCGGTAAGTCACAGCATGTTGCCGTTTCTGCAGAGCACATATGACGTGAAGACTGGAAAACAGGTACCACCATGTGATGGAAAGAGCAGCAGAGGGAAACAGAGCTTACATGCTGATCAGGCCTTTATCACTATGTCTGGGAAGGTCCTGATGGTGGCAAGAGACATAACCTTTCCGGGGGACCTGGAGTTTTTACTTGGAAAAGGAAGAAATACAACTAAAAGATCTCTCAGGCTGTTTAATATTTTATGGTTCATGAATAAGAGTGGGAAAAGGATGTTGACATGTTGTGGTACCTTTGACCTTGCCTCATTTTCTTTAACACAAGTTTAATGGAGTCCAAATTATCAATATTTTCCCTTCAGTAGAAGCATTTTTTGGTGCATTGCTGAAAAAACACTCTGCCTACCTTAAAGTCATGCATATCGTCTGTCCCATGATCTCCTACAACAGCGGTCACCAACCGGTGGTCTGTGGACCACTGTTGGTCCGTGAGGTCCGAAAGGTTGGCGACCGCTGTCCTACAATGTTTACTGTTTTTCTTGTCACATGCAAGCCACCTGATTTTGGTGCAGGGCATGTGAAAGAGTCAAGACCTCTTTTATCCTTGTAGATATTTTTGTAGGTTGTTTATAAAATGTCTGTCATGCGTTTCCTTCTTGCACCCACATTCTGGGGGATCCCTATACTTGCCTCACTGATTGGGCTTAGCTGTGTGACCTGATAGGGCAGGAGCAAGCAGGTCCAAGCATGAGCCTAACCAGATCTAAAAGGGGTGAGCTCAACATGTGGAGTTTCAGCTCTTCATATGTGACGCTAATCAGAGCTGACTTTCACATCCTGGCATTGTTATGTGTGTTCCTGCATCTTCCCCATCTATGGGGTTCTTCCAGGCTCCCAGTCTGTGCACTGTGTGTTTATTGACCAGGCAGGGACTAATCCTCACCACCATGTGCTTTTCTCTGGTTTTGTAACCAACATAATTACCCTTACATTGCTCTTCATTGCTTCTAGCATTTCCATTTTCCATCTGAGAGCATTTTCTCTGTGTCTGAACCAGTCCTATTAGAATGTTGTTTGTTTGTTTGTTTTGTTTGTTTTATTGTGGGCTTCTTAGTGGGATATTCATGTTTGTCTTTATTTTACTCTCTTTGTAAAGGGTATTTTGGTTTTGAATGGAATTCTAGTTCAGCAGTTTTCTTTCTCTTGTAATTTGAAGCTGTCATTTCATTGTTTCCTGGCTTTTGTCATTTCTATTGATAAGACAGCTGTCAGTCTTGTCTCTTTTTCTTCAGGTAGCTTTTGATTTTTGTGTGTGATTTTGGTTTTCTGTAGAATTCCTATATGTACCTATGTGTGCTTTCTGTTTGGGATTTTAGAACTGCTTAAATCTATGGTTTTCTATGTTCCATCAGTTTTTGAACATGCTTGGCCATTTTATTTACAAATATTTACTCTGTCCCATTCTTCCTATCCTCTCTTTTTTGGGGGGATTCCAATTTTGTTAATATTATAACTTTTTACAATACACCATATGCATTATTTCTTTGGTGAAATTCTTCATTTTTTATTTTCTTGAATCTATTAATTACAGTAATTTTGAATTCTATTTCTGATTATACTAGCAGCTAAATTTCCTGTGAGTCTGCCTCTATTATGTGTATATTCTCTTGGATTTCAATCATTTGGTCTTATCTCCTAGTAAACGTACTAATGTTGATAAATGAGGGCATTGTTTATGAAACGTTTAAAGGCAAAGTAATGATTTTATTTTTAGCAGATGGGGTGGTTGGAGTTTATCCTCAATCACTTTCTAACCTGGCCTATTGAGGTTGTTCTCACTCCTAGAATGAGGCCTATTGTACTGTCAATGAAAATCCTGTGGTGTACCAGGGCCCCTCCTTTCCGGCAGAGCCTCGGTTCCAATGTTCATCTCCCAGCCCCACCAGGTTGCCAAAAACTTTACTCAGCTCCTCAGGCCCTCAGCTTTCACTTTCTACTCTGCCACTTGTCTACCTAGCAGATGCTTACAACTCAACAAATTCCCTTTTTGAGGAGGAAAATAGCACTGGGTGTCGGACTCAGCTCTGTGCCTCCCTTTGCTCTGTACATTTCCATCCCTTGTGTCCTTTTTAGTTTAATAGTTTTCTGATGCCTACAGAAGGATCCATTAGATACATGCCAGGCCACCATAGTTAGAAGGGGAAGTTCTCTTTGATTTTAATTTTAAGGCTGAATTATAAATAGCAAGTTACATTTACACAAACTATAAAAATTCCTGAACCTGTGAACCTCTTTGTAATTTTTCAATCTCTCATGTGAGCCAATCAGTATAGCTGACTTTACCTAGTTTCCTGCCCATGGACAGGGAATAATATTGCCAACCCTGATGTAAACTTTGGGAAATAATTTGAGACATCTTACTAGTATACAGAAATCATTTGAGATCCATTGGAGAGAGGGGCTGTGGAATTCACAGTTTGACAAATCACTCCTGTCTTGAAGTGTTAATTACGCTTTTATTCATTTTTCTTTACTCATAAATATGCCCTTGGTTTGCTCTGAAAAACCTTCTGACCTCATTGCATGTAGGATTAATGTCTCGTGCAGAGTGGCTTGTGCCATCCCTCATGTTTTTTGTGTGTGGATATTAATTGAAGTCATGCATCAGTGGGCTCCAAGGCACAGGAATCTGGGACTAGGGCCCTGAAGACTGGGGCCAGAAAGATTCCAATCAAGGTGGACAAGCACACAAAGAAAAGGTTGGAGATGCATGAGCAGATCTGCTGTTGATTAATTTATTATGATTACAGAGGCCTTTCTCCCCCTTTTGGCTTATTGAAATTTATAAGTAGGATTTAGTTGCTATTTGCAAACACTTGTCCCTCCTCCCTCCAAATGCAAACATTATACCTAAGTACAGCCCTGGTAGGGAAGGGGATACTGTATTTGTGGAGGAAGGAATTATTAGTTGGCCTTTAGCCATCTGCTAGTAAAGTTAAGCAGAGTTATTTTCCTCCTGGACTTCGAAGTCTAGTAAGAAATTAGCATGAGTATAGAGCATTGCTGGTGGAAAGTGTTGCAATGGTTCATACAGAACCTTTGGAAGCTATAATCTGCTGTGCAGGTGTCCCCTAGCCTAGAAGAAGAAGGAAGAAAGAAAGGGAGGCAGGCAGGGAGAGAGAGGGAGAGAAAACACATTTTAATCTTTGAAATTGGCAGATTGTGTTTTGCCTTTTACAATACCCATTTCCATCTTTTGATTGTTCCTGGCAAGAAGTGTACATAAAAGTGGTCTGTAATAGGAGCTTTTCACATTGAACATCTGGTTGTATTATTCCATTTCGCTTTTCCCCATGAAGATTTTGAGTAATCTAAGAAAAAACAAATTGCCTTCCTGGAAAAAGCAAAATGAACAGTTTCTGAAAATGTGGCCCCTATATTGAAATTTAATTAAGATAATTGTTATATTGGACCTTTAGGGAAAAAAAATCTCCTCTTCTCTATATAATATATGTGGTAAATTGTATGGCATAACTGAATGTACCTCTTTGATAATTCTTTTGGCATCTCCTCTTTGATTCAGCACTGCCCAAGCGACATGCCTTGCTGATCAGCCAAAGCCTGTGAAAGAATACAAATATCCTGAGAAATTGCCGGGACAGTTATACGATGCAAACACGCAGTGCAAGTGGCAATTTGGAGAGAAAGCCAAGCTTTGCATGCTGGATTTTAAAAAGGCAAGTGATTACTGGCCAGTGTTCAGTGCACTATTATTCATAAAACCGTTTTATTCAGTGTAACTGACATTGATGTATTCTGCACTTATTGGGTACCTACCAAATGTCAAATCCTGTATGTTAGGGCTGGCCCCGTATAACAGGAAACACATGTTTTACTGGCAAAGAAAATGATGACTGATACTGTTGTGGGTATCAGTTTTCACTTGAGAACGACTTGGCCTGTTAGGTCACTTCTTTCTCTCTGATTTATCACGTGGGAGATCAGCAATTACTTTTGGTTGGTGTAAGTTGGCAAACTAATACTCTGCATTATTTTAAAGTGGTATTAGAAAAACAAGGTCCACCATTACCTTCCACCTCTTTAAGCATAATTTACTATAAAGTAGCAGCTTATCTAGGGCTTTTGATTACTAAATTCTCCAAATAAAGTATATATAGACAAGTTTCTTGAAGGAGATGCTAGCTAGTTCACCAACCCCAGGGACATCACCTGCATGTTCTCCTAATATAAATTCCTCATATAACACAGAGAGGAGTGTTCTTGCTGGACAGAGAAATGGAGATTTAGGAACTTGCTTTACTGAACCACAAGGAGACCTACCCATAGATTAAATGAAAGTAACTCTTTTTGAGATTTCTTTCATTCTAGTTTATAATAGAATTAAGACGAAGGTAGACAAAAAATATATAGTCCTCCAGAAACCTCCAAACATTTCAAAATGCACCAGAATATTCCCAATTTCTAAACTCAAATAGAGCTCCTACAAAGGTCAGTTATAGCCATGTGCCAGACTGGGTTTTTATCTCCTCAGCTGAGTCATCTCAGCTTGGACCAAGAATAATAAATCAGTCCACATCAGTATATATTCCATGGGCACAATGTGAATTTCCTAAGAATTTTTTGAGTGTTACTCTTCTTTATGTTAAAAAAAAAAGTGCTTAAAATGAATGTTGTATTTCAAACTAGAAACATACTTCTGGTTTCCACATTACTTTGCTCTGTGACCATGGATTATGTCATCCATGATATCCTCATACCATTTGGAAAATATAGAAAATAAGTTAATGTGCATATTTTTCCATTTTTTCATTACTGAGGAAATATTTGCATGCAATGAAACATTTGCAGGGAGCTGAGGCAAATTTGTCACTCACCTGTGGGTTTCCCTTCTCTCCAGGATCATGTACTATGTTACCTGTCATGAGAGGTCTAAAACAATTCGCCTCTATATTTTTTCTAGTTTTATAGTTTTCGTGTGCAAAAAAGTAAGCCTATTATCAGTTACTTAATTATGACAGTAGAAGAAAAACCTTTTGAAATAAAAAAAAAACTTTTCAACAAAATGTCAGCTCATCATCATGTAAATTTGTTCTTCAACACAAATAAACTTGATATATTTTGTCTTTATAAGTTAAATTATATTTTTGTGACAGAATCTCTAATATATTGAATTCAAAATTACATATTATATGGCAATTAGAGATTTTTTTATTTTTTATGTGGACTGAATTATCTCAGGACATTTTTAATTATGAAATTTATCTTTTTTAATGAACTTCTGAAATTTTATGAAAATAGTTCTATTTTGTTAGGTTGAAATGTAAAGAATAGTAAGTCTTCTGATAGAAGAACATGAAAGAATGAATGGGAAGAAAATTACCCAGTGCCTACGCCAACACCTATCACATAAGAGCCACTTAATTAAATTTGCTGAGCAGGGTGATAGATGGATGGATGTTACTTTAGAAAGGGATGTACCTCTTCTAAGTACCACATGCTAATTAGTTTCAAAAGTTAATATACAGTGCAAATGCAAAGGCATCTTTGGATGCATGTACATTTGATGTATATGTATGTATGTTTACATACTAATGTGTAAACTCCCATGCTTAAATGGCCATGGTTTTCTCTGTTACTGATGAGTTACATAGTGATAATCAAATTTAGTGATAAAAACAGCCCACTGCTTGCAAAACAAATAATTGTAATAGATTGTATACCTTTTTATTACATCATTTGTAATTACATTTTCAGTTTACATTTTTGGAGAGCATAATACAGACAGTTTGAGAAAATGAATCTGCTGACACTTATTCACAATATAGAAACAATAAATTTTCAACACAGTCATTGAAAATGGTTTTATGGAGGTGTTAGGTTGTAATGTTAAAATGCACCAAGTCATATTACTAAAGTTAGTTTTTGCAAGCATAGATCTTAAATTAGGAGATAGAATAGCAAGTGAGAGCCTTCATTAAGATAGTATTTCTTAGCTGCAAAAATAAAATCATGAGTGAACTATCTACTTGGGCTTCAACTTGTTTTCTGAGTTAAATATTGATTATTATAAATTTTGTGTCTTCATCAAGTAGCTATATGCTTTGTCAACATTGCTTGCTGCCCTGACCCTGCAGTCTGAAATACAAGCTGCCAGAATACTTGGAAATTTGATCACCTTCGTGTCCTGGCTTCTGTTGAAATTGGGAGCTTCCCCCATGCCCAGAACATCTTACATTCCAACTCTCACGCCCTAGAACCATGATTTAAAAGGGTCTTTGTTCTAAGAGGACCCTGAAGTTTTATTAAGAATATAATGACGTGCAACAACGATGCTGAATTTAATACAATAACTGTACATTATGTCCAGCGGTCAGCTAAGTCAAAGTACGATAAATGTGAACAGGAGTAATTGGTTTTGTTTGTTTGGTTGTGGTTTAATTTTTACTGTATTATCTAATTCTTTGAGGTACTAGAAATTTTATTTGTTTTTCAGAATAGAGTGTCTGTCATGTTTTATCTGATGGCAGACAGTTATATCTATAGGGTACCAAAGTATCAAATAATTTTTGATATGTTGAAAAAACAGTAACAAGGATTGTATGATATTTTAAGGGTTTTCTAACTCTATGATTTATTTCTGGATATATGGATGGATCAATGGACAAGGCAGCAAGATTCATAATCCTCTTTAATTTGAAAATTGGGGATTCAGACTTGGATAACTTAATGAAAGATGGGGTCAAGGATAAATTATAATATCTTAGGTTTTATTGTTTTGTTAATTTTAATTTTTTGGAGTTGTCTGCAATGTCTGGATTAGGCATATTTTACTTATTAATTTTTTAGCCTCACCCTAGGATTGATTTTAGACAGAGAAGAAGGGAAAGAAAGAGAAAGAGAAACTGATCAGTTGCCTCCTGTATGTCCCCAACCAGAGGTCAAATACACAACCTTTTGGTATATGGGACTCCAACCAATCGAGCTACCAGGCGAGGGATATATTTAACTTATTAGTTTAGAAAATATAATTTTTGTAAATTTATAATGAAAAAACAAATAAAGTTTCAGGGATGAACCAAATCTAGAACATGAATCTTCAGGGTTCTCACTCTATCTATGCATCTACTGCTAAGCAGATAGCAGTTTTAATTTATATCAGTTGTTTCCTCTTAAAGTTTTCATGGGTCATTTGTAATACTGATGACCTTTTTTCTCCTTTTAGGATATCTGTAAAGCCTTATGGTGTCATCGGATTGGAAGGAAGTGTGAGACTAAATTTATGCCAGCAGCAGAAGGCACCATTTGTGGGCATGACATGGTAAGATGCTGATCTTAGGCACATACAGTGTCATATTTAGATGTCAGTCTTTCAGCCCATTCATCTCTCCTCATCTTGCCTTGGTATTTTTAAGCCCTTCTTTCTCATATATATGTGCAGACCTACACATGTGAAAAGATTGTGTTTATATTGCTATCATGAAGAAGACTCTTTTTTTTTTCACTTTGTTCAATGATATAATTGATGAGTTGGCTGGAATTAAGAGATGTGGATGTTCAGGCAAAGGTGACAGCTGAACCTATTTAGTAAGGGAAAACATTAAACCCTTAACGACCATTTAACCACCTAGAGATCCAGCACTAAGTAGTAATGTTAAAGCCACAGAGCATAGATTTGGAGAAAGGGGTCTCCAAATGCCCCTCATGGAGCTGAGAGGGGTCAGGGCTGTGGGACTTCAGTTTTTCAGCTGGGGTGAGGGAAGGCAGTAGTGAAAGAGAGACTCTTTTTTTGCTTGTAGCAAAGAACCAAAGAATTCAATAGATGAGGCTTTAGTCCTCAGACTTACTTATATTTTAAAATTTTAATTTTTCTTTCTTAAATAATATTAAATTGAACTATTTGAAATTGTCACTCCCATGTGCCAACAATGATCAAATAGCAACAATACATCCATTAATAACTGAAATATTTTTACCGGCCTCTTATAAAAACAGCATTTTTTTTCCTCTCAGAACAAATCAGGTGGCTCTAAATTGCCCTACCCCTCACCCCAGGACAGGCTCTGCCAGCCACAAGGAACAAGGCAGTTACTTACCTCCTCTCAACAGATGGCCTAGGTCTACACCAAGCCATAGGTAGAAAATCCAACACCACTGAACACAATGTGAGATCTTGTGTAGCCTTTATGTGGGGTGGGAGTGAAGGAACCATGTAGATGTTAGCATGAATCCACATTGATGGGCCCTTCTCTTGAGAAAGGGCAGCTGATAGCATCTCCAGGGACAGACAGCTCTGTGCAGATTATTTCATCTTAGAAAGCCCTGTGACCTCTGACATGCATCAGTTATGACCTCCAGGCTCTGAGTCCAGGTGCCTTCGAGAAAAGTCACAGCCCACCTGCCAGAAATGACAAGGTGTTGAATCATGTGGAACTTCCAGCTGGATTGCTCTACCTGAAACTCGGTCTCAGCTGAAAATGAGATGTGAAAAGCACATTGTTTTCAGGAGAGGTCGGCGTCCATTCGCTTGAGAGCTGACTATCTATGCAACATTACTTAATTAAATGTGTCCAGTTCCAGAAGCTCAGCTGGGGTTTTTTTTTCTATTTATGTTCCATTTACATGGATTTATAGAGCAATGATAGGTGTGGAAAGACAAAAGAAACATCCTTAAGTGTGTTTGTGATGTGCTACAGAAATGACAAGGTGTTGAATCATGTGGAACTTCCAGCTGGATTGCTCTACCTGAAACTCGGTCTCAGCTGAAAATGAGATGTGAAAAGCACATTGTTTTCAGGAGAGGTCGGCGTCCATTCGCTTGAGAGCTGACTATCTATGCAACATTACTTAATTAAATGTGTCCAGTTCCAGAAGCTCAGCTGGGGTTTTTTTTTCTATTTATGTTCCATTTACATGGATTTATAGAGCAATGATAGGTGTGGAAAGACAAAAGAAACATCCTTAAGTGTGTTTGTATGATGTGCTACCAGACTCCCCGTGACTGAGCATTAAGCATTACAAGAGTGCTGATCCACCTATCTATCCATGAGGTCATATCTACTATTTTTTTTAACTTTTAGTGGTGCCGTGGAGGGCAGTGTGTGAAATATGGTGATGAAGGCCCTAAGCCTACCCATGGCCATTGGTCAGACTGGTCTCCCTGGTCACCATGCTCCAGGACCTGCGGAGGAGGGGTGTCCCACAGAGACCGCCTCTGCACTAATCCCAAGTAAGCAAGTCTGAATTTCCCAACTCACAAGTGAGCATCTCTCTGCCACAGCCTTTCAAACAGTGTCTGTACCTGAGCTCAGTCGTACTCATTCTGTACTTCAAATATTATTGTAAGAACCATTACATAGGAAAGCCTTTTCCCTCAAACATTTCTAAAACAATGATTTTTTTTTTATATGAGATGCTTGTAACTATCTAACCATAGCAAAAAGTAATAGATCCAACAGTGATATTCCAAAATTGGATTGTAACCATGTATACTTGAAATGCCAAGGGCGTGCCTAAAACAAAGAAAACATCATAAGAAAAGTATAGAGGATAAAAATGAACAAGAACAATTATTTTATGTGAAAAAACATAATTTTTGGTTTTTATCAAAAATATTTACCTTTCCAATATGTGCTTTAATTGTGGTGGCCTCCTGTTATATGACAAGAATGTTAAATGCAGTCACCAGTACAGTGGAGTGAATAGCTTTCTAAATCCTCTTTTTGCGCCTCGGTTTGTTTAAGTTATGTCATATTGCCATTATCTCAGTCCTGGCTTTAACATGTGAGACCCAATAGGTTCCTGCATGGACAGGATGCTCTCATCCTGGTGGTCCACATGAATTCTGAGCGTGTAGCAGAGAACCTGGGGCATTTGCTGTCAGTGCCAACAAGTGGAAGGTGACTGTTTCTTCTGACCCAATTGGGTGCCCTGGCCTTGTCGCAGGAAGTTAGTAGTGGAGAGAAGTGGTATAGTTCAATTTCATTCTCAGTTCTGCTTTCTATCAACTGTGTAATTCTGGGAGAGCCACTGCCCTCCCTTGTTGTCCCCTCCTTTATGGAATTCGGACCAATGCTGACCTTATTCCCGCAGAAGGAGGCTGGGAGGCGGCATTAACAAATACACACAAACCTGCTTACCACATTCTAACCTCTTCTGCCAACATTGTAAACTATACACTCAATAGAAAAGGAAACACTGCCCATGTCGTTAATATATAAGAAACTATCAGTGACTACTTAGTAAATGACTTAGCCCTGTAAGTAATTTAACATTATCTGCTACATCTCTCCAATAAGCCCAATTTGAAGGAAGGGGCAAGTCCCTATTAAAATGTAAGGTTTCTAACAGCAAAATATGTGTTCCAGACCATCCCATGGCGGGAAGTTTTGTGAAGGCTCCACTCGCACTCTGAAGCTTTGCAACAGTCAGAAATGTCCCCACGATAGTGTTGACTTCCGTGCCATGCAGTGTGCGGAATACAACAGCAAACGGTTTCGAGGGTGGCACTACAAGTGGAAGCCTTACACGCAAGTAGAAGGTAAATCCCAAACCCTATTCAGTAGTGATAGCCTCCTACTTTATTATCTTTCCTCCTGAGAGAACTACATGATAGATGGTGTGGTGTTCAGGTAGATCAGATACCCCTATATGAGATCAGTGTCACAGATCCCTTTCTGGGGTATTTTGACACATGGCCACTGGCATCTTAATCTAAACTTGACCAGCTGTGTGGTCAGAAATTAACAAGCCAAACAGAGAACAAGTTTATAATACCATTAAGTTTAGAAGTGGTAAAAAATGGAAAGTAGATGTTTTATTGTCAATGAATCAATGCTTATTTTAATTACAAATCCCTATAGTTGATGGTGATATTTCTATAAGCATGTCACCCAATGAACGCATAATTGCCAAATAATGAAAGAACAACTTTAGTATCTTTTGGAAAATCAGATAATTTTAAAGTATACTATATTCAGAAAGTCTTGATCTATAATATAACTATAAACCGAGATGTTTATTTGTGACATATGTAAGATTTTACTCTCCAGTTGGAGAAAAATATGCATCAGTCTTATGATTATTATAACTTGAGCTTGGTAGCTTAAGTGGTATGATTTAAAAATAAGTCCAAAGAACATCTAATCATATTATTCTTTGAAATTTGGAATATTGTCCAAGCAACACTCAAGAAATACATAACTTGGAACTTCTCATGTGACATTTACTTTCTTCATCATAATATATAATATTTTCATGCTGAGAGGTTTATGAAATTAGTAGATTATGGAAAGAAAATTTTCAGCAATTTCATACAAAGCATTCTTGGTGGTATTTTCACTCTTTAACTCAGAGAAAATTAAGCCAGTGAAAAAAGTAGAAAGAACTTTGAAATTGGGGTCAAAAAATGTGCATGTTATTCCTGACCTTGCTAGTCTTCAGTAAATAAACGTATTAATAATGGAAGCACTAAATTTGATCTTAAAATTGTTCAGGTGGGTCTCTTATAAAATAAAGAAAATATCTGTAGATGAGTCTTGAGCCTATGAAAACTCCTAAGGCAGACAAAAACGTTCATCATAAACTGTTCCCTTCTTACCAAGGAGAAAACAAAGGGATATGGTTTTTACAAAAGTTTATATTTAATCATATAAATCATAAACCCTTGAAATGAGAGAGGAAGTGAACTTTACCAGTCTTAAGGATATGATGATACCCATGTTCTTTATGTATCAATATTTTTTATAATAAATTTTAGAAAACATAATTTTCTGGAGATTTCATCTAAAAGTGATTCCCTCTATCAATTTAAAATATTATGTATTTTTTCAACTGTATTAGCGATTAAGAAATTCAATGCTTTTATTTCTTGTTACATTTTATTTGTGAGAATTTGACATATTGTTACAAAATTGTAGTGACTTTTTTGCATTTCTACAAGAGAGTAGTTAATTATGCTAGTAGAATAGTTAATAGTAATGTTCTAGTTCAAATCAACAAATGTTTATTGAATGCCTACTATGTGCCAACCACTGTGTAAAGAACAAAGACTAGTAGAGAGCTGAGTAAAAAGTAACAGTGAACATTTAGATAATAAATTAAAGGGGAAAAAACAAGCCTAAAGAAACAACCATACAAAAATGTCTTTGCAATGTATTATTGTGTGGGAGTTTATTTTATGGGCAAAAAAGAAAAAAAAAAGTCTATCTAAAATTTAGAGCAAAAATGATCAGAGCTTAAGTATCTTTCTTATTTGTGTTTGTGTGTGTATTTCTTTTTAAGATCAGGACTTATGCAAACTCTACTGTATCGCAGAAGGATTTGATTTCTTCTTTTCTTTGTCAAATAAAGTCAAAGATGGGACTCCATGCTCGGAGGATAGCCGTAATGTTTGTATAGATGGGATATGTGAGGTAATAATGATCGTTCATTCATTCAACAAACATCTCCAGACAGTCTGCTTTGTGCCAGGCATCCTATAAGAAGCTAGAGAGAACAGACAAAAAACAAGCCCTTTCAAGTCACAGCCCAGTGGGGGAGAAGCCAGATGTACACATGCTGAGACACAGTGGTTTGTGGCACTGAAGGTGCAGAGCACAGGGAGAAGGAAAGAGCTGGTTCTCTCTTAGATGTGGATCTGGGATATTTGCAGGGCTCCTTGGAGAAGAGAGCTTCCAAGCTAAATCTGAAAGGGTGAGTTGGAAGGGGAATGTTAGGGAGGCAGGCAGAGGAGCATAGGTTGGTAAGACCCAACTCAGTCATCAGAGTATCCAGAAGGCAGGCAAGGGTTGGGGTACGGGGGAGGTGAGGGATGGGGAATGGGCTCTCACAAGAACAATCGCTGCCAGAACGAGGAGTCCGGTTTTGATCATTGTGTCTGTGTAGATCAGGCACTGAGATTGGGAACTAGTGGAGTTGTGGGATCAGATGCAGTGGCTGAATGGTAGCGTGGAGAGTAATGAAGGGGGGCGGGCAGCTCAGAGCCGAGAGCCACTCTGCAGCTATTCCAGGGGTCTCTAGAAGACCCAGTAGCCTCAACATCTATTAGAGAGGGACTTAGGTGACAGGCTGGGAAAGACTCAGTGACTAAGTGGACATCACCCTTATAGCTTGTTACCATGTGCAGAAGTAAGTTATGGAAAGAATTTCATTATAAACAAAGTGATGGTGTGACCAGATCACACACAGAAGTTACTCAATATTCTTATTCACTGGAGTCCAACAATCTCAGTCCAAGTTCTAGTTTTCTCTAAGTTATAGGGCCATAGTAAAGTAGAACCACCCACTAAGACCTCGGTGTAATTCTTTTTAATGCATGAAGATTAGGCTAGATGATTCTATTAAAATCTTTTTCAGCTTTAAAATGCTCAAGTCTCTACCTGTTTTGTCTAATTAGTAGTTGATTTGTTAAATATTTCAGTATTTTCAGGTATTCTTAATGATAATATTGCAATCCCTTATTTGTAATTTTGAAATCTAAAAATCTATGAAATAGAAAGCTTGTTTGGATGGAAAATATAAGCTGACCTGAATTTGTTTGGTGGTAAAAACCTTCCCTGAAGAGATGTAAGACTATTTGATAGTTTTCTTTTAACTGCATAGTATGAAGATGTCTGCATTTTGTTATAGAAATATCATTGCTATCTTAGGCCCATCTGGGACTTTCACATTATATACACAATATGTCAATTTCCATCCTAAAATCTCTGAAATGCATCCATCCCTATGGATTACAAGCAAGGGATTGTGGACTAGTTATTTCATTTCTGAGTAGATCTATAGACGTTGTTAGGAAATATAAAACTAACAAGAATTGTACAAATAATGAGTTCCTAAGATTGTAAGAGGGTGAACAAATATGCCCTTTATATTATTTACTGCTGGGAATTACTTCCACATGGCATGTGCTACTTCTCTGCCATTGAACAAGGAGATTCAAAAGCACCAGGGCACATTCCAGTGGACCCTTGTGAGAACACATTGCTTGTCGTTTGTATTAAGTGCTTTATGTCAGTCTGCACTTGACCCATGTTTCCAATATAACAACTGGATAGATGCAATTCAGGGCTCAGGATACAATAGCTGTGAGCAATCCTGAAGAGTTCGGGTTATGTTTGACATTTAAAGTTTTCCAACTTTGGGCCTGAAGAGTAGATTTGCAGGCTTTCTGTGCACATATTGGGTATCCAATAAATATTTGTTAATTTCCCTGTGTTGGTGGAATTTTCAACTATAGCGGGGAGGAGGTTTCCTGCTTTAGGTTTGTGATGTTGCTCGTGTTATCTTTTCTTTCATGAATGATGTGTGACCTCACGAATATCCCAGAGAGTTGGATGTGACAACATCCTTGGATCCAGTGCCGTGGAAGACTCTTGCGGTGTGTGCAAGGGGAATAACTCAGACTGCACGGTGCACAAGGGCCTCTATGCCAAGCACCACCGCACCAACCGTGAGTATGCCACAGCTGCCTGCGGAGGTTGAGAGACAAGATCGAAACGGGAACTTTTTGGTGGGAAGAATTTGAGGTGTAGTGAATGCAGCAGGTGTTGAGACCCTTGACAGGAGGTGGAGGTGAGCAGTAGTGTCAACAATAAAAATTAACAGGTCCCACAACTGCCTCCTTTTCTGCCTACTCTCAATCCTTTGTTTTGATAGAAAGTGGTTGCCAGGTTATTTGAATTAGAATCATCCTTAGGAATAGTGAAAATTACAATAACTCTACTTCAATTACAAATAAGTCACTTATAGGATTCTCACGTTGTAGTTATGGAGTACTGAAGGTGCTGAGAGATTTGGCCTTGGCATAAATAAATGAAATACCCCATCCTCCCTGATCCTGTCTGCTTTAATCTAGAGTATTATCAGATGGTTACCATTCCTTCTGGAGCCCGGAGTATTCGCATCTATGAAATGAATGTATCTACCTCCTACATTGCTGTGCGCAATGCCCTCAAAACATACTACCTGAACGGACACTGGACCGTGGACTGGCCTGGATGCTACAAGTTTTCAGGCACTGCCTTCAACTACCGACGGTCCCACAGGGAGCCGGAGAGCTTGACCTCTGCGGGGCCAACCAACGAAACACTGATCGTGGAGGTAGATTCCAGCCTCATGGTTTGGGGGCTTGGATTTTGGGGTCTTCTAGCATTTCTGTAGGTCCAAGGCTATTGGTGTAATTTTAAGTGCACAGAAGCATGCTTACAATTAGGTAATGCATCAGAAACAAGACTAATCAATGCATAGGCTGAATGGGTCAGTGGACTTTTTTAATCATCTTCATTTCTTGGTGCATGATTAAATGTGTATTTATGCACGTCCTGCAGTTCCCATGTTGGGGTCTTTATCTGTCAATCTTTACAAATGTCTGCCTCTCTTCTGTAAGCTCTATGGCTGGGAGAGGCTCTGTGTGTGCCTCCTGACCCTGGACTGCTTCCTTCACCCTGTGGTAAACTATTCACCCTACATTCTTGCCTTGATTATTTCTCTCTCACCATCTCAGGCTGTTAGCTATAATAATCATAGAGAAAGAGAAATGGGTCAGGGTTGAAAATGAGTTCAGCTTATTAGGAACTGTTTTTGTGGAAGAAGAGTCACAGAGCCTCAGGGTGTCAGAAGGGGAACATCTCAATGGCCTTGCAGTGCAGCCCACTCTCCAGGGTGCCAACCTGCCCTACACCGATGGAGACTTAAGCTGAGTTGTCAGGGAGGGGACTGTGGTGCCAGGGTGTCAGGGAAGGGCCAGTGTCATTATCCACTGGAACATCACATCAAGGATGCATAATGGCTCGGAAATGCAGATGTCTATCAACAGGATAATGGTGATGCTACTTTAAAAATAAATAAATAGATAACCTACTCACTGAGATCAGTGGATCTGGTACACTTATGAGAGAAAAGGTGATTACTGATCCATGTGTTCAGGTTTTACACGGGAAGGTGAAGAGTCCAAATGCAATGTTATACCCTAAACCATGGCTCACGGTTATGCTGAGCCTGAGAGATCAGCTTGACTAGTAAGATATGTTTCTCCTGGAACTCCTGGGTACACGCCAACAGGCACCCAGTCACGTGGGAAGTCCTCTGACTTAGCTTTGGCAGTGGCATGGATGACATCACTTCAGCGTCCTGGGTTGTTACTAGGAAGTTTGATGGTGCTTTTTAAGTATCACTTTCTGATTCGCTCTCATGGGGAGGATTTGCAGGGAAGTCAGAAGGAATATGGAGAGAAAGCAAGAGATAACCAAATATGTTTATTGGGTGGCAAAGACATCTGACGTCTTGTGTGGAGGAAACACTAAGTATATGGCAAGTCAGATGTCTATATAGTTACTAGATATACTTGAGTCCAGTTGGGAGTTTATTCCTGTTCAGAAAGTTAATGCAAATTTTGGAGACTGAACACTGTTTATTTTATCACTTTAAACAACATTTTGTTGACATTGCTATTGTTTCAAGTTTTTAAAACAAATCGTGTAGTTATTGGTTCCATTTTAACTAGTTATATTTCCCTTCATCTTATGTTGTAGCTTCTGCTTCAGGGAAGGAACCCGGGCATTGCCTGGGAATACTCGGTGCCTCGGCGGGCCGGTGAGCAGAAGCCCAGTGCCCAGCCCAGCTACACGTGGGTCATCATCCGCTCCGAGTGCTCTGTTTCCTGTGGTGGGGGTAGGTCACTTCTTTGTCTCTCCTGCTGGTGGGCACAGAGGTGCCCGGAGCACGGTCAAGCTGTGACATGTACTACACCGGTCCTCATCATGCCCTAATGAGTCACCCAAGGTGTCTGCCTAAGAGTAGCAGTAATATTCCCAGAAGCAGAGGAGAGAACACTGGTCCTGAGTATCACTTGAAAGCCTCAACTACTTTCTCGGGTTCATATGCATTAGCATGTAGCTTTGAGGAAATTCTTTAGTGAATTGGTTTCTGCTTTTCATCTAATTTAAGGGTGTGGTTTTTGGCATAATTTTGTTATGAAAGTCAGATGAAAA
>NW_005353967.1:3455414-3469191 GCF_000412655.1 Myotis brandtii | reverse complement strand
TGTTCGTGATGAGAAATAGAAGCTTACATGAAAAGTATAGTAATATAGAATGAGTTTTTTATCAAATGGTCTTGTTCAAAACATTCAGTGGAAAGAAAATGGCTATAAAGTTGTACACTGAAACTCATAGAGAAATTATAATAATCTTATTAAAATTGCAGTGTAAGTGACAAGAAACAACATTTCAAAAGAATCTCACAAGACAATGGATGGCTTTTTTATGTTAATACTATAAGAATTTTAAGTACATGTTTAGATTGTTGAAGTTGATTCACTAGAAGACATTTTTAGCTAGAGCCAGTATGGACTATCTGACAAAGAGTGGCAAGTACATATTTGCAAATTTAGAAACAAAATAGTAAATACTGTCTGATATTTTAGAAACAAATTTCCACTCGAGCCAATGTATTTCAGCTTTGTGCATTCTCATTTTTCATAATTAAGAAAATAATTCAGAGAGTACTATATTTAAATTTAAAAATGGTACACAAATGAGAACTTGCATAAAATAAGAATCTAATGAATGGATGAAGAAAAATAATAATGAACTCATATTCTTAATAAAGAAATTAAGAAAAACTGAAAGACTCACAAAAATATCATGGTCTGAAAAGTTAATACTATGTACTTGACATATGTTAATTCTTCCCATTTTAAGCTAAGAATAAAATATTAAAATTATATTTAAATTCTGACATTAAAATATCCTAAGAAAAAAAATGTGATTCCCTCTGTACAGTTGGATAGCAAGCTAGTGGCTCTAATGGCAACTGAAAAGCTCCCCACCTCTTCTGTCATTCAAGAACGATTACCAGGGCCCTAGCTGGTAGCTCAACTCATTAGAGCATCGTGCTGATACTCCAAGTTTGCAGGTTTGATCCCCTGTCAGAGCACATACAAGAATTAATCAATGAATGGACAAATAAGTGGAACAACAAATCAGGAATTCCCCCGCTCTCGTGTCCTGGAGTATCTTCTCTCTTCTGATTTTAGGGTCTGCATGCTTGTGAAGGCCCTCAGTATATCCAGCACTCCCTGAAGTAATGACACATGTTTCTCATGGGACAATGTGAATTCATTTGTGTAATATTTTCTAGTTTTCTGTGTAATTTTGCTTAACGGATTGTTTCTAAGGCTTTTGGCAACAGCTGGAATTAATTCTATAGTTAGAAGTATTGAAAACTTGGAGATTTTGATAAAATTAGAGTCTTTAAGACTGGATACTCCTCTTCCAGATACTTTGGCAAAATGTGGAAATTTCAAAATGCTTTCCAAAGAACTGGCCGGGGCTGGTTTCTGAAAAGATAAAGGCAGAGCCTGGCCACATTGATCATGACACTCACCACCTCCCAGGGCCAGGGTTCAGCTCTGGGCTTTACAGTTAAAGGGTGTTTTCTCTGACTTTCTTACTTTCACCTTTGAATTGCATACTCTTCTCTCTTATCTATTAATATGGATCACTTTAGAAAATTGGCTTGATTCTGGCATTTCCACAGACTAGGTGATATTTCTTTCTGATAAACAGTTGAGTGATTGTGAGTGCTGTTGAGAAATTCCTTCACAGATGTGCCCTTAGTCAGAGAAATAATACCTGAGTCTTTTTAAAAGTTCAGCTATATGGCTAAGCAGACCCCATTCCATCAAAGGAAACTCATCTGAAAACATAGTTATCTACCACCTCCTGTAAAAATAGAACTTGGAAATCCTATGTTCTACTGGACATGTGACTGTCTATGTATATTTTTATTTTCTCAAAATATTTAGATATTTGAAAAATGTCAAAGGAAGGAACATTTAATTTCATTTTTACATCCATTATTGTTTATATGGGCTGAGGAAATAAAATTTAAATTAAAATCTCAAGTATCCTTATCACCTATAAACAGATTTGACCTCAAAAATTAACTCACCAGATGTCAAGTATATACTTGTTGAATAAATGAACACAAGATCTTAACCACTTACTGATTTATCAATATGCAAGACCCATGTTGATTTTAAAGATGTTAAAATGTAGTGGGAAAATGAATGTATCTTAGAACTGATGAAATTCACTAATAAAAGTCATGAGGAATGGTCAGAAAAGTAGAATATCAACAGCTGGCCAATTGGTCAGTAACACAAAGACATGCAAATACAGTAAAGTGTGTGTTTTTTCTGATGAACTTCATTAGCTCTTCACCTGCCTTTTACCATGGGACATATCCCTGAGTCTTTATCATGCATCTCACCCTTTCATACAGGGCAGATGACCACCCGAGAAGGCTGCTACAGAGACCTGAGGTTTCAAGTAAATACGTCATTCTGCAATCCCAACACCCGGCCTGCCACAGGGGTGGTGCCTTGCAAAGTATCTGCCTGTCCTCCCAGGTAAGAACCGCCGGGCCATCGGAACTAGTTTCATAGTTTGCAAATATACTTGGGGAGTCCTAGGAGCTCCTGTGTCTAAAGGTAGAAGCACTGAGCACCATCACGTAATCCCGACTAGCAAAGAGGCCGAAGTCACCAGGACTGCCTGCACAAGTGAGCTTTAAAATGTGTCTGGAAAATCTTGTGAATGTCAGTGGAAGTTCTTAGAGTAGCATCCTTTTCGATTTTTACTTTAATCTGCATGCTGCCAGGGATGATAGTACACTGTGGTGATAGTAAAGTTTTAGCTCCCAGCTTTCTGTCTCCTTCCTAGTATTTCTTTTTCTTTTTAAAAAAATGTTATTAGATGTATTGGGCTGACATTGGTTAATACAATTATATAGGTTTCAGGTGTACAATTCTATATTATATCATCAAATATAGTATTATGTATTCATCCCCCAAAGTCAAGTTTCCTTTTCTCACCATATAGTTGACCCCATTTATCTTTTTCTCCCCTCCAGCCCCCTTCCCCTCTGATAATCACCATACTGTTGTCTGTGTCTATGAGTTTTGTTTGTTTGTTGCTTTCAGTTTTATACCCCACATGTTAGTGAAATCATATGGTTCTTGACTTTTTCCATCTGACTTATTTCATTTAGCATGATATCCTCAAGATGCATCCATGTCATCACAAATGGAAGTATTTCATCTTTTCTGTGGCTTACTGAATGAAGGCTTCCTGGGTTGTCAAGGGTGTGTGGGTGACTGCTGTGCACTGTGCATGCTCACGTGTGAGATGGAGGTGCAGAACACCTGGGCTCTGTCCTTCCATCATGCTGTCCTCAATACTGCTGCCCTTGGATATTTCTTTATTTTTTAAAAATATATTTTTATTGATTTCAGAGAGGAAGGGAGAGGGAGAGAGAGCTAGAAACATCCTTGATGAGAGAGAACCATTGATCGGTTGCCTCCTGCATGTCCCCTACTGGGGATCAAGCCCACAACCCAGGCATGTGCCCTTGACCGGAATCGAACCCGGGACCCTTCAGTCCGCAGGCCGACACTCTATCCACTGAGCCAAACAAGCTAGGGCTAAATATTTCTAAATAAAGCTCAGGTTTACTGAGATGGTGGCCTGGGAAGGACCCAGGAGGCAGCTGTGGCCCTGCCCTGATCTCATCAGCCATCATCCCTGAGCATGTCCTTAGTCTCTCTGCGCCTCACTTTCTTTATCTTTTTGGGGCTATGCCACATGTAAAAATCATCTGAGTAACAAATTTAAGAAATTAAATTCTAACTCGAACTAGAGTTTCAGACAGCCAAGGCACTATGTACAAAATAGTCTTATACATCTTGTTGTAAAGACCCATAAGCTGGGATATGGATCTCAGGTTTGCTGAACTGAGCCTCCCAGCATAAAATTGATACTTTTCCTGAAGATGGTAAAATAGAGGAGGGCAAGAGGCACTGTCTGCTTTCATCTCTGGCCTGTGTGGGCCCTGGTCACTTGCTCAGGATAGTGATGAGGCCACTTATCAACATTTAAGGGTCAGAGACCTTTCTTCCTACTAGGATGCCTGAATGGGCATCCCTGGAAAGATTCTGTATTCCCAGCCCACCTGCCTCCTCAGGGGCTGGGGACCCACCACTTCAGATTCACTGACCTTGACTCAGCCAGGATCCCCTGTCCTCCCTCCCAGCAGGAGGCCAACAGAAGTGAAGCAGGTCCTTCCATGTGTGTCCTGCAAAGACTCTGCCTCTTCCTCCTCCTCTCACCCCTCCATGGGCTGCAACAGGCTTGGCTGTAGTGAGCCAGCTCTAGTCACATGGGCAGGGCAACCTGCAAGGTGGGTGGAGTCCCAGGATGGAGGGTGTCGGAATGAGCAGAGCTACCACACCTTCCTACTAACTCAGGCTTCCTGTTGAAAGGGACATGCCATCTCCCGGGGGTGAGCCCTGGTTACATGGTCTCTGTTGGTGCAGCTAAGCCACTCTCCTAACTTCTATGTGCCTCATCTGTGAAACCTGGGTTCCAGCACTCCATTCTTGCCACCACCTCTGGTCATGGCAGCTCATGTGCTCTCGCATCCAATTGTCCTTATGTCTTCCTGGGGCACCAGCATTTCCACCCTCCCTGTCCAGGATGTCATGTCCTCTCCCCAGTCCAGAGTCCATGAGTAGTGCTGTCATCCTTCTCTGGAGAGCTGGCTTAACACTTTCTCCCAATTCTTCCCCCTTATCCTTCCCCAGAGACCCAACTTGGCTACATCCATCTTATCACCCATTCCACACTTGGAGCTCAGTTGTTAAATACTGCCAGAAAATGTACAAGCCCCTGTTCTCACTCAAAAAGGTCACCATCTCACATAGCCACCCCAGAATGGCAGCCAATCCTAACACCCTTGACCAGTCATTTCCTCCCTCCCAGGACAGTGATTTGATATTCCCGCCAGCCTCCTCCAGCATTCCTCCTTCTCCCATTCCGCACTCTGGGCCACAGCCAGGAAACGACCACCCTTCCTGCCATGAACAGCCCACCTGGGAGTCCAGCCCTCACACTGCCTTTCCCAGTGGGCTAATGTCCCGCCTCTTCCGAAAGCTCTCCTAGAGCATGTCTCTGCTTCCCCTTTGGTTTCACTCTTCTGGATTTCTTTGAAGAAAGATTTTTTTTAATATATTTTATTGATTTTTTTTTACAGAGAGGAAGGGAGAGGGATAGAGAGTTAGAAACATTGATGAGAGAGAAACATCGATCAGCTGCCTCCTGCATGCCGAGAGAGGGAAAGATAGAGAAAAATACCGATGTGAGATTGGTTGCCTCCTGCATGTGCCCCGAGGGCCCTGGTCGGGGAGGAGCCTACAACTGAGGTAGCTAACGTGATCTGAATCAAACCTGGGACCCTAACGTCAGATCCGCAGACCAATGCTCTATCCACTGAGCCAAAACAGCTGGACTCCAGGTATTTCTTGGCTGTGGTTCCATAACTCCAACCTCTGCTTCCGTCTTCACATGGCCTTCCCCTCCTCTGTCTGTCTCTCTTCTGTGTCATAAGAACACTACTCATTTGATCTGTAGCCCACCCAGATAACCCAGGATGATCTCAAGGCCCTTAATTACATCTGCAAAGACACTTTTCAAAAAAACTGCACGTTCATAGGTTCATTAGGGTATAGACACAGCTTCTTGGGGGCCACCATGCAATCTGCTACACATGCCCATAGAGGAACAACTGAATGATGTTCTCAGCCTTAGAATCTAAGGCTTTTTTTATTTTTATTTTAAAGCAGCTGCTTATTTCTCTTTTCCCTGCGATAGCCAATTCCAAATCTTTTTTTAAAAATATATTTTATTGATTTTTTACAGAGAGGAAGGGAGAAGGAGAGGGATAGAGAGTTAGAAACATTCATGAGAGAGTAACATCGATTCAGCTGCCTCCTGCATGCCCCCTACTGGGGATGTGCCCACAACCAAGGTACATGCCCTTGACCAGAATCGAACCTGGGACCCTTCAGTCCACAGGCCGACGCTCTATCCACTGAGCCAAACCGGTTAGGGCTGAAGAAAGATTTTTAAATGGATGTCGGATTTCCCTTATGCTCTGTTGTAAATATGTATATATGTGGAGGTACTAATTTTTCCTCACAGTCACCTGTTCTGCCCATTGCTCTTCTCACTGGGTCTTCCCTGCAGTTTATCTTTCTGGTTTTCAGGGATCTAGATGCAAAGACATTTCTGTGTTCTTACATGTCCTATATTCTATACTTATCTCATTCAGGTCCAGTGTTATAGGTAAATTCTGGTAAGAGCTCTGTGTGCTGAAAGGAAAGGCATTATTCCCGGAGGAAGGGTCTGTCTGGGGAAGTTGAACCTGCTGTATGGGAGCAGCAGGTAGAAAACAAACTGAGAGCTCACCAGAGTCACCTAAGAAAAACCCAGAGGCCCCTTCTTAACTCTTTGATTTATATGTCTCACATTTTTGAATATGTGTATTTTCTCCTAAAAGAGAAAGTTTTGGGAGATGATATAAATCCAAGCTGGAAACCTACTGCTATGCTTTCCTGCTGGGAGAGAACTCAGAGGACACCCCAGACAGTAGCAGGACCTGGAGGACTAGCAGCCCCAGAGGTTCCTATGGTTCAGGTGGGACAAATATCCTGGCTCCCATCCCACACCTCTGCTTGGAGTAGGCTTAATGGGCCTGGGTGATGCCGAACAGATTATGGTACGTGCTAGGCAGAATGTGTGTGGTTAAAGGTGTGGGCTGTGTTGTCACCAACCTGGGTGCAAACCCCCTTTGTCTGCACGGCTTCTATATAATCCGGGGAATACAGGGAAGGATATGCTGAGGAAATCCACATAAATGCTCTTAGCACAGCCCATGTGCTAACTACACAATAAATCTTGGCTGTTTTAATTTTGCTGTAAAAGGAGAAACAAATTCACATCAGTTACTTATTTAGTCTGTGAAGCAAAACTATCAATGACGAAGCACAGAAGAATGAACCTATATTATATATATTAATCCTCGTGGAGTTTTGTTTTAACAATTGAATTGGGAAAATAGATCTTAATTTAAAAAGTTGCTTTGTTTCCCTCTGAGATGCGAGATACATTTCTCTCTTGCCCAGAATACCGACAATATTTTGTTCCTGATTAAGTGGGCAGAAAGCCCCAGTTTTATATTTCGGAACATGAGAGCATGTTTTTCTTATTAGAGCCTGTCTCTGCTGAGGTGTGGGGCCCTCTCCAAGCCCTGGTGTCCTGCGGTGTCCCTCTAGTGGCCTCCCAAAGCCAGAGTGACTGCAATAGCTCATTCTCTCACATCTCGCTCAGTGGACAGGATGGTCGGATACAGCAGAGTGCAATCTGGTGTTCCATGTCCCATGTGTAGGAGGGTCCCGAAAGGATTGGGGAGCGGGATCTTTAAAACATCTTAATCCACAGCCTTCTCATTTGTACTTTAAATAAAAAAGAAAAGCTGCTCTTTTGGTTCGAACCTCTGACCTCCTGCATCAGCGTCCAAATGGCATGCCTGGGCAGTGTCTAAGGCTCACACAACTGGAGTGCTGGCAAGCTCCTGGGTCATTAGCAGGATGGGGGTCCCAGGACATGAATCTCTGCAGGGGGCAGAGTACTAGGAATCCAGGGGTCTCCTTGCTGGAGGAAGATGATCTTAAAAAGTCTGGTTGGCTCCAGCCCACAGGAGCATCATGGCTAAATGACAGGGCTTAGGCAATTCCCAGCTGCTCCTCCGGAAGGCAGCTGAGTAGACACATAACCTCAGGTCTCTCCTCCTCGCACCAGGCAAGGCTGGCTGGGCAGTGACCTCGGAACAGACTAGCAGTGCACAGCAACCACCCTCCCTCCACCCATAGCTCAGCTGCCTCCATCTTCATTTTAGCATGAATCAGGCATTTTTATCTCTTGCTTTTGAAACACGAACTATAAATCACACAGATATTTATTTCCTTTCTCTTTCTCAGTTTATCTAAGTGGAGTGGCTCCTCGTGTCATTTATCTTAACTAGCTCGTTTTCAAAGCATAAACCCATAGGATGTGTGCTTTCCTGGACAGTGGATTGAAGATTCAAGAGGAAATGCTTTCCAGATGCTAAAAGGATACTCTTCCCCTCCCTGCAGTATTCTTCTAGGAATGCAGAGGAAGAATTTAGATGAAAAATATTGCGATCAAATGCCTTGTTTTCTCTTCTTAGGAATCCATACAAAAGTACCCTCTCTCTGTGCTCCTCTGCACGTGATCTTTGGATGGTCATATTATCGTTGCCTATCCTGTGGTGCCTCCTTACAAACCCGTTAGCAGAATGGTTTCATTCTGTGGACTGAAACCTATCGGCAATCTTTCACTTGAGGCCAGTTTTCTTTGTGGTTTTCATGTTGTATTTTTAAGAGAAAGGAAAGATGTGGGTCAGGTATAGGGTGGCTGTTTGAATATTTAATTGAATATTGAACAAGGATATGTAATCATTCTGTTCATTTAAAATTGTTTATTTAAAACTCTTCTTTAGACATCACCTTGAAAGGTGTTGATTTGCAAACATCTCTCCCATGTAGCCCCATCTGTGCTGAATGTCCATATTCAGTCATGTTTCCCACCAGAATTCTCCTCCTTTTTGCCCACCTCTCCACCCCACCTTTATAAGAGTTTCACTAAATAAAAATTTTAAAATCTCTGACCTTATAGGACTAGGAAATGTGCGTAGATAAGTACAGTGACACATGTAACCTTGAAAGAGCTTTCGCTTAAGAAGTTTAAGAAGGAAACCAAACTAATTGACTTCCGAACTTGATATAGGAGTTTAATAATTTATTTTGCAATTCACCTTAGCATTTGCTTAAGAATTCAGGTTAGTTTGGGTTGACATGATGATGTGTTGTCATTCCCATGTCACCTGTGAACCATGATTTTGTTAAGCATTTCCACCAGTTGTGAGACCTGAGAATCTTCCCTTGGAGAGTTGTTAAGGACTAGAAGGAAAATAAGACTTATGCATTAACTTTATCAGGTGGTATGAGATTTTTCTGACAGGTCTGAATATGATTACTACATCTTAGAATTTTCTCATTCCCCACCCCCACCCCCGCTTGGGTTTCTGCTTAAACAGTCCTTATTTTCTTTGTGAAGTTTCCAATAAATGTTACATATCTTTCATTGCGTTTTTATGGGCATGCATAGATTTTTAAACAATATTCCCAGAGCCAAAGAGATTCTCAAAATAACTTGTTTAGATGAATTACATTTTCAATTAAATCACCACTTTTAAGACAAGACCTCATTTTGATGAAGGAGTAGTGTTGCAAAATAAAAAATATGACACATGAGAGATTAAAACTTTTTTATGTGCAACTTGATTTGTTTTCCTATAGGTTCCATATAAGTTCAGGGCAAAACAACCTGAAGCAGAAAAAAAGTCTTAATATGCTCTGACTGTGGTCACCAGGAATGCAATTGTCACAAAGGAAAGACCACAGTCTCCTACAATATTTACATTTGTCTGGATCCAATGCAAAACAGGAATCCACGTGAAAATTCCACCTCCACCTTCAGCTGCCACATTACTGCAGTCTTGTTACACTTTTATGTCAAAATTCCAACAATAAGAGATTTTTAATTTTTGATGTGATATTACATATTTTCTTAATTTAAAGAAAGAGCTAAAGAAAAGAGTCCATATAAATTCTCAAAATTCAACACTTAATTAATTCTAGGTGTTTGCTTCTGACATCTATTTTTTTATTTTATTTAGTAACAACATGCAGATAATTTTAAAAGGCATATTGTATTTTAAAGTTCACTATGAGAAATCATCACCCCTGCTGCAACCGTCATCCCACTCCCAGTCCCACTAACCCGAGGCAACAATTTCAGTTACTTTGTCTCTCTCCTCTGGTATGTGTTCTAATATTTCTAAATAGTATTCATAATTATCATTTTTCTATTTTTTTAAAAAAAATTAAAATATATTTCTTTATTGATTTCAGAGTGGAAGGAAGAGGGAGAGATAGAAACGTTAATGATAAGAGAGAATCATTGATTGGCTGCCTCCTGCACCCCCCCCCCACTGGGGCCTGGGCCTGCAACCCAGACATGTGCCCTTGGCCAGAATCAAACCTGGGACCTTTTGGTCAGCAGGCCGATGCCTCATCCACTGAACCAAACAGGCCAGGGCATCATTTTTCTATTTATTGGTTTTAGAGATTATTCTCTTATCCATCATAGGAAGGATATAGCCCTTTTGCATCACTTTTTATGACTCACATCACTTTTAGTACCAACTTCCTTGGCCTCCATTTTTCCAATATGGTGACATCCCATTATTATACACTATTCACATCTTTATTATCAGTCCTTACTGGCTAAGTAGGATATCCTGATTCTGTCTTTCTGTATATAAAATTTCATTTTCCAAAAGTTAACTGTCTGAATTTTGTCTGCTTGGGTTTCTTTATATATTTACAGTGTATGGATTCATTTAACCAATATCAGTTGGATGTCTCCTGTGTGTCAGGCACTTGGTATACATTAGTGAGTGAACAAAGGTCCCTGTCTTTGAGGAGTTTATTGAGGGAGAGATACAGTCAGCAATAAGCACAAGATATTTTTAAATGATGGCCCATTTTGAAAGGTGATAAGAGCTGTGGATTAAAAGGAAAACTAGGGAAAGACAGAGGAGGTGGGAGTGGTGAGAGCAGGAGGTGCAGAGTGTGGGTGCCCCTCATAGAGAACAGGACGAGGAGGAGGTGAGAACTTCATAGGCTTCTCACAGCTCCCCCCCCCACTCGCCCCCCACGGTCAGACATGTCAGAGGACCTCTCAGTTGCTTTTTCTTTGGGGTCCTCATCCCTGGGGCCACCATTCTTGTCCCACCTTGAACCTGTTGTGCTGGGACTCCCTCTGTTTCTCTGTGGAATGGAATAGTGTTTCCTGTTACCAGGCCATGGCCTGTCTTTGTTTACACCACATTCAGGGAACAACCTCTTTCCACTGTCTGAGAAAGTTTCCGGGAGCTGAATTTTCTCAGCTTCGCCAGTGACAGAGAGTCTGAGAACAGAGTTCAGGGGGGAAATTCACTCTCCCTTGGAGTTTTATGGGCATGACATCATTGACTTCCATCTCCTGTGGCTGCCAAGGAGTCTGCTGCTATTCTGATTACGTTTACCTCCTCCTTTTTGGAAGCCTTAGGGTCTTTTATTTATTCCTGGGTTACCAATGTGCTTTAATCTCATTGTATCTTCATTCATTTGCTGAGTCCATATGGGCCCTTTCAGTGTAGGGGGAGAAAAGGTTTTAATACTATTCTCCTTCATTCTTTATATTCTTACCTCCTGAATTCCTCATATATTAGATTCATGTTTTAATGTTCTTATGTTTTCTTTTCAAATTCCATCCCTTTATCTTTTTGTTTGGGGAGATTTTTATTATCTTACAGATTTCCTGCTCTTTGTTGCTCATTGTTAAATACCTGACAACAAATGTTTTCTTACTTTTGTGGTCTTTGATTGTAACCTTTCTTTTAAAGCATCTTGCTCCTCTCTTTATTTGAAAATACAATTATTGTTCTTCCTTTACTTCTGTCGTTCTTTCTCTTTCTCTATTTCTCCGCCCCCCCCCCCTACTCTTCCTCTCTCCTCTTACCTGCAGAGTCTATTCCCTTAATTTTCCTTTTTCTACTAGTTGGTTGGTGGGTTTTTCTGTTGTCTTTCATGCTGAGATCTTCTTCCAAAGCCTAGCTGTGCTTGTCTTTCAATTTGTTTCTAACTTTTGATTTATGTTTTTCTCCTTTTTTATTCCTCTGATTATTTAGAAGACATACAGTATATTTCTAATCCTACTTTAGTTACCTATACAATTTTAAATAATGTGCTTAAGCTACGCTTTTATGATTTATCAACTTACAAATTAGCACGTTTCTATTATCTTACAGATTTAAAATAGGCAACTAGCACATTTCTACTCCTTTTATTCTCTACTAGAGGCCCGATGTACAAAATATGTGCGAGGGCCTCAGCCCTCGCAGCCCTGGCTTCATCCAGAAGGTCATCCAAAAGGACATCTGGAAGGTCGTTCAGCTGTCCGGTCTAAGCATAATATGGTTTTATTATTACAGATTTCTCACACTTCAGGATCCAATCTTTGTCATAAGTGCTTGCAGGTTTCTCATTTCAATTTACTTTAATATAAAATAATTATTATTATTTACATATTATATTATATGTTATATACCTGCTTTCTTTCAATAATGATAGAATGGTATCCCATGTTATAATCTTGACCACAGTTGTATAAGCTCAATTATCTATTTTAATGGATCCAGGGACCTTGCCAGTCTTCATACAATAACATTCTCATTCTTGAGTTCAATAGTTTAAATCATTTCCTCATCAACAGGAGTATGTCTTGAGGAGATTTTTAAAGAAGGATCTTCTAACTCCTTGCATATCTGGGAATGTCTTTCTGTTGCTTCTCTTCTCACTTCCTTTAATGTCATCCTGTCATCTTATCTCTTCCTTGATGTCTTGCTTCATGGAATTTTTACTCTCTTTTAAATTTTCTGATAGTGTAATCTATTTTGTAAAATTGTATTTGATAAAGTAAGTCTTCTTCCAGAATATTTTATTATTTTCTTCATCTTTCTTTTGAGTGCTATATATCTTTTTTACATGTGTCTTTTAGTGGGGGGAGGGTTGCTCTATAATCTTCACATGTAAGGTTCCTTTTTCCCAGTTCAGTTCGGACATGGGCATTTGCATATAATCCTTTTATAGACCTAAATGGAGCTGGTCTCTTTCCTTCTGGCCTTGTTCCTGCAGTGTATGCTTTTCAAGTGCTTTCTGGAGCAAATACAAATGATTTGTTATGTGAGTAGTCTTTGTTTAGATTCTTTTGATAACTTCACAACTTCTCAGCCATTTATTTGCTTTTGGAAAAAGGAATCTCTGCACTCCCTCACTTGCATCATCTTTCCCAAAATCTCTACCTCAATTTTTAAATTTAAAAAAGAATTTCAGAGAGATGTGCTTTCTTTATGAAGCTATTGAAGAGTGGCCCACACCCATCAATATTTGTGTGGCCTACATGTGGTTACCAAAGACATTAACTTGGAATATGGTCTGTTGATCATCAACAGCATTATTTATCTTTTTTTTAAATTTATAAATACTTATTGTTCAGATTATTACAGATATTCCTCTTAGCTCCTCTCCACCTGGTTCCCACCCCACCCCATGCCCTTACCCCCTGCCACTGTCCTCATCCATAGGTGTAAGATTTTTGTCCAATCTCTTCCCGCACCCCCCATACCCCCTTCCCCGCAAGAATTGTCAGTCCACTTTCTTTCTATTTCCCTGCTTCTATTATATTCACCAGTTTATTCTGACTTAATTTTTAGGTTCACTTGTTGATAGGTATTTATTTGTTGTCACTTTGTTGTTCATAAATTTTATCTTTACCTTTTTCTTCTTCCTCTTCTTAAAGAATATCCTTCAGCATTTCATATAATCCTGGTTTGGTGGTGATGAACTCCTTTAGCTTTTTCTTGTCTGTGAAGCTCTTTATCTTACCTTCAATTCTACATGATAGCTTTGCTGGGTAGAGTAATCTTGGTTGTAGGTTCTTGCTATTCATCACTTTGAATATTTTTTGCCACTCCCTTCTGGCCTGCATGGTTTCTGTTGAGAAATCAGCTGACAGTTGAATGGGTACTCCCTTGTAGGTAACTAACTGTTTTTCTCTTGCTGCTTTTAAGATTATCTCTTTGTCTTTTGCCCTTGGCATTTTAATTATGATGTGTCTTGGTGTGGTCCTCTTTGAATTCCTCTTGTTTGGGGTTCTCTTCGCTTCCTGGACTTGTAAGTCTATTTCTTTCATCAGGTAGGGGAAGTTTTCTGTCATGATTTCTTCTAATAG
>NW_005353967.1:3441933-3454993 GCF_000412655.1 Myotis brandtii | reverse complement strand
TTTTGGATGTGAGGAGTTGAAATCTGGTATCTGACCAGGGGTACCCTGGCTCCTGGATCTCCAAGTCAACCACTGTGTGAGTCCACCCAGCAGGAGCTACAGCGATACCAGCAGATTTCTCCTCTTTGTTTGGGGTTTGGAAGTTTTGGAGCTCTCTGACCCAGCTGCAGTTTTTTAGGTTAGGCTGCAAAAGTGCAGGTAATTCCTTTGCGCAGTTGCACACAGTTTGGGTGGGGATGTAAATTGAGTGGGGCGGGATCTCAGAGAATCACCAGGGCAGAGCAAACAGCAATGGCTGTCATCAGCGTCTCCATGACTCAGACTCCCCATCTCTGCGTCCCTCTGAGTCCCTTTGCATCCCGAGTCCCGCACCCCCACAGCAACAATGATCCCTGCAAGCAGCTCTGCAAGAAAGCCACCCTCGCTTTCCAACCTGCTGCAAGACAGTCCAGTTTCTCCCTGTAGGAGTCTGGGACCCCAGAATCTTGCCTTAAATGAGCTCAGTGCATTGGAGAGCTTGTATCTCCTTCCAATTGAAAAAAACCATGCATCCAGGTGCAGCCCGCCTTGCGCGCCCTTTGTACCTCTGTTCTTGGCGCCTCTGCACCTCCTACCCGTTCTTAATGCGCTTCTTCCTTTCCTTCTAGTTGTAGAACTTCCACTCGGCCAGCTTTCATGTGGTTCTGGATGATAGCTGTTTTGTCTTATAGTTGTAGTTTCAATGTTGTTGTGGGGGGCAGCACGTATAGGTTTATACCTTATGCCGCCATCTTGGTTCTCGCATTATTTATCTTTGTAGAGGATTCTGCCATGTGTTTGCAGCAAAGAATACTTATGAAGGGTTTCTTCAGAATTGGCAATCAGTCACACTGTCCTAGTGGCCATTGTGGCCCATATTTGTGGTTTGTCCCAAGTTTGGTGGGACTCAGATGATCCAGAGCACAGGCATCAGGTCAGGACACCTGCACTGGAATCCTGAATCCTCCATGTGCTCCTGTATATCCTTGTGCACATTACTTAGTATTTCTGCACCTCAGTTTTCATCTCTGAAATGGATATAATAATACCTACCATGTAAATGCTTGTGTGAATTAAAGAGTCAACAGAAATAAAGCACCTCATTAAATACTAGCCATCCATCATTACTGGTATTATTGGAACTCAGTAGACTAGAGGGATTTAGGATTGAATTCATCAGCCCGGATTGTCTGACTGTAGATTGTTAAGGACTTGGAATATATGTATATTGGTTTCTTGAGGACAATGAGATTTTTCAGAGCCTGTCCAATGTCATTTAATACCTATTAGATTGTAATACACAGGACACCTGCATTCAGTCCTCCACCAGTCTCAGTGTTTTCAGGTGCCTACACTAGTTATTCTTCAGGAAACCTTTTTATTTTGTTCAAAGAATTGGATTTCCCACAGATTTTTTTCCTGTGTCTGTAAAGGCAAATGCAATTCTCTCATGGCTACTTGTGCAAATGTAGACCTTACATCATAGGGTCAGTTAGAGAAAGATATCATAGTACTGTCTAAACTACCAGACGGTGTTTTTATGTTCTGCATATGATATTTTGGCATAAATTATTATAAATGCTACACTGGTTGGCTGATGTCCCAATTTGAGTCATTTAAAACAGCTGATCTAGAGAATGAGATCTTTAAATATAGGAGTTTTTTTCTCTAGCCCAACTCATTGTAAGAATATGGAGCATAGTATAAACTATTTAAATATAAAGAGTATTTTCTCATGTCAATGTACATTGGATCATTAGGTTCTTTTGCAACATAGGCTAGTAAATTATACCAATTATAATACAGCAAATATGATTAATTAGATACCAGTATAGTACATTCCTCCTCACACCCCTTTTGTCTTCTTGCATCATTGTTGTTAAGAGCAATAGATAATATGACATTCAGAACATAATTCATCTGATCATTTTTGTGATCTAATATCTGAAGCTTTACAATGGAGAGTTGATGCCAAAGAATATGACAATATTTAACTAACTAAATAACTTGCTACATTATTTAATAGTTCATTAAAACTATTTTTAAGAGCATCACAACCATTTAGTATTTACGAATACATAAGACCCATCAGATGGGAAAGAAATTCTACCAAGAGAATGAAAAATAACTAATCTGTGGATGTGTTGAAGAATGAATGCGACTGTAAAAGGTAGTTTCATAGGGATGGGAGCCGGAGGTTACAGAAATATTATTCTAGTTACTCTGTGTGTTCATTTTCTGGTTCTGATTAATCTCCTCCAAGTGCCACAGTGAGAACTCCTTCCTGCAGAGAATGGAATGTTCCAGCCTCACCAAGAAAGATGACCCCAGCATCAAATGTTAACTGTATACTTTTGGCAACCACCTGGCCTAAAAGAATCAATTGGCCAGAAAAATCATCTACAGCATGTGGTACCTTCACACCTGGACCTCAGTTTGGAAACTGTTTGTCAGCTTAAAAGAAAAAATGTAGAGGTTATTAGAAACCACTGTAAAAGATCAAGTTCTGCTGTCATTTTGTAGGAACTATGGTAAATATTCACATTATGTCTCATGTTCCCCATCATTCATTTGTCATCAGTGCTTTCATGAGTTTAGGGGGAAAAAAATCAAGGAAATGAGATTCTAGTTTTGTTTGGTTTTCAATGTGGCTAGCTCATAGACTCAGGTAGTATAACCGCATGACCGTGATATTCTTACTGTCTCTCTCTTTACTACTTGATTGCAAAGAATGTGTCTGAAACTCTGGGCAGGATACTGACCTTGAATCTATCCACGGTGTCAATTTGCTTCCAGATCTGATCTGTGTAAAATATGGATTCAATATGTTTCTTTGAGTTCTCTCCTAAAACCAATTGAATTTATGGCAATTCCTGGTAACCTTGGTATATAAACCTTCCATTGATGGCCCTAAGTGACCAATCCCACTTGGCTAGCTGAGTGCATAAGCCGCAGAAACTGAGGGGCTGTGGTCTGGGCTCAAACTGTCCAGATCCACTGGACAAGGCCACCTGGAAAGCATTCTTAGAAAACTGACTCATGAGTCTGGAGAAGCTCATTTAAAAGTATTTATCTAAGAATGAACATCCAAGAAACCCTAAAGCAAAATGCCAGAAAAGCCTGAAACTATAGAAGGAGTGATGCCATCATTTTAAAATTCTTCTCCTAAAAGGAAGCCCCAGTGAGCAAAGTTCAACTCCTGTAATAGAAGAGGAAGCTGACATTCCTTCCAAAAGAAAAAAAATGAGGATCCAAAGAAAGTGAGTTGGAACACAGTGGTTAGTGAATCTTCCGTGACTTAAATTACACTTTGCACTTTGAGAGATGCTTATTAAACCATCTCCTGTGGGAAGGTCATTTATTTTAAAAGAAAGGAAAAAGAACCACAGTTGTGAAATGTTTAAATTTGTGTTAGACACATAAGCTTTCCCTAGAGCACCATTAATAGGCTCTCTTGAGAGGCAGGAAAAGATATTTCAGATGTTATAGAAACTCTGGGCCACATGATGACTAAGGGAAAATCATTTGGAAAGAGCATGGCCCTACCTAAGTATTTTGACACTGATTCAATATTGAATCATTAAGGACTTTTCAAAACACTACTCTGTGTGGCTATTCAGCCATAAAGTAGAAACACACAACTTTTACCTATAGTAATAAATTCTACACTTAGGTGCATATGAAATAGAGACACATACCAAATTTTGCAACTATCTAATTAAGATATGTAATGCCCATAAAATTCCTAAATATATACATTTTCCCTAGGACATTTTAGAGCTAAGCAATATTAGGTAACTACCTCACATCAATATTAGGTAACTTTCCCCCAGCTAAACAGCTAGCCTTGTAGAAGTGCTCATTCATTGAACAGCACACAGCAGAGTGAGTCGTCCCTCCCCCCGCCCCAGCCCTGCCACTTACCAGCTGTGTGACCTTGATCATCAAGAAGTAAAGTGCCTGCAGCAAAGGCTCTCACCATCTCTGGGCCTCAGTTTCTCATCTATAAAATGAGGATTCTAATAGCCCCTCCCCCTGGGGTTGTTGAGTGGGTCCGTGTGTGTGCATGGGTTAATCATGTAAGCACTTAGAACAGTGCAAGGCACAGAGCAGGCACTGAATGTGTCTAAATTCAGCAATGAGAGTCCAGGTCCCAAAGCTGCACTCACTGGGCTCAAATCCCAACCCACACCTCTTCCATGACCTTTCTGCACGTCACTCTTGTCCTCTCTGAAGGGGAATAAAGAATAAGATCCAGCTTATTGGTTTGTGGGGAGAATTAAACAACTTTATAGCTCTCAAAGATGTAGAGCTCCAGCTTGGCTTTTACTTAATTGAATTTGTACTCTACCTGTGAGATGCTGGTTCCCTTCCTGGTGCTTCAGTGTGTGAAGCTTCATTCTGACTCTTTAATATTCAAATCGATTCTGTTAGAAAGTCAAGATTTGACATGCGGGGCTTTGTTGCTGGTTTTTGTTGTTGTTGTTGTTGTTGTTAATATCTGTCTCTGACAATGGGGTAGTGTGTCCTTTTCTTCCTAATAATCTGCTTTGGCTGCACTCAAAATAGGCCCAACACTCCAATGTACCTACCTTGTTCAGACGTACTGCCTACTGCCCACAGCCCATCGCTTCCCGGTTTCTGCAGATGTGTTTAATCCTATTATTTCTAAATGGAACTGGTTATATCTGGGATTGGCAAACTGTGGCCTATGGTGATTCTGAAAATCAGGTCTTATTGGAACTCGGGCATGCCATTGGTTCCCGCATTATCTCTGGCTGCTTTCCCTCTGCCACGGCAACACTGAGTGGTTGCAGCAGGGAGCATCTGGCCCACCAACCTAAAATATTTATTGTCTGGGTATTTAGTAAAATGTTTGCTGACTCCTGAGCTAGATGCAAATGTTTTCCCAGCAAAGTGAGTGTCTTAAGGAAAAGGTTGTTTCTGTTACCTTTCACTCTTTGTAGGGCAAAATAACAGTGTTAATATTGTTACAGCAACATATTCCAAATAGTTCAGAAAACCTGAACCTGGTTTAGGTCCACAGTCTTTCTATCATTCATCTTAAGTATATTGTACAGTGACTTACATGAGGAATTGATTAATATATTCAACTTCTCAGCAATTTGGGAAACGTGCTGTATCTTTGCTCTATTAGGAAAATGGTATCTTCAATCTAGGAGATTTTTTAAAATATAAAAACATAAATTAGGTTAGTAATCATTAAATCCATGTAACATGCAGCTTTGGTTTATATGGCTAGTTTTTACTTCAAGGGTAGCATTTCCTAGCCAGCCATCAGAAGGTGTAGGCATTGTGGGCAGCCTCCAAAATCTGTGGATGGGTCAGCAGCTTGGAGACTCAAGGAAGAGTTTATTCTATATTTCAATTTTGAAGGCCATTGGCTGGCAGAATTCTGGGAAAGGTCAGTGTTTTTCTATTGAGGCCTGCAACTGATTGGACAAGGCCCACCTATGTTATGGAGATCAATCTGCTTTACTCAAGTCTACCGATGTAAAATGTTAACCACTTCTAAAAAATACCTTTACAGAAATATCTAGAATAATGTTGGAGCAAATATCTGGGTACCATGGCCCAGCCAAGTTGACACATAAGATAAACCAACACCTGGATTCAGTCAGATGTACAGGAGGATGCAGCTTTGTTGGAGAATCAGGGAGTAGAATCTGTGATTTGGTGAAATATAGGATGGTCAGGGGAAAGGGCACCTGGAGGGTTTCACTCCCTAATATGGGCACAAGGGCAGGAGGGCAGAGATGGGGACTATTGACTCCAGTTTCCCATCACATGTCAGATGGACATGCTTTGTGGACAGGGGATACATGGGTGAGGAGTTCAATGGGGAAAATTTTGGGGTTCTCACCAGGTAGAAGAGAAGCTCTCATTCAGCACACTAATGAAAAAGTAGATTAGCCCTAACAGGTTTGGCTCAGTGGTTATGGGCACATACCCAGTAGGGAGTGTGCAGAAGGCAGCTGATCGGTGTTTCTCTCTCATCGATGTTTCTAACTATCCCTCTCCCTTCCTCTCTGTAAAAAATCAATAAAATATATTTTTTTAAAAAGTAGACAAAGGGAAAAAATATTTAAACACACATACACACACACAATAATAATAATAATAATAAATAAAAATACATACACTTTGAATTTTTATTTTCACGTTAAGTTCATAAGTATGCATGCATTTGCTAATTCTTTTAGTTATGGCTAAAACCTACTTTGAGTAGGAATCTGATTAATAAAAATATAAGTGGATTATTTTGCATAAAATATACCCAATACCTATGATGTCCAGTTTGAGTTTCTTTAAAGAAGAGTGAAACTGGTCACATTCATTCATTTATTCATTCAAGTATAAAATTATTTTTAGTTTTTAATTTTTTTCTATATTTTACTTGGTCTCAGCCACGCCTAAGCTGACAGCAATTTTGTTTAATGACTAGTCTTCACTGAGTCATTCCAAAGATCCAACTTTGTTTTCTTGGAAATAAGCTTCTCATTTTTCATGCTCATATTTCATCAGGCTACACCAAATTTAATTTTATTACATAATTCAAATAACAAGTTCAGCTGGGAGAAGCAGATTAGAATGTAGGCTCAGCTGGTTCCATGTGCTCCTGCTTGTCAGTGGGTGGCAGCAGAAGGATGTTGACAACCATGGGCAAGGCTGGCCTCATGTGGTGCTCAGCATGGCCTGGGTAGGGGCTGGGTTGTTTCACAAAGAGAATGAAGAGGCCCAATGAGTCTGTTGGGTCAGTTCAGATGAGTAAAGAAGAGAGCTACTCCTGCAGTGGGATATGGACTAAAGGCAGAGAGGTGAAGCATGTCTGGTGTCCAGAGAAGAGCAGATCAGATCTAAAGGCCCCACAGGACGAGTTGATTCAGGGAGTATCCCACTGCTTTGCCCTCCTGAAGACAAAACCAAGGAGTCTTATGTAGGAGGTTATATTGACCCTGCCCAGTGGAAAACCTCCTGTCTGCTTGGGCAGCAGGGTGGTATAAGAGGGATCTTTGTAACCTAGATGATGTCCCTAGTTATGAATCCATCCATTATCACAACCTTCTGTATCCAAGCATAATGTAAGTTTACAAAGACCTCGCACCATGAAGCCAATCTTGGATAAAAATATTTCCCCAGCTCTGAAGTTGGGTGGTTTGGGAGGCTTAGAAACATGCTAGTATTGGGCAAAGTTAACTTTTACCTCTCAGAGTTCTTCATATCAAGTTTGGTCTGGTCAGTATACAAGGAAGCAGCTCTGGTCCATACCAGCTCTTCAGCCACTTTGGTTCTGGAATAGTATTTCTTGGGAAGGAGGCTAAGCTTGCATGACTTTACACTCCCAGAAGCTCAGTCTCCGGGTATGAGTACAGGAGCTGGCCCAGAGCACAGTCTTAAAAATCAAAAGGGCTGCACTGAACCAGGGTACTGGGCCACCTGAGTAGACTTGTCTAATTCACCAGTAACAAGGAATGAAGGTGTCTGCCTTCCTCCAGAAGAACCTATTCACCAGGCTTCCCACTGCAAGTTTATTAAATATCCTATTTCTCATAACAGTTAAAAATAACATCAATATAACTCGATTACTAGGGATGGAGTGAAGATAGTACCCATCTGCAGGGGCCCGTGTCCTGGACTGTCCTGAAGAGCAGGATGTTCCATTTATTAACAGCCATGTTCCCAACCCTGCTGGTCATCTTACTCATCAGGCTGAGGAGGAGATGGCTTTGTCAAAATTCAAAATCCTGACCCCAACCTCAGATTTGTGATTCCTGCAGAATGAAGGAGAGACCAGGAACACCTGGGTATGTGAGAGCCCTGCCAGCCAGCTATGGTTTGGAGAACACTGTCTTAGTGCTATCTGGGTGACAGAAGCATAGACAAGGGTCCTCTCAACCCCTTTGTACTATCCTTGGGCATGAAAATTTGGGATGTTAAAACTGCCTCTGTACTTGCCTGGAATGTAGCAGGTACCTCCTATTTACTCAGTACTCGATTTCAGTTGCAATCTAGTCTAGATTGCTAATTTGTCTGCTCTATATAGTTACCGCCCCAGTATTTTGTACTCCAGAGCAAAGGTGTTTGTAATATAAACAGTTGATTCCTTGGTTGGGTGTTGAATGGGTATGCAAGAGGAAGCTATCCTTCCCACTTTGGAATCTGATGATGGAAAAGATGCTCATTCTTTTGAGTAGAGTAGGGTGGACACGGAGAGCAGCATTGTGGGGGGCACTTCTGACCCCTCCTCTTATTTGCATCTTCCACTACCTCGGGGACTGTCCTTTCTTCTTGGGGCTCGGTTGCCCAACTTAAGACACAGTTGGTAAATTCCATCATTTCTGAGCTCCTTCCCAGCTCTAACACTCAGCCTCCTTTTTTCCAATACTCTGTAAACTGGATAGAGGAGCAACCACACAAAGAAACAGAACTTCATTCACACTTGAATCTAATGATTTTCCTTTTCCCTTTTATGACCTGAAGTCTGTCATTTGAGTTTATGGGATGCAAACACCCTCCATGGTCTACAGAAAGAAAAACCTCAGAAGAAGGATTTTTGCTGAAACAGGGAATTGTTGAGGCTGTTTTGAACAGTGAGGTCAAATTCTTTGGTCTCTGTGTCCCTCATAATTTTGTTTTCCCTGTCTCCCCATGTAAATGAAAGCTCTGTAGATCTTACTGATTCTTCCTAAGATAACAACTGATGACAGGATAGTGAGACAGGAAAATCTGGTAAAAATAGCATGTTGGCCCCCTAATAATAAAAATTCACATACCTCTGGCTTCTCACAGTCCATAAAATTAGCACCCACAGTGCTTCCTTTGTGGGGAGCTTTTGATGTCCTTCAATTTGGCTTGGTGTGATTCAGAGAAGAAATGCTGCGTTTAAAGATGAAAACAGCTCAGTGCCTATGTCTGTCTCATTATAAATCTCTCCGTCAGTCTCACACGTCCACAAAGTGGTTTGCCTTTTGAGGCTGAACAAATGAAGTAACAGTCAAGGTACAGCTTCCAAGTGCTGACGGCAAAAGCCTGCAATCCCCATCCAGGTCTCCTGTTTGCTGAAGTCTGCCCCTGTCCTTGCCAACCAGCAGTCAGTAATGGTCTCTCAGTTCTAAAGTGAAAATCAGGGCCAATTCCAAGCATTGCCACCAGAACATCCCGCAAACAGACCATGGTGGAGGGAATGAGTGGGTGTCTGGCCCTCGCTATTCTAATGTGCTTACTAGTGAACTTTAGGTGGATTTGGAGACAAAGTGCATTGCTCCGGAAGGTAGAGCATGTGAGCAGAGTGCTATCTGTTTGTCCAATAATTCTGGCTATATCGACACCATTCACTTGCACATTTGGTTACCAAGATCATTGGCAGAGCTAGTTTTCTGCCTCTGTACTTGCCTGGAATGTAGCAGGTACCATTTGACGCTGATGAAATGTCCTTTGACACAGACCAATAATGCATTCCAAATCAGCAGATAGGGAAGGCAGGTGAAGGGCCTCTGGCCATCTGCCAGATGGGCTCATAAAAGCAGTTTCTCTCCTTCCTCATCCTCCCACGTTCTCTGACCTCCACTGCTGTGCTGTCAGCTTACAGTTCTGCCAGGCCCTCTTTAAGTTAACTTACTGTTTCCCAATGGAAAAAGCAGACTTTCAAACTAGCATCTGTTTATTGTTGGATCAGCATTGTTATCTTTAAAACATTTCATGTAGAAGAAAAGTGTGGTAGAAATAGAACAATCGATGCTGTCTTGAAAATTCAAAGAGAATAAGCAGAAAAATAAAACAACTGAAACTGAATTCTACAATGAAATTAGCAGTTACTTGCTCTCTGAGTGACTCCCTGATGTAAGTCTGTGACACCCTGGCTGGCTCAGCCGGCAGCAGAGCGGGCACTGGTCCATGCCAAGAGGGTTGGCCTCTGAATCGGAGGGTAGTTACAGCATGTGGCTGTCTGGGTGGCGCTTCATGACAAGGTATCTTACTAAAGCCAAACACTCTGGTTGGAAATTTGCATTTTCAAAGGAAACTTTAAATAACCAAAACCAAAATGTTAGTATTATTTTCATGTAGAGGGGAAAGTCATTTTATTTAGAAATGACTAATGCCTGTGACAAATAGTGATATTGAATCTTGAACTAGTGGTGCCAGGAAACCCTGCCTCAAATGTTGAGTGACAGCAGTCAAGTCCATCACCTCTCCCAGCAGCCCTCTCTAAAAGTGCGCCCGACAAGGGCTATCCTGGGCCGGGGAAGCACAGACGATGGCTGGATGGCTGAGTCTTCTTGATCTGGGTAATTCCGGCTGCCTGCTTTGTTCTAGCTGGCAGGCAGACAGGAAGAACAGAACAAAGTGGGGCAAGTGTGGCCCCTGGTTCGCTACTGAACACACCTGGCATCTGCTCTTGGAACCCTCAGAAAGCATGGGAGTTTGTGTGGATGTTGACTCTATCATGAGCTGAAATTAAGACCTTTCCCCAGAGCTCTGCCTGTGAAAGGAAACAGACACTTGGCATTTCCATATGCTCTGCGAACGATCTTGGTTCAGGGGGAGTTCTTAATGACGGGCAGTTAACAGAAGGGCAGAGAATGGATCGACCCAGTTGGAACAGCTTAAGATGATGGAGACAGAGGACTTGACAAGGGGGTGAGAAAAGCCTGAGCGCAGCCAAGACGGCTTTGCAGCCCCTGTGTGGACACAGCAATTAGAATTTACAGGTCTGCAGGGCTGAGAGAGCAAACACAAGAAATGGGAGAAAACATAAAAGCAACAGGAAGCAACTGAGAAGCTCCAAAGGCAGAAGCATCACAGCCAAGAGGCTGAAAACCTAAGTTTCCTAGCAAGGAAGGAGGCATAATTTACATGATTTAACATGAAATAAAAGACAGTCATTTTATTGACCCTAAAAAATGGAAGCATTTCCACAGTTGAAATGGAACAATTCCTATAAGCCCAACATTGTTTGTTTTTTATGAGAATAAGACATTGTATTATAGGGATTTTTTGTAATTGTCTTAGACTCATAATAGAATTTCTTCAAGAGCAACCTTGGTATAAAATAGTTCAAGACTTCTACAAATGAAAGTAAGTAAAAATGTCATGGCACAACTCAGCCTAAAGGTGCAAGGGACCTGGCAGGGCTGCCGCATAGCTGGGGGGAGGTCACTGCTGCTTCCCATCCAGGAAGTGTCACTGTCTTTCCTCTCCTTCCACCACTGACTTGTCCTGAGAACTTTCACAAGAGCCAAAAAACTGGCTCTGAAAATGGGGCCCATTTGAGAACTTGAGGAATGGCCCCACCATTCTGCTCTTGGCAGAACAACACACGTGGAGCTGGCACAGCCTTGGTGGTCAGGGCGCTCCTGTAACATGGACCCTGATCCTTCTGCCTGATTCCTTTTTTAGAAATCATATACCGTGGTCCATACGTGAAATTAGAGACTCTGAAAATGTTTACAAAAGCTTTGTAATATAGGAAAAATGCTTGTTCTAGACATTGAATTGTCAAAATGCTGAATGTAAAGGTTGTATATACTGTGTGTCCTCAATCATGTTACAAAGTAGAGAGAGAGAGAGAGAGAGAAAGAGAGCATGCACCGGAAGTGAATGTGCAGGACTAAGTGCAATGGTTATCTCTGTGTGTTTCTATCTTTCTCTTGATGGTTTTCTCTGTATAACTCGGGTTCCCAGACTTCAGTCCTCACAAAACGTCTCCCAATGGTATGAGTGTCTCTGACCAAGTGTTCCAGCTGCTGCTTTGGGTCCTCAGCCCTAGTGTGACTTTGCGGGGAGAGGATGCAGAGTCATGAAGCCCAAGGATGAATGGGGACATCGTCATAAATCCTCCATTTTACCTCAAGACTCAGGAGAAAATCACTGTTATATTAATTCTTACTCAGAAATGCTGAAGAACTGCAAAGTGGAGGCTTCATTTGGAATCTGATTCAAACACGAAGATTAAATTAAACTATGACATTTATGACACAATTGGGATTGGAACTCTGAATATATAGTGATATAAGATCGTTGTCAATTTTTTAGATGTAATAGTTTTGTGGTTATATTAAAAAACAAAGAATCTGTATCTTTTGAAGATGCATATTAAAGTATTAACAGGTTGGAATTTGCTTCAAAATGCTATAGGGGGTAGAGCATAAGTTGATAATTGTTGAAGTTGGGTGGATGGGACACAGAGGGCCTTTACTTTTGTAAATGTTTAAAATTTTCCATTTTTTAAAAAGGAGCTAGAGCAGTGGTTCTCAACCTTCTGGCTCTTTAAATATAGTTCCTCATATTGTGACCCAACCATAAAATTATTTTCGTTGCTACTTCATAACTGTAATGTTGCTACTGTTATGAATCATAATGTAAATATCTGCTATGCAGTATGGTCTTAGGAGACCCCTGTGAAAGGTCTTTCGACTGCCAAAGGGGTCGCGACCCACAGGTTGAGAACCACTGAGCTAGAGGGAAAACAGAAAAATTGTGTTAAAGAAAGTTATTTCCCAGAACAGGTGACCTTGAAAGCCAGGGCAGGGGGAAGAATGACAATCAGGAAAGCTAATCAGAAAGTGAGAAGCATCTGTGATCAGGGTGACCTCTAAAAATAACTCTGCACATGTAGACTGTAGGTGAGCAATAATGTCAGCGGCTTCCTGGACAGACATGCCCTCCCCTCAGGAAGAGGTGGCACTGTCCCTCACTGTAGGTCTCTCTGTCCCCTCCCAGTTGGTCCGTGGGGAACTGGAGTACCTGCAGCAGGACGTGTGGTGGAGGGACACAGAGCCGAGTGGTCCAGTGCACGCAGCGAGCCCATTACAGAGCAGAGCGGGTCTCGGCCAGCCTGTGCCCACAGCCTGTCCCTGCCAGCCGTCAGGCCTGCCGCCCCCAGAGCTGCCCACCCACTTGGAGTGCTGGGCCCTGGGCAGAGGTACCTTGGGCAGGGTTGATATGGGGGCGGTGGCAGCAGGGCCCCTCTTATGCAACACAGAGCTGGGTTTTCACCAGGCCTTGCAGGGCCTGTGGCCTA
>NW_005353967.1:3388082-3441887 GCF_000412655.1 Myotis brandtii | reverse complement strand
CCAGCAAAGGTCTGAGCATTCCTTGCTGGGATCTGAGGCTTACTCTCCCTATGCAGTGCTCTCGAACCTGCGGGAAGGGATGGAGGAAGAGGTCCGTGGCCTGTAAGAGCACCAACCCCTCAGCCAGAGCGCAGCTGCTGCCTGACGCCCTCTGCAGCTCAGAGCCCAAGCCCAGGACTCACGAAGCCTGTCCACTTAAGCGCTGCTACAAGCACAAGAAGCTGCAGTGGCTTGTGTCTGCCTGGTCCCAGGTAAGTGCGCCTGGTCTCAGATAGATGCACCTGGTCCAGACAGAAGAAGGTTGACCAACTCTCCCCTTGGGGCCATATTTCTTCATCTGGTTTCACTGCTTCCCTCTCTTCCCCCTTTCTCCTCCTCCCCTTTTTGCTCCAACTCTGCACCCCCATTCAGGCCACCATCTGGGCTTCAGCCAACATTAAGGCACTCCATTCCTAGACATATCCTTTAGTTTCCGTGGGTGTTGTGGAAACACAGACAGACAGACCGAGTATAATTTGTGGGCATCCAGGTGGGCAGTCCTCCTCCTGAATATTTAACAGTGTCCTTAGCAGTGCATCCACAAGGTCATCACACAGTTGGTGCTAAGATGAGGATGAGTGGGTGAATGGGGTACAAGTGAGAGAGTAGGGGACATTCATCATGCTCACAGTGAGGTCATGGGGACCCACTTAACCCCAGAACAGCTGCAGCCATTTCCCAGGAAAGGCTTACACAACACAGAGCCAGAGGAGAGTGGGTTACCATGGGAAAGTTAGAGGACCCGGACTATTTTCAGAGACCAGTGTCCATGGGCAGTTCTTATATTAGAGAAGACACTGCTTGTGTTGGGTTTGCTGGAATCAAAGCCTTGTGCTGCTGAAGTCCAGAAGCCCCTTATTTGCATTATTTGGGGACTGTCCCGGCCCTACTATGCTGGGACTAACAGAAGTTTGGAGTGCTAAAGGCTTTATGACTAGCTTTGGCCCAATTGAGGGCTGGGCCAGCCTCTGAGGGCGCAGACAGAGCTGCCGCCTCTGCCCAGCACAGCCTCCCACACTAGGAAGAGGGCATTGGGACAGGTGTGGGGGCTGCCTGAGGGGCATGCCAGGGCTCCTTAATCGTGCTGTGGTGTGCGTCAACTCAGAGGTGGTGTCAATAAACCCTGGAAGGACACCAGAAAGCTAACATGGGCAGAATGACAGTAGCACCCCACCACGTGGAAACCCGTGGGAACGGGCATTGAGAGACCTCCTCCATAACCCCAGAGCTGTCTGTCTGCATTTCCACAGCACCTGTGAAAGGAAAGCCCCTAGATCCTGACCCCAAGTGCCTCTGGGACAGACAGAGGCTCCTCCCAGCCCACACCTGGACTGATGCCTTCATCAGGGTGGGGCATGAATCAATAAAAGGGTGGCTATGCCAACCAGGGCTTTCAATCCCATTCAGACACTATTTCAGTTTGCTACTGAAAAGTAAAAACATGGTCACTCACTGAAGCAAATGCCATGGCTAAGGGAGAACTCCAGATTCTCTCACCTGGGACACAAGAATGTCGGCATCTCCTAGGACTGGACCACACTCCTTAGGAGGCTGAGTGCATTGGAGGGAAGTGACTGGGGCTGTATAATCTGTGGGTATCCAGGTGGGTAGTCCTCCCCCTGAACATTTAACACACACAGAAAGAGAGAGAGAGAGAGTGGGGGGGGCAGTGCCTCTCTTCGGCATAGCCACAGGAGGCAACTGAGTAGTCTCCAAGTTTTGCCTCCATTTTGGCATCAGGACACCCACAAAGCACACCTGTAAACCACACCTGAACTCAAAGAGTGTGAAGCCAGAACCTAGACAGGTAAGGCCAACCAGGCTCCTCATATGCAACCTGCAGACACTGCAGAGTAGATGGAATCACCCAGAAGGCTCAGCGTCACCCACTCCTCTACCACAGGCCAGCAACTTCAGACTCTGGGACCACTCTCCCGAGACCCTCCGAGCCCGGCCAGCCCTCTGGTACAACATTGTGCCTTGGGCTTTTGTGTCCTCCCTGCACAACCTGCAGTTGCCGCCTCTGCCTAGCCCGCGGGTTCGCCCAGGACCCCTTCTGCGCGTGCCAAGTATCCCACAGCAGTGACAGCTCAGGCTTGGAGCACCCCTCTACGGAGAACAAGTAGACTTGCTCCTGTGCACGTGCTGTCTTCATGGGGAGCACTGGGCTTTCTGGGGAAAATTTTTGAGCCCTGGGTTTCTTCTGCCTGCCCCTGCTTTAGGGTCCAGCTTCACACTGCACTCTGTGTTAACCCATGGATCTCTGTGGTTCACCTCATGTCCTGTGAATTAAATTCCAGTGCACTCTAATATAATTTACAGGTCAACATTTTGATTTCCCAGTGAAATGATTACTTCAGAATTACTCCTTCCATAGTTTTGATTGCCTTGCTCCTACTTATGCCCCCAAACTCTAAGCCACTATGGTCTTAAGATATTCCTTAAAAAAAATAAAAAGTTTCTTGATTTTTAGAGAGAGAAGAGAGAAACATCAATGTGAGAGGGATACATCAATTGATTGCCTCCTGCTCACCCTCTACCAGTTATTGAGCCTACAACCTAGGCATGTGCCCTGACTAGGAATCGAACCAATGACCTTTTGTTGCTCAGGTCAATGCCCCACCAACTGAGCCACACTGGCCAGAGCCCTCCTTTTTTTTTTTTCCAAGATGTTGCAGGTCTGAAATGAGGCTGAGCCACCAGCAGGCGCAGCCCCAGAGCCCTCCTTTTTTAATGATAGAATTAGTAATGCCTCTGAAATGCCAATAAAGTTAGTTGAATGTTTACACTCCTGTAAAACTTCAAGCTGATACAATCAGGAGATGGTTTGACTCAATTATTTTGTAAAAGACAGCTGCCACAGAAGAAATATTTTTCACTCACATCTTCTGTTTACTTTTGTTTTTAGTGCTCTGTTACATGTGAAAGGGGAACACAGAAACGATTCTTAAGATGTGCTGAAAAGTACATTTCTGGGAAGTACCGGGAGCTGACCTCAAAGAAGTGCTTGCATTTGCCGCAGCCTGACCTGGAGCTGGAACGTGCCTGCGCCCAGTTCCCCTGCCCCAAGCACCCCTTGTTTGCTGCCACAGGCCCCCCACGGGCCACCTGGTTTGCCTCGCCCTGGTCTCAGGTAGGGACCCTGCTTCCCACCTTGGCATCTGGCTCAGGAGGGGCATTTCTCAGAGGGTATCCAAGCCCACGAAGCAGCTCCTGACCTTCTCTCCATGGTATGTGCAGGTGCCTGTGTTTCTTGGTGCCTGTGGCTTTCTGAAGAGGGTGCTCTACAAAAGCTGCAGAATCTTTTAGGGCACGTGTTCTTTGTTCTTAACAGTCACCCAATTAAGCATTGGAAAATGTCATGTTTTGGGTAAACGGTAGGCAGAATTCCCAGAGGTGAGTGAATGAGGAAGAAATTGGGAATGAGTAGGTGGTTGTGAGATTATACTAGGTTTATTACAAATTAAGTGAGAATAGGGGTCAAGACAGCCTAGAATGTCGTGTCCTGCCTGGGACTTCAGACTCGGGCAGCCCAGACCCAGAGAGGTACGCAGGGTGCTCTTGGGGCCTTTGGTGTGCCCAGCTCCCTGCCCCTACCACACTCCCTTCACATCTAAGGAGAATTCTGCTATTATTCTTGTTAACTCACCCTCCTTCCTCACCCTGTTTTCTGCCTAGGGCTCCTGGCAGCCCTCACACTGCTGAGCTCTGTCCCTTTTCTGCCTGTAGTTCTGCTCCTCTGCCCTTAGTTTTGGATTCCTCCATGTCCAATGGCCACGCCCTCACTCCTCTGGCTCCTGCTGCTATTTCTGTCTCAGCTCTGTGGAGTTGACCCTCACCAGTGGGGTTCCAGGGGCTGACCCTGCCTAACGCATCCCCACTGGCCAAACCTGGGGCACCTGCACTACTTGCTTCTGCCCAGGAGGGGGCGCTTTGCTTTTTTTCAGTCACTGCAGGGAGGGGAAGGGAACATATTTTTGTCTTTCTAATCTGTTGACCAGTGGGCCAGCCTTCTTTGCAGAGTGGAGGGCTCATCTCTGACTTTGCCCTTTCAGAAGAGATGAAGGTGGAGGAAGAGTGATGTAGTGTGCAGTGGTGACCAGCCTGTGTGTGCCCCTCTGCCAGACCCATCTTGTAGAGGGTCCTCAAAATCATACTCTCACACCCTGGGAAGTACTCTTGGATTCTCTGCTGAGAGCCTCAGTGCCATGGGCAGCAATAAAGGCAGTAACAAGGACGAACACCTGCTCGGAGCCATGCCCCTCCCACCACTGGCACTGTGCTAGGCATTGTGGGACTCCTAACTCATTTGTCCCTCCCAGCAGCACTATGAGGGAGGTAACACTATCACCCCCATCCCATTTTACAGACGAAGAAATTGAGGCATAGAGACTCTGGTGTCAATTTCAGCTCACAGTCACCATGTACCTCTCCATGGTCCTGACAGCTCAGCTTGGTCCCAGGGACACCCTACTCTATCTCACCTCCACTCTGGGCAGCAGAACACAGACCTGGTCAGAGCCCATGGTCCTCATGGGCATATGGCGGAATGTAGGCTTTTAAAAGGCAAATGATGTCATGCATGACCACAAACTTGTGGTTTTTCCACCTTATAATCACCTTGGTCCTTGACCAGGATGTCAGAAACCTATCAGGTAACATTTCCACCAACACATCCAAGTTCAAATCCTAAATTTATCAGAAACACAGGAGTGTTGCACCACCAAATTGTCACAACACATGTATGTACTCAGGGCCCCCAAGCTGGGCCTTCGATGACTCTAGCAGCTGATCCCAAATAGCACTGGGTGGGCTGGTGTCTGTCTTTTGTCACTTCCAAAGGAACTTCCACGGGTCTTTGTCTTTCTCCAAAAATATTTCTCAGAATATCTACTCAATGCCTGGTGCCATAGAAACGACCCAGCTGGCAGCGTTATCACAGCTTTCCCTGCCCCCACAGTTGTTCTTGCCTGAACAGTGTCTGCTTGTCCTATCTGCCCATTTGCCCACTCACTCACTCATCATGCCAAACTCTCCCTGAGAGCCTGCACTGGACACTGAATGGGGATGGCTCTGAGCTCTTAGCATAACTCATCCATCCCACTATTAGTTGGGGTAACTCCCAGGTAATGTGCCCTACACCCCAAGTTCACCGAGGGGAAAGCTCTGGGGTCCTGTACTGGAAGGAAGCATGGAGAGAAAGTAGACTCTGGAGTGGAGACCCCTCTCATGCTGAATCATGCTCTGTCCACCCTCCAGCCCAGTGACCAGCAGAGATCAAGGCTGCCCACTTGAACATGAGCTGCTAGAAAACAGATATGGTCACAAAACAACCATTAAGAGTGATGTTTGCCCAGAGATAGCTTTGTGACAGATGTTATACTAAGTGTTTTATATGTGCATTTTATACAATTGTATGTGTGTATATACATTCATACATTATATGTATGTTTGCATGTATAGAATCTCTCTCTCTCTCTCTCTCTCTCTCTCTCTCTCTCTTTCTCTCCATATATATCTTGGACCTACCAGGGCACCTAGCCCATACTAAGTATTTGGGGAGAATGTTTGCTAAATGTAAGAATTTTAAAGAAAAAACAAATTCAATGAGTGAGTCAGGGCAGCCACTTCTCATCCTTATTTAAAGATCTTTCTCTCCCAGCACAGTCAAACCACACACTTTTCTCAGGGTTTTTGTTTACATTGTCCGTTGACATTGTGAGCTCTATTGAGAGACCCATGTGTGGGGGTATAATCTTTAAAATCCAAAGATAATGCTTGCTTGCCAACCACCCATTTCCCCCTGCTTCTATGACTAAATTTAAAACAAACACCCATCTCACATGGCTGGTGTATGACAGGCGCGCATGCACGCGTGTGTGTGTGTGTGTGTGTAGAGAGAGAGAGAATGTGGCCAGACAAGTTCATTAAGAATTATCTATGGTTTACTATCCAGTCATGCTGCTGTATCCCCATCCCCACAGAAACCATTAACTAAGTTTGATTTGTGTAAAAATTTTGTTAAGGATTGAGAATTCCTGCTATTGATCTGAGTGGGAAACTCAAATGAACAAATGTGACAGAGCAAAAATCACACATAATTATTGTCTTTAAGTCCAAAAGAAATATTTATCAGAACCAATTTAATCTATCATAGAATCTATTTTAATATTATCTAAATTTTTACTAGAATAAAATCAGTTCAAAATCCCCTCTAAATGATGTCCCCCTCCCAGCCATTGTGTCAGAGCTCTGGCTGTGTCTCTATGAGCCCAGATTTGACTATTTATCAGCCAGCTTCTTACAAAATCGTAATATCCCAGCCTGGCCACTGCCCCTCCTCTGGTTCCTCGGCCATAACTCCTGGTCCCAGGCTCTGAGTTCTGCAGAAGCAACCATTCCCTCAGTCCTTGGGGAGGAAGAGGTACACCTTCCATAGACCTTTCATACTGACCTTGGCTTAGGTTCCAGCTCCACTGTGGTTCTCGTTGTCTTCAAACTTGATAGATTTTTCATTTAGAAATGTATGAACTCCTCTCCAAAAGGTATTCAATTTAGAAATAGTTTAATTTAAATTATTGGGGCAAGGGACATTTGAAGTGTATTATTTTTAAGCATTCCCTGCTTTAAATCCACAAAAAGTATCAATAACTACAAACGTTTCCCTTTAATTTTCTTCTGAGTGCACAGTCTGTCCAACAAGATGAAGCAGTGGATGGGCTAAGGAGTGGAATTGAGTTGTTCCTTTTTTAATTTTTTATTTATTGTCTAAAGTTGTATATATGTCTTGAGTTGTTTCTTGGGCAGGTGTATGCTTACTCTGTCCCTAGGGAATTGTGAGTGGGAGACAAATAGAGGTGTTCCTCCCAGATTGCTGTCTCTCTGTTAGTAGGGAAACTGGATCCTGAAACAGGTTCCCCACCCTTTACCTGGCAGGCCACTCTGCTCAATTTGGAGACTAATAGGCAAATTTACAAAGAGGGGAGCAAGACTCATCAGTATTTAATTTAAACCAAAACAAAAAGCCTAAAACATGTCTGTAATAGCTTTTACCAGTCTGAAATACTCAGCCTGTTTGTCTAATAAGTCACTTTTATCATATCCTGCCTAACTTTTATCCAATGTGATTCCTCTGTTATCTTCTGAGACTTTAACTTCTTGGGAGTGATAACTCTTACGGCTGTGTTTGCCATAAGCCCTTGTAGCCAGGACTCTGGGACTCAGACTGTGGGAAATTGTCAGGCTGTGATATATGGCCAGTGCCTGGCTGAACTTTGCCCCCAGACAGGTTTATTCTTGTAACAGTATAAAGATTGTGGTTCTATTGATTTCTGTTTATTTAAATGGCTTTGCTTTTCATCAAACTTAATGGCTTGTCGCCTGGTAGGACTGATTTAAATTATTTGGGTCATTTGGGCTTAGGGTGGTTCACATTCTAATTTGGTCTGGGAATGGCTTCAGTGGGAACACCTGTTGGACTGTCTGTCTGGCTGAAGGATGACAGTGACTGCTAAGGCCACACAAAAGTTTTAGGCCTTTGACAGGATGACTTGTTAAAACATCTGACAAATATGGACTCTATGCACCACTGTTCTTAAATTTAGATATAACTGAAGTCAGTCCGGAAAAGAGAAGTGGGTATTGGCTGATGCAATTCTGTCATCTAGAGCAGTGGCCGGACCTAGATAGAGCACCTGCAGCATCTTGGTTAGATATGCAGTGTCAACCGGTGACTGTTGGCGTCCATTCAACACCCACGGGAATCCGCAATTTGGAGTGCAGAGAAGAAGGAAACTCTATTCAGTGCAAACAGCTCAGTTGTGATACAGTCTAGAGCAGGGGTCCTCAAACTTTTTAAACAGGGGGCCAGTTCACTGTCCCTTAGACCGTTGGAGGGCCGGACTATAGTTTTTAAAAAAAACTATGAACAAATTCCTATGCACACTGCACATATCTTATTTTGAAGTAAAAAAACAAAACGGGGACAAATACAATATTTGTATTTGCATGTGGCCCGCGGGCCTTGTTTGAGGACCCCTGGTCTAGAGTTTGAGTTGCTTTCTTTTGGACAGATGAATTGCCGCAGTTTGAGGTTCCTCTGTCTTTCTGAGCAACCCTCTCCTGATTTCTTGCATGCAGTAGATCTCAGATGACCCTGTCATATATTCTGTGTGTGTGCATCCAGCCAGCTAGTGGAAGATGCTCTAGTCATGCCATTGCATTCTCTAGCTCTGCTGTGCCATATACACCTTAAGGAACAGGGCCTCGGTGTCAAAGAACATTGCCCTTGGGAGGATGTAAATGCCATCACAAAATGAACCCAGGAAGCTGGTGTTGCCATTTCCAGGCATCCAGAGTTCATGAACTTGGGGTGGAGAAGGGTCTTAGTGTTATCAAGCCTCTGTGGGAGTTGGCTTGTCGAGAGTACCAGAAAGATGGCTTTGTGATGGCATCCATGAAGGATACTGATTCCTTCATGCCAGAACCACAGCCTGGACAGATCCAGGGAAAGATGCTATATCCCAAGATGTGTACCAGTTTCCTGTGTCCATCAGCCCATGGATGACTTAAGAACATTATAAACTTCTAGGCACTTCTCCTCTCTGTCCATACCTGAGATTAATCCAGAATCTAGTCAGCCACCCACCATCATAGAGAGAGAGACACCTTGAGGAGTCTGGGTGGAGGGGGATGCTTGGAAGAGGAGAGCACCCTGAGAACTGAGCAGCCCTGGATGACTGACATGCATGTGTTTCTCACAGTGCACAGCTAGCTGTGGGGGTGGCGTGCAGACCAGGTCCGTGCAGTGCCTGGCAGGGGGCCGGCCAGCCGTGGGCTGCTTCATTCACCAGAAGCCCGAAGCCTCCCTGGCCTGCAACACTCATTTCTGCCCCATCGCAAAGAAGAAAGGTGAGTGCTGGGAGCCCCTAGGCTTGACCTTGGCATGTTGGAGAGGGCTGTCAAGTTTCTGGAGCCATTCCTTAGAGATCCTGAGGAAGTTGGGGTGCCACTGGTTAGAGAGCCCTAGAGTTCAGTTCTTGTCTCTGATACACCTTTTCTCTTTTCATCCACTCGCCAGTTTTCCCATGAAACAGTCCTCATTTCTCACACCTCCCTAGACATGACATTTATGGTGGTTAAGTGTAGCTTTAAGAAAGCATGATGTCTTTTCCTATATCAGAGCTATTCTCCTTATTCTTCAGGGACAAGTTACACAAAGGCCACCTTCTTCATCTTAAACTCCATCTCTGTGCACAGAGCCTCCAATGCCTTTGCAGAGACCAACAGTCTGTCTCTGGAGGCTTCTCAGAGAGGAAATGAAGCTGGGGAGAGCAAGTGGGTCAGCTCGATCAGAAAATTAATGGTTGAACTCCATCCGCAGAGTGCCTGTTGTCTCCGGTGGATGAGTGGTTGAGTAGGTGGGATTAACACAAAAAGAAGTTCAGTTTTGCTGGGACCTTCTAAGAAGGGCCTTATAAAAAGAGCAGGTTACACGTGGCCCAATTTGACCTGAAGAGCTGCTATCCCTCAGCAGCTTCAAGACAATGACAAATTCACCTTGATTTGCCAGCGGAGTTACTAGCTTTTAGCAGTGGACATGGCATGGGGACACGGACTAAGGGGCGTTTGCTTGTTTCTAGATGCCGCCTGCAGAGACCACCTGCACTGGTGCTCCCTGGTGCCCCAGCACGGGATGTGCAGCCACCAGTTCTACGGCCAGCAGTGCTGCGAGACTTGCTCCAAATCCAACCTGTGAGGGTGGGGCCCCCTCCCAGGGCCAGGGAAATGTCTGTTTTCAGCACCAACGAACTGTCCAGTTCACATGGGAATGCATCCAAAGAAGATGGAAACTGGAAGAAAAACTGTTAGCTGTTAGGCTCTTTGTGCACAAGCGTGCACGTGTGGGCAGGGGGTGGGGGTCACCTGTGCACACACAAGCATATAGAGTCATGCTGGGTTGACACCTGGAGGGGGCAGCAGGACTTGCTCTGCCGAACGGGAGCAGTGCTCCCTGCATGTGTATTTCAGCTAAATCAAGTCTGAAAGACAGTGGAGCTGAACTTGCTAAATGCTAATAAATGTTTGGTGCTTTGTAAAAAGAAGAAAGGCCACGAAATTAGGAACAAGTACAAAATTCTGCTGCTAAGTGTGCCGGCCTTCCTCCCCCCTCGGGGTCCCCTCCAGAGGTTAGGAGTAGCCAGCTTCTGACCAGGACAAGCAGGCGGCCTGGACAGATCCTGGCTGTGTTCCCAGGGCCCCGCTTCATGCCCTAGCAACAGAGTTTCTCTTTGCAAGGACTTGGTGCTGTGACAAGAGCTGGTATTGTCTCTAAGGGGCACCTGCCTGCCCTGAGAGGTGAGACTCAGTCCTGCTTTTAGAGTTCACCTCTGGAAACAGGAAAAATGAAATTCCTGCTAAGGTGCTCTATCTTTTACAGACTCGGGTGCTGGGGGAGAGGATTTTATATCTTAGGTTTTCTCTTTCACAGTTATTTACAAGTGAGTGTCTCTATTTAAACTGTTTCTTAGTGCTTTTCGTTTTTAGATGACAGAATTACAGGTAATACCATGATTAGCGAATTGTTGCCTACACCACAACCCTGCTGTCCTAGGAAGAGGTGTGGGTGGTTCTTCTCCAATGGATATGCCAACACGATAACCTTAGAAATCAGGTTTCATTTTTGTGCGTTGTGGGTTTTTAAACTGTTTTTCCATGAATGTTGGCTGTGTTTCTGAGGCCCATTCAGAGAGAAGGCACTAATTTCTCGGTGGGAAGCTGCCCTGCAGGCCCCCAGCATCATCTGTCAGTGCAGATGCTGCTGTCATTCTCCCTTCCCGCCACGCAGCTGTGTTCAAAATGGGCATCTGGATATTTATATTTGCTGAAGTTTTATAATAAATTTTATATTGTACAGTGTGATTCTGACTGCTCACGATTCTTCACAAGAGATTAAGTTTAAGGAATTAGCTCACATGATTAAGGGGGCTGACATGTCCCATATCTGTAAGGCAGGTGGCAGTCTGTGCACCAACCATGGGCTGGGTGAGGTCACCTCCTCCAGCTGCTCGCTGCCCTGGAACTCTGGGAGTGGCTCACAGGCATGTGGCCCAGGCAGTGCCTGGAGTTGCCCGCTCCCAAGTCCAGAGCCCTGCTCTGCCCACTCCCAGTGCTCCAGAAATATCTGGCTAGTGGGCAGTCTCTTTCCATCTGGCTCCATATGGGGACCCAGAAAAGCTCATGGCTGGTTCAGTGAAACCAGAAAGGCCACGGTGTAGTTGTCTTTACCGCCTAGTGTCCCTGCTTCCACAGGGAGGCCCCATATGACAGACAGCAGCAGTGGGGTGTATATGGCACTTAACCGGGAAGGGAATGAACCATCCAGAACAACAACACCATCCACCACACCTACCATGTGCCAGGCACTGTGCTTGCTTCTGTTCCAAACTAAACAAGGCCCCTTCCCTGTGATCTGAATACCATCTACCAGTGTGACCTTGGGCAAGTCACTTTACCTCTCTGGTTTTTGGATTTATCATCTATAAAGTAATTAGATCTTTCAAGCTTCACCAAAATTCTAAGATGCTACCTTTTCAATTGACTTGCTATTGTTAAACTAATACTTTCCTGGAAGTCATGAATCAACCCTGAGAACGGATTTAGCTAGGCAGAGAATGTGCTCCTGCTCTGCATTAGAAGCCAGACAAAGAAACCTGCTCTTTAGGTTTTAGGAATGACTTTGGCCTATTGAAATCCTTACACCTACACTCATATACTCGGACTCCAGGTGGTGGCAGAGCAGAACCCGCCTATAATTTTCCAAGAGGCCAGGTGGGTAGATTCCAGGCCAGGCTGTCTGGGAGTCTCTAACAGGAGCTGTGCCCAGGCCCAGGTGCCTGCAGACTGGCCCTCACAGTGCCTTGGCTCCCTTCCCTGGTCAGGGCCCCAACAGAGCCGCCTGGGACTCCCACTGTATCAGCATCCAGCCTGTGACTCACAGTGACAGGCATTTCTTCTTCTGACCTCAGGGGTTTTGATGGCTGGTCCAAGCAGCTGGCACCCCAGAAGGTCTGTGGTGGGCTTACAAATCATAAGAGCTTTAATCTGAAGTCTGGACAGAGACTCAGCCACACCCGTGTGCCCTGGAACCAAGAGGCAAGTGAGCTTTGTGCCCTGGCTGGAGCCCAGGCCCCATGATCCTGCCAGGTGGACAGCCCGGAGCTGGGGAGGGCAGAGAAACTCATTTCTGCCTGCTTTGCTTGCTCATCTGGTAGTTGCCGTCTCTTCAGGAGCTGAGGAGAGCAGGCCAGCCTCCCAGGGAAATAAGGCCAAAACCATCAAGATAGATGTGTGTGCTACATTTGTTTCCACGCTTTTCCCACAGGACTCTGCACTGTAGAGAGCCATTAGCTCCCACATCTCCTTCAAGTGGAAAATCATGCTTCCCATGGGGGCTCACAAAGCTGTCCTCCCCCTGAAGAGGTCTCCTACAAATTCAGATTAGTTCCAGCTGGTCCCTTTGTCTTCTGTAGCTGGGCCACACCTACATACCCCATTCAGACACTTGGGCCTGCCCCTGAGGGAAAATGGACCAAATATTTGTTCAGCTTTAACTCTCTCCCCTTATGTTTGAGTGGAATGTTCTAGAACCTGTCTTATTTTGTAACACTTCTGCACCCTTCAAGATTACTCCCAGAACCTTAGATACCCTAAACCCCCCTCCTCCAGAACACTGTATGCTATGGACTGAATTGCATACTCCCAAATTCGTATGTTAAAGCCCTTACCCCCAATGTGACTGTATTTGTCGACAAGGCCTGTAAAGAAGTAATTAAGATTAAATGAGGTCATATAGTGGGACCGTAACTGCATGGGCCTGGTGTCCTTAATAGAAAAGGAAGAGACACCAGAGATAGCCCCTCCCCGCCACCCCTACCACACACACATCTCACTGGTATGCTGGACCTGGCTTCCTCCTGAAAAGAAAAATACATGAAAGTCATAAAAAGGCTTTGAGAAGTTGAAACCCTATAAAACGTAAGATACTGTTATGATAGTGTCCTCATGACTCAGGCATGAATAATGGCCACTTTAAAAAGTAATCTCTATGCGCACATCTCAGATCTCCTTAAATCACGCCCCGGTTGCTATCTTCTGACAAAGGAAAACACAGCTAGTCATTGAAGACACCTTTCTTTTCTCCTCCTCAACCGTGGCATCTTACTAACCAGCTCCCCAGGCAGTGGGTATGACAGAAGACACCGAGTAAGCATTCTTCTTACCACAGAGAGGATTTCCAGGGAAAGGAAAGCCTGCTCTCCCGGTTTGCTTCAGTCGCTGTGTGCCAGGGCTCTCAGCCTGCAGGTTGTGCTTTGGTTTGGATTGCATGGGGCATTCTTTGTGGATGTTCTGAGATCATGGCCATCAGGGGGACATTCCCCAGCAGCTCAGCTGTCAGTCCTTCACACCAGAACCACATAGTTTGTGGTTTCTAGGGTCACAAAGCCCAAGAAATGTTCATTCCAGGAATTCCCTCTGATTTCTCTTTCTCTTAACAAACTCCCTTTCACCCAATTCTATCCACCCTATGTCATGTGAAACATTCAAGTTTTGAAATGTCCAATAACATCATGTGATCACCAAGGCTAAAAATGTCAGAGGTTTAATAAGCGTTTAGATAAATTTATTCAATCCAGTTCATCTATAACTCATGTGAGTGCCTACTGTGTGTATGGATGACATGGTGTTGTCCTTTGAAGACATAGGTTAAGTGTAAGATTCACTCCTGTCCTGAGCTGCTAATTTTATCATGGACATGAGTTTGACAAATGTGAAGCAATGAACATCTAACATAATAGCAGATATAAATAAACATTGAAATGAATATGCTGAGGTTATAACTGTGGTATAGGCATTGGGTTTGGAGGGAGGATGAGAAGAAGAAGCACGTATAAGGCCCAGTGGAACATGCTGGAATCTGGAGGAAAGGGTAAAGGGTCTCCAGGCTAATGCAACAACATGGCAAAAGAACATATCAAAAGTGCGCATAACCAGTGACTCATGCACACCATCTCTGTACACAGCAGGCATGGGGCAGGGGAGGGGCTAGATAGGACGGGCACCTTCTCTCACAGGTCCTGTGTAAATGGAAGCTGGGCTGGAACTGACTCCAAAAGAAAACCTTAGACCTTGTCAGTCATTGAGCAAAGGCCAGACCAGTCAGGAAGCTGAGTCATGTGACTTGGCAAGGACAGCAAGGGTAAAACAAGGAGTCCAGGCTCAATGATGTGGTGAAAGACTGAGGTGGGAGTGGGTCATCAGTAACAGAATTAAGGAGTAAATTACCAAAAGTGGAGAACATAAAAGGGGCCACATGAACCTCCAACTTCCTGAGCCCCTGGGAAATTGAGGAACCGCTCGTGATCATAGAGGACCCAGGGCTGCACTGGGCTGACCACAATCTGACCATCTTTCTTCTGGAATCCTAATTCCCCTGAACTGATTATATGACTTAGGGTATCTCACAAAGTATCAAATGTAATGTCCAAGGTTTCTCTTTAAGCTGATAATGTGTTTTCCTTTAGGAGTCAGGGTTTGCCTAAGTTGGCACCTGCACTGGGGGGCAAGATAATGCTGCACCGTGAATGATGATTCTGCCATTGTGGGATGGTTAGTGCTGTGTGCTGCTTATCCCAAACAGAATGTTGCCATGCCCTCCAGCAGTCGTGAGTTACAAGAACACACCATACCCTCCCAATACTCCTGGGGGATGGGGCTTTGTTCTGCTCAGCTAAAGGAACATGTATGTGTTGCTAACATAAGTCTGGCCCAAGCCCAGATGTCCAGTTTAAGGGGCTCAATTTTCACCTGTTCAGAGGAAAAAAAGAGAGGAGGACTGTAAAATAAATAAGTAATTACACTTCAGTAATGGAAGCATGTAAAATATGGAGTTCGGAAGCCCTAAGGATGTACAGAGAAGGTGTGGGATGGCTCTATCCTCAGAGCAGAGACTGGAATTAAGTCTTACATGGTAAATAAGAGGCGAGTGCAATTCAGGGGTGGCACAGGGTTGTTGTAAAATATGTTTCCTTACAGAGGACACGTGAGAATTTTTTAAACACACAGCATTTGTGTCAATTTTCAAATCCTTTTGAACATGACAGTTAATATTAACAAAAAGGTTAAAATATATTTTTCAGTGAAAACCACCCCGAAATGACTCTAATGGAACTCTGAAATTAGGGTGAAAAGTAAGTTAAATAATATTTCAGGTTTTCTATTTATTATAAAACTTCAACCAAGACAATTCAATGGGGAAAGAATAATCTTTCTAACAAATGGTTCTGGGACAAGTGGATATCCACAAGTGACAGAATTAAGTTGGACCACTACCTCACACCATGTGCCACAATTAATTCCAAATGCATCAAACACCTAACTGTAAGAGCTAAAACTATACAACTACTAAAAGATATAAATCAGCAAGATCTTGAATTTGGCAACAGTTTCTTAAATATGACACAAAAACCACAAGCAACCAAAGGGAAAAAATAGATAAATTAGATGTCATCAAATTTATAAACATTTGTTCATCGAAGAATACTATCAAGAAAATGAAAAAGATAGCCCAAAGAATGAGAGAAATATTTTAATCCATATATTGGTAAAGGTCTAATATTCAGGATAAAGACCTCTTAATAAGGAGTTAAAGAACTCTTAACAACTCAACTACTTAACAATAAAAAGACAGATAACCCAATTTAAAAATTGGCAAAGGATTTGAATAGACTCCAAAGAAAGTATACAAGTGGCCAATAAGCACACACACAGAAAAATGTTAATCATCAGTAGTCATTAGGGAAATGAAAATCAAAACCACAATGCGCTAGTACTTCACACTCACTAGGATAGCTGTGATAAAAGAATATCACAAAATTACAAGTGAGGATGTGGAGAACTTAGAACCCTCAGGCCTTGCTGATGGGAATTTCAAATGTTGCAGCCACTGTGGAAACAGTTGGGAGTTCAATCCAGCATCTCCACTTGTAGGTATAAACCCAAGAGAATTGAAAACTTATTTACACAAAAACACGAACAGCAATGATCGTTGCATCATTGTTCATAATAGCCACACCCAGACTGGAGGGCTGCTAAAATACTAGGTTCTGGGAGATGGCTTTGGAGCCATCTGCCACAGCCTGAAGCCATCGTGCTGTCTGAGGCTGCCCCAGTAAGCTGGTGCCTCGCTGAGTTCTGAACAGCCACTCTCCCTCCACCTCTCTGGGTTCCTGAAAGCCATGGTTCCCACTGGCGTGGATCTCAGTAGCAGGACAAGCTCTTACCCAGCCCAGGGAGAGAGGGGTGGGGGGCGGGGGTGCACCCATGTTTCCTTCCTGATGCGGCAAACCCAAGACCTGAAATAAACTAATCCCAATTTTCCTTTCATTTGTCCTGGGATATTTTGGTAAGCCACTTGCCAAAGTTGAGTTTAGAACTCAAGGGCAAACTTGCTGTCATGTAGGTTTTTCTTTTCTTCTCAAAGATATTAAACCATTTCTAGGGCACAGCCTTTTATTGTTGCTTAATTACTGCCTTTGTCCACATTAAGTCTCTAAACAGTCCAAATGTATGAAGCAATGTTCATTTTGCCTCTTAGATTTGTATTAATACAATTTGCAGTAAAGTTGATTACACTTGGCAGCTTCATCGTGGGACTTCCTTCTCCCCTGGAAGGATTTGAGGCCAGAAGAAAAATGCGTGGGTCTCCAGGGAGTCAAATCCTTGGCTAGGAGGTCAGGGATTTGGGGCAGGATCTCCAAGGTAAATAACTGAGGAAAGGGATTGATCTACCAGTCTACTTAGGCAAAATGTACTGTGATGCGACACTTCGAGGGGGTTGTAATGTGTGAGGAAGGGAAACCAGGAAAGCTGATCCTAAACATTAGCACACTTTTCCCAGACCTCCCACCACATTCTGTCCCACGGGCTCTGGCCAAGCCTCCCCAAATTTGAGGAAGCCTCCATACATTTGTTTCCTCTCAGTATGACTCATCTCACAATTATTCAGCTTTCACACGGCATGGGACTCACACACATCCCCAGCCAGCTAGCAGATCACCCCTGCCTCTCCTTTTCTCTTAATGGATTCTGATTGATTTATCTCAAGTATCTGAAAAATTGATAGCAGATGGACCTGTATGGCATTGCACCTCTTTCCCTCTGTGAGGGGTTTCCTAGAGTGTGTGTGGGATTGCTATAGACTCAGGTGCCCAGAATAGTTCCAGCAAGGCGCTCACAAACACAGGGCCCTCCATCCTTTATCAATGCATTAGCCCTTCAAACTGACTGGTGAGTTGATTTTGAGGAATGTCGGACATTCTGCAGAACTGGAAATTAAATTTGACATGGCAGAGTAACATTATGAGTTAATGGACCACAAAGCCATGCTGTGACTCTTAAGTTTTTTTCAGTGAAAGGATGGTAGAATCATTCAGACACCCACCCACAATACATGCATTAAACCAGAGGAGTCAACCACAGTAACACAGCCCTGCTAAGGAACATGAGCAGTACTGGGGGAGGGTGCTGAGAGAAGAGGGGAGTATCTGCTTCTGCTTGAGGCTCCCCTGTTTGCTATTTGATTGCTCAAAGGCTGTGACTGAGCAGTAGGTCCAGGACCTACCCTTACCCCACCCCAGGCTGGATCTGAAACTCAGAGTTGAGTAACAGTCCCTGGAGCTTGGGCTCTCCCGGGACAGCCGGGCCAGACCCATTCTCACTCTGTGCCCCCTGCCTCACAGAATGACTCATCCAGAAAGCCACTGGTGGATGCTGGAATGGTTCAGCTGACCAAATGCATCAACCCATCATCCATAACACTCCTCCCAAAATGTTTGTACACACACACACACACGCTGAAATATTTGGTAATCCAAAGCTTTGGTCTTTAAATAAGACTCCCACCACCTTATTTACAAATGGCTTATACATGCACTATGTTTTCTTCCTCTTTGTTTTTTTTTAACTAAGACATAATTCACATGTGATAAAATTCACCCTTTTGCAGTGTACATTTTAGTGTTTTTGGGCAGCGGTCGCCAACTGGTGGTCCACAGACCATTGGTGGAACATGAGACCCAAAAAGTTGGTGACTGCTGTTTTAGGGTATATTCACAAAACTGTGCAACTATCAACATTATTTAAATCCAGAACATTTTCATCATATCCCAAAAAACTCCATAGCATTAGCAGTCAGGTCTTTAGCCCCTGACAACCACTAATTTACTTTGATGACTCGGGACATTTTCTGTAAAAGAAATCACACAATATGTAACCATGTGACTGGCTTCTTTCATGTCACATGCTGTTTTCAAAGTTCATCCTTATAGCATGCATCACTCCTTCATTTCTTTTTATTGCAGACTAGAGGCCTGGTGCATGAAATTCATGCACAGGTGGGGTCCCTAGGCCTGGCTGGCTATCAGAGCCGATCAGGGCCAGCCCAATCAGGGCTGGGCTGGAGAGGAGGCAACAGTCACTGGGCCAGGTGTGGAAGGAACGGACGCTGGATGCTGACACTGCCATCATCAGTACCTTGCCACCATGGAGTTTCCCGCCTCCCCGCCCCCTTCCCTTGCTGCTGCACTGCCACCAGGCTGATCAGGGTCTGCCAGCCAGGGGGAGGGACAAGGCATTGGAGGTTGGCCATCACCCCAAGGAGAGAGTTGGCCTTCGGCCCCCCTGGGAAAGGGGCCGTGTCTGCCACCACCCACCCCCGGTTCCCCGTCCCAGCCCAGGGGCCAGCCCCAATCGGGTGATCCCTGTATTGAGCATCTGCACCCTAGTGGTCAGTGTGCATCATAGTGACCAGTCATTCCGGTCATTCTGATCCCTTAGGCTTTTATATATAGAGATAATGAAAGTACCACATTTTCTTTATCCACTCATCTGTTGATTGATATTTGGGTCATTTGCACCTTTTGGTTACTATGCAGAATGAACAATTGTATGCAACTGTTTATATTTCTCTTAGATTTATACCTAAAGGTAGTAACTATATGTTTAATATTTGAAGGCATTTACATAACTTACAAAATGATCCTCCAATAAGCCTGATATCATACATAGTTATTACTATATTATTGACTGTATTCCCTATGCTATACTTTACATCCCCATGACTGCTTCCATAACTGCCAATTTGTACTTTAATTGGGCTACTTGTCTTTTTATTGATAGTGTCCTTGGAAGAACAAAAGTTAATTTTGATAAAGTCTAATTTATTTATTTTTTCTTTTGTTGTTTGTGATTTTGGTGTCATGTCTAAGAAACTGATACCTAAGGTCATAAGGATTTATGCCTATGTTTTCTTCCAGGAATTTAATCCTTTTTTTGCTTTTGATGACTCTAGTGATGATCTATGCTTTTCAAGCAAGACAAGAAAAAGAGGGAAGTATTCCAGAAAAAAATGAGTCAGTTCATTTTATTATTTTCTAAGTAATCCTAAAAGAATAATGCCTGACATAATAGAGAACATCAATACTTAGGGCTAGATGGAAAGAGTTTCATTGTACATTTTAGGAAGACTCCTGATCTTTCCTCCAGTGTCGCTTCCTTACCTACTACTCATGTTCTTAGTGTTTTCATTTGTGTGTATGATTTAGTTGAGGAAGGTTATCAGCTGAGGGGGATGGAGTCTCCCAGCCTTTTGATGATGCCAGTCTTCCTCCAATCATTCCTCTGCAGCTGAGCTTTCTCCTGCCCCTCTTTCCAGAAGCACCACCTGCTGCTGCATCCACTGCAGCATGACCCTGATGACTGGCTTTTCCAGTGTGTGTCTGGGCTGTGACATCCGTACATACTTCTCAAGGTCACGGCAGATGAAGGGTGGTCATTTTATGCTGCATGTTCCATGATAAACTTGAAATCACTTAAAAGGACTAATCAATCTTTTTCAGGTCCTCCTTAAATCATCCCATGTCATGCTTCTGCCCCTCAAGGTCCTTCCTTCCCAGTATGGGCTGCACAAATCTAAAAACTCTGTTTTTGTCATTCCTACAAAACAAGAGGCCTTGCAGAGAAGGTTCATCCTTGGCTGCAGACAGACAGCACTTTCCAGCCACCTGACCATAATGCGTCTATTGTGCTAGACCCTCAGCTGGAAGTGACCCATCCTTCCCTCTCTCCCAGGCATGGAATCCAGCTCAGTTCCACAAAGTAACCCCCTTGAATCCTTCCCTCCTCTTCATTCTGTAATTCTCTGAGTGGGCTGCTACATGACTGAAGATCGACCCCCCACCCCAGGCCTTCAGGGCTCACAACTGCTGCCTACATATTCAGGAAATTAATAAAAAATAAAATAAAAAGCCATTCAACCCACACATCCAGCCCTGGAAAAATCCAAGCATTGTTCTTAAACATTTAAGGCAACATTCTTAAAGCCCCACATTGACACAGATTTTTATCACATCTGTCCCTGGAGGCTGGAGTTTCTCATTAATACACAGTGATTCCTGGAGGGTGTTTGGTTTGGCTCGCTGTTGCCAAACTGGGGGGAGTTAGCAGTTAAAGTCAAACCCTGGCATTCAATAACACTTTGCATTTCACCCATTGATCCTCCCTATCCATTTTACCAACTAAATTTGATAGGAAAGAGAAGAAACTGCTTTTAAACACACAAATCACAGTGCTAGCAACATCTCAAATAGGTTCAGCCATAGGCTCAGAAATTATAGTTATAACGCATGTTCATTTGCGATCGCTGCATGTTTCAAATCACTTATTTAATACCCACAGATTAGACAGTCCTTATCTCATGCCCTTCCCTCCAGCAGCTGCACACTGTCTAGCAGATGCTTCTTCCTGCCCAGATTCTCATGCTGTGCTTATTAGGTTTAAGATAATACAAATGATTCACCACCTCCTGGACACTAGTATATGTCTAGGTTCTCCACATTTGACCCAAATTGTGACCTAAATCAATCAAATAATTTAAAAGTTAAAATGTTTAGTTGAGCTTTGTACAAGGTCCATTGTGAGGTCTACTCAGAATTTTAGTACAAAATGACAAAAGTCCCCAAAGTGTCTGAAGAAAAAAATGCTCCTAGTCCCTTTGGGAAATAGAGAACTAACATAATTTTTCATACAAGTACCCTTCTCTAATTTAGACAATAGGCTTTATTTTGACTTCACATTTAGGGCACATAAGTTATCAGAGGCATATAAATTGCTAATAATATGTGTTCATAACAGACCTCTAACTATGAGACAGACAAAATGTTTTGTTTATAAGTTAACAGGAATTTGAAATGTATAAAATAGTATCAGTGTTTTAATTTATAACAGAGTAAGATTAAATTTGAAGAGTTTATGTAAGATGACAGAAGTCATGTTTATGGAGGTTTGCCTTCATTAGCGCAATCCTTGGTCTTCTCAGTGCCCTTGTTCTTGCATTGGTTCAGCAGTTCTGGGGAGAAGAGAGCAAAGCTGTGCCCCCGCATGGGGTAAGCAGGCTTCCTCTCCCTTCCCAGAGAATGTGCTCTGGCCATGCCCAGGTGTGCTACAGGAGACAGATGGGGACCTACGCATTGACCCCATGCTGCTGTAGAACCCAGCATTATACCATGTCCTCTCCATGGGGACCCAAGGGAGAAATTTCTTCTCATCTCAATTACTGGAACATTCATATTCTTTCTGAGGATCTCATTTACTTTTTTATTTTTAGGGTGTTATGACTAGTAACCACTCCTGTTTCTATCCTAATTTCATCCTAAAGTAAAATTGGGTCCTGTGTCCAGCAGACCACCGCATACTATCCACTTCATCGTCCTGGTTTCACTGCTTTCCTATGCTCATTGTTCTTTTTCCCAAATGCCCTTGGCTGCTGTTAATTTTGTTAGCATGTATTTATTTTTATTAAGGTCTTCAAAGTCTTTGTTGATCTAAGTAAGCCTACATAAATAGTTTTTTACTTTAGAAAACAAAATACTGTTAATTTTTCAGGGCTTCTTAAAGATGACCATGCATCCTGGAGATACTCTAGTGGTACATGACAACTTTTTCAATTGAGTCAATTTAAATATATACCTGAATAAATAAAATATAATATATATAAAATATAATATTAAAGAGGTTTGAAAGGAGGCCAAAATCATGAAGGACTTGAGGACTTGAGCAAGTGGGAGTGGAGGTCAGGAGCATGGTGGTGGGTAAGGAGGGCTGCCATTGGGAAGGCGATTCTGCTGCTCTGAATGGAAGAGGTGAGGACACAAAAAAGGCAGAAGTGGAAACATGGTTGAGAGGCGACCTCTGCCATCTAGATGGGGGTGGTAGAAGCTATGAGAGAGAGTCTGAGCTTGGGTACATTCTGGGAATGGGACAGAAAACTTGCTGATGGATGGGATGTGGGTTGAGCAGAGAGAGGGGCCAAGGATGACCCCAAAGTTTGGGCCCACACAGCTGGCAGGATAGGCTTGGGCTCCCTTCAGTGACTGAACAGGGATAAAAGGTAGAGCCAACCAGCTCAAAGCAGTGTGGCAGTGGGACAGCGTAGAATACTAAATTTTCATCTATATTTCTTAATTGTCAAACAATTTCTTCCTGCACTGTTGGAACTTAAACAGCAACTCTTGGATGCCAGCTAAAAGGTTGATGATATACACTCTGGCTTCCACCACCCTCTCCAAAGCCCTAAGCCTCTTCTATCTGTGCCTAGAGGCTGGGTGGTCCTCACGACTAAATTGATTGTCTGTCAGTTGACAGGCAATAATCTGGGTACACGCAACGTTTTCTTCTCCCAGCTGCAACTTAGCCAATCATTTTTGGGACAACTCAAGCAACACTTAGGTGTCCACATATGTAAATTAAAATCCAGCTGTGTGGTAGCTGCCCTTGGGACTGCAATGATAACTAAATGAATACATGCCTCCCTCCCATACACACAGAGATAATATATTGAGAAAATGAGGCCATGAGAATTGTGATGGCTTGGTATAAGTCAGTTGACTTTGTAAAAAGCAGCTTATTTTATTAAAATTTAAAATAGAACCATTGTGTTTGGGAAGAGCCAGTGTTCTGTGAAAGAACCCTACAAAGCAGAGTGAATGGAAACCACCCCTCCTCCACTATTTATTCTAATGATCACATAACTGAAAGCCCAGGAGTGTAAGTGATGCCCCAAGATCCAATGACAAAGCAGGTTGGACTCCCTACAGTCCTGGATCTCTGTCCCTTGTTCCAGAAAGCAACCCATGTCTTTCTTACTAGCTGCTCTGCCTGTCCTCATGTAAAATTTTAGGGAACCCATTTCTTTGTTGTCAGTAGCACATGGACACCTGAGCTCTCTTGACCTCACAGAGGAGAAGAGCTCATATGATAAGATAAACTAAAGCACAGACTGATAGTGCAAGGAGCCTTCCCTTCAGACACCCCCTGGGCCGACACTCCTGTCTTGATGGTCCTTATAAACAGAGACTCACCTGTGCTCCATGGTCAACTCTCAATGGGTTTATAGGCAGCTTCAACCCTCTGAAGGGTAAACTGGAAAAATGTATTGAGAGACATTTAGAAGGGAAAAATTATATGACAGTTCTTGAAAAAGTAGCTATTTGAAAGAGAGAAAATGGACAATACTTTACTCAAAGTCTTTCCTGGGGCTACAGGGCACCTACATTGATTGGGTGGACTCTAGAATTTGGGAGCGAGGGTAAGAAATGAGGGGAGTTAGGATGTAGAGAATGAATGCTACCAGACTCCATTGTATCCATGAGAGAGACACTGAGGTTTCCTGACATCTCGGAGGAGTAGTTCATTTTTCCCAAGGTTTATTTCACAGTGGCCTTTCGAATTTCCAGAAGTCACTGTGCTGGAGCAGCCCACAGTTGTCTGCATGGTTGGGTTTGTTGATTTTTTTTCTTCTTTCTCTTTTTTCTTTTCTTCTTTTTTTCTTTTCTATTTGCACCCATGATTCAATTCCCTGATCTTGTAAACTTTCTCAGGCACTTGGTTCTAAGATCCTAGCGACAAGCTATGGCAATTGTCAAGATGAGTGATAAATGGATTTGCCAGGCTGACATGATATTTATAAATCAGCACTAAATATCTCTGTCTGGGCTATAAACGTCTTAGGTCTCTTTCATCCTGCTGAGAGTAATGTAAACAGTGTGCTTGTCTGACCTCTTCAACATTCTGCTGATGCCAGGCTGGCGAGCCCTTTCTGGGGACTGGGGTGGGGGCTGCTGGGGCAGTGGAATTCTTTGGTAACCAATCTTCTCTACTGCCCAGAGGACATTCAGTGACTCATCTCACACCTGACTGCAGAGATGTCTCACCTGGAGGGTGAGCTCCTATTCCCCTGGTGATCATGCCCTCGGGCAGATAAACACAGGAGGGCTCACTCTGCAGCATTCCCCAGGGGATGGCACCCACCCTGCTAAAATGTGGGCAGCACAGCTCCATTGTTTTATCACTCTCAGAGCTCAAAGACATGCATTTTCTTTTTTTCTTTTTTTAATTGTGTTTTATTGCTTAAAGTATTACAGAGAGTATTACATATGGTCTTGTGTCCATTGGTTATGCTTATATGCATGCATTTTCACTTTGCTCTAATGGGAGTCCTGATGAAAGAGATCTTATAGAATTAAGTGGAAAGCAACTCTCACTTCAAAATTCATTAGTGATATTTTGAAATTTTCTGTAAATTTTAACATTGTCTAAAAGGCCTCAGAAATGGAACCTGGTGCTCCTAAAAGTATCAGACTTTCCCTCTGTGCTTTATCTTATTCTCCCAGCAGCCACCCTTTGTCCACACTTAACCTCTCCTGATTTTCTAAGTCTGTCAACCCCCTTTTAGACACTGATACTCCTGTGCTTTGGACCTTCAGCATGCCCCGCCCACCAATTAATCCTCAAAGCTCAATGAGCCGAGTCCTCTGTTTTCTCTGCTCCTGCTCTTGCTTATTTCTCCACAACTACTTCAATAAATATAAAAACAACATATACTTAAGTAATAATTGTTATCAAAACATCTTCCGTGTGTTACTAAGATGTGAACATGAATAAGCATGGCTGCAGAACCCACAATTTACCCAATAGCTAACTTTCTGTCTTATTTCCTTGAAGAAATGTTCATTGGTTACCAATTAGGAGAATGGCTCCTTGGAGAATCCTTAAGACAAAATTCCCATTTGGGGGGAGTAAAACTAAACCATCATGAAAAGCCACAGTCACACAGGGAGGCCTCTCTCTCCAGGAGCGTCAACCTGGTGTGGCCGAGCCGCTCCCTCTGGTGCTTGCCCACAAGAAGGACAGCTGGCCAAATAATGCAGTCCACTTCATAATTTTCCTACTTAGGAAATTACCACATGCTCACAATAGGTGAATTTGGAAAGAACAGGGAGTAAATAGGTCACTGGCCTTACCAGCTAGAAACAATCTTATTAGTAAACTTCTTGTGTATCTCCTTCCAGCCTTTTAAAAAGAAGTTTGTGATTGCAAGCTTGTGGATGTTAAGACTCCCACTTCACTCTAAAATAAATTCACCAAGTTGGTATTGGACGTATGGGATCTCCCAGTGGCTTCAGAGAGGTGTTCCCTGGCCCAGAAACTATCTGAGGAGGGATGAGGACCTGCTGGCTTCATCCTAACCCATCTATCTGTTCCATCTATTGGGGTTCTGTGTATGCTTATGTCTGGATAAAAGGATTCCAGTGCTTTAAGTGTCTTTTTTTTGTAACTCACTGCAGTAGGGTCATTAAAAAATGGTGTATGCTTTTTTCTGTAAAGGATAGAATTGCACTTTCTGGTGATACCTTCATGGTGTACCTACCACTGTCCAGCTCAACCCACTTCTACTCATTTGTGAGCTGAGTCTCAAGGTCAAGCATTTGACAGCATGAGAGAAAGAGACTTCCTAGCTTTCTAGTAACTTAATTTTGTGGCAAGTGTATTTGTTTTGAATTTCAGATACTCTCAAATGTGCCGATAAAGCATGGGGGGTGAGTATGCAGGGGCTGTGAAATTTACACAGTACAACTCAGATTTTTAAAAATAGTTGTGGCATTTTGCTAAGACAATAGATTTTAACATGTCTCAAGACAAAAAAATTGTAACTATATGTGGTGATGGATGTCAACTAAATGTATTGTGGTGATCATTTCACTATATATACATATGTCAAATCATCATGTTGTACACCTGAAACTAATGTAACATCATATGTCAATTATATCTCAATGAAAAATATGTAGTTTATTTCTTTATAGCTGAACTGAAGTCCTTCAAATGCCCATCATGCTGCTGATGACAGAGAAAACTTGAGTTGACTAGTTAACTGTAACTCAGAGTTCTCTTACAGATACCTTTTGAGGTATATGTTTAGTTGTGCCAAGGTTCAGGCTGACATGGATAATCTCACCTCCAAAGGCACCCCACTTCCTCTTCTTCCATGACTTTGCTCCACCTGCACCCTCTTCACTGGTTACCACTGCCTCGCTCTGCTTCTGGGCCAGTCCCAAGTGTCCATGGCTGATGGGTCTCAAGGCCTGAGGATGTTTTGTCTGAGCCATCCTAGTAGGAATGTACTGGTATCTAATCATGGTTTTGATTGGTTGGTTCCCTGCTAACTGATGATGTCGAGCTCTTTTCTGTGAGCTTATTTGCCTTCCACATATCTTCTTTGGCAAAGCATGTTTTCACATCTTTGGCCCATTTGTACTGCATTGCTTGTTTTCTTATTTTTAAGTTTTGATTTTTTTGGTAAAGGAATCCTTTACCAGACATGGGTTTTGCAACTATTTTCTCCCTATCTCTGGCCTATTAATTCTCTTAACACTGTCATTTATAGAGCAAAACCTTTTAATTTTGGTAAAGTCTAATTAACCAATTTTTTATTTTTATGAATTGTGCCTTGGAGTTGTATGTGAGTGGTATCTAATTCAAGATCACAAGTATTGTCCCTTCTGTCTTTTAGAAGTTTTATAGAAGCAGGTTTTCTCTTTAGGCCTATGATTCACTCTAAGATATCCTATATAATAAAAGCATAATACGCAAATTGACCAAATAGTATTGTCCCTTCTGTCTTTTAGAAGTTTTATAGAAGTAGGTTTTCTCTTTAGGCCTATGATTATTCAAAAGCATAATACGCAAATTGACCCAAACGGCTGAACAGTGGGACAACCCTCGGGGTGACCATCCGGGACAATGCAATGACGCGCACTGGCGCCAGGCCAGCCAAGGCGGGTGCAATGCAATTGGTCAGGGGCCTGGCCATTGCCCCATATCACCCCGCAGAGGGAGGCCCAGGCCACCAACCGGCAGGCTGTGGGGGGTGGGCAGGGCCTCCTGCTGCGAGGAAAGCCCGGTCCCGGGTGCCGGAGGGAAGCTGGTGCTGGCAGCCAGGGGAAGGAAGGCCTACTGTTGCATGAATTTTGTGCATTGGGCCTCTAGTATTTTGTATAACATGTGAGGTTCCCTTTTTAGTCCAATGGTTCCAACATCATTTGATGAAATAACTTTTATTTTTCATATTACACGTTACAGATATATAGCCTTAGAAAATGTTTACGTGAACATCCTCATTTAATCTTCAAAACCGTCCTGTGACTAAGGGGGTGGGCTATCAATCCTCTCCCTCTGTGACAGGGACCCAAGGCAGAGAATGTGTGAGTGTTTGCCCTGCATCGCCCAAGCCCTAAAGGCAGAGCTGAGATCTGAAAGGTACTTGACTGACTCCCAACCCTTGGCTCTCCTTTGGGGAGGAGAGAAATGTGGTCAGCCTGAGGCAGTCTCTTCCACCATTGGGCAGCAGTTCCAAGCCTTCCACAGCGCTGCCTGCACGTCTTATTGCCACCTCACTATGGGGCTAAACATAACTCAACCTATACACTGCCAATCCCAGCCGCCAAGACTGGCATAAGAGTGGCCTTCCTACAGGCCACTCAGGCTGTGGAGGTGGAGAGGAGTGGTTGAGACCCACAGGCTCCTCCTAGAGACCAAGTAACATCTTAAATAAAGAAAAAAGGTTGCTTGCTTCAGAACAAATAAGAGATGGCCTCCTCTAGTGCCAACAAGGTTTTACTTTCAAAAGAAAGGAAATGCAATCCCACCCCAGATAAACATCTTAATATGGTCCCACCTGGTATAAACATCTTAATGAAAAAGCCAAGGGAATTGTATTTTGTTGCATTTTTGGATTTCCTTTATCCTATTCTAAACATTAGTTTTGGACAGTGTGCTAAAGCCCCACTCCCATTTGATCTTATCCTTTGTAAAATCCTGACCATCCCAATGGTCTTGTGCTTCTTTTAAGTGTTCAATAAATAAACACAGTCAGGCATGGTTGCCCCCTGTGGGGTGACACATCAGTGCCCCGAATGCTTCTCATCAATCATAGTAGGGTGAAACGCCACTGATTGTTAAAAAGTCTTATGATTGTACATGTTTCTGATATTTCTTTATTTAAAAAATTATGGACTAATCTATTTAAAAATTACTTTTCATCTTAGATTACTCAAGAGAAATACTTATGTCATGAAGCATGGAAATATGTGAGGCCTTTAATTTTAGATCTTTGATTATTGAAAGGAACTGTAACCTATCATTAACCACTAATATTCCCTGTAGGATTAAAGTGTGCATTGACATCAGACTTAGCCCAAACACTGATTTATTCTTTTCACTTGAGAAAATAAATTGCTTCATCTGATTGCTATGGCTGGTTTTAATGTCAGTGGCATTAATTTTGCCAATCAGTCCATTTGTTGAACTATTGATCTCCATTCTGACTGTGACCATCACTGATAGTATTTGGTACATATAACTTTCTCAGATGCCCTGGCTGTTGATAAGAATTGGTTTCCCCAAGTCCAATGCAGGCCACAACAGTTGCAAGCTGTTCCCACAGTCCCACCGCAGGCCCCAGAGACTGTGAGATAGTCCTCAACACCCTGGGTGGAGTGAGAAACTGCCAGTGGTTCTTGCCAGCCACGCACCTTCTTTCCAGATTGTATTCTGACTCCAAGAGTCAAACTGCCAAAAAGCACTATTTGGATAACTTTCTCAGATATTCAAGCTGCTATAAATTACTATAAACCAGGGAACTAAGCAAAAAACATTAATTTCTCACAGTTCTGAGGCTGGAAATCTGAGTTCAGGGTGCCAGCATGGTTAGGTTCTGGTGAGGGCCCACTTCCTGGCTTACAGATAGCCATCTTCTCCCTGGGTCCAGACATGGCACAGACAGAACTAGCTTGCTCTTTTCTGATAAGGCACCAGTCATATCATGGGGCCCCACCCATGTGACATCATCTAGCCCTAATCACCTCCAAAGCCCCACCTCCAAATACCATTACATTGGGAGCAGGACTTCAATATATGAATTTGGAGGAATATGAATATGTGGTCTTTTTCTCACCATTCCTAAAGGCTCCAACCCCAGGCCCAGTGGTGGCTTCAGACAACCTCCAAGACTCCCACCATTCTTCTAATTCTATATTTCTTCCAAACTCTTCAAAGTGAATTAACTTTGACCTAAGAGAAGGAATGAAGTTGACATGAATGAGATAAGGTTCATGCTACATAATTCCCTGCATCATTTTCCACAGTGGAAGGAGAAGTCTACTCACTAAATTTCAAAATAAATATATGATTGAACGATGGGTGAGTGAATGGGTGGATGGGTAACTATATCCACAAAACTTGATATTATTAACAAATCAATTTTATTTTGTTTAATATGGCCAAAATATTTGGAAGTTGAGGTCACAGAGGTTTAAATTACTCAACTATGAGAAATTTGAGGCTAAAAATTATATTTTACTTTTCTGTGAAAATCATTTCACCAAATTCTACAATCATTCTTGTAATGATAAATGAAAGTTCAGTGTTACCAAACTCTGGAGAACATGTCATTCCTCACTCAGACATTGTAAATATTTTAAAGCCCCTAAATTAGATGTGTATTTGTAAAAATAAAAACTCAATTTTTTGGGGGAGGAAAATGGCGGAGGCTTCATAGTAGGGTGAAACGCCACTGATTGTTAAAAAGTCTTATGATTGTACATGTTTCTGATATTTCTTTATTTAAAAAATTATGGACTAATCTATTTAAAAATTACTTTTCATCTTAGATTACTCAAGAGAAATACTTATGTCATGAAGCATGGAAATATGTGAGGCCTTTAATTTTAGATCTTTGATTATTGAAAGGAACTGTAACCTATCATTAACCACTAATATTCCCTGTAGGATTAAAGTGTGCATTGACATCAGACTTAGCCCAAACACTGATTTATTCTTTTCACTTGAGAAAATAAATTGCTTCATCTGATTGCTATGGCTGGTTTTAATGTCAGTGGCATTAATTTTGCCAATCAGTCCATTTGTTGAACTATTGATCTCCATTCTGACTGTGACCATCACTGATAGTATTTGGTACATATAACTTTCTCAGATGCCCTGGCTGTTGATAAGAATTGGTTTCCCCAAGTCCAATGCAGGCCACAACAGTTGCAAGCTGTTCCCACAGTCCCACCGCAGGCCCCAGAGACTGTGAGATAGTCCTCAACACCCTGGGTGGAGTGAGAAACTGCCAGTGGTTCTTGCCAGCCACGCACCTTCTTTCCAGATTGTATTCTGACTCCAAGAGTCAAACTGCCAAAAAGCACTATTTGGATAACTTTCTCAGATATTCAAGCTGCTATAAATTACTATAAACCAGGGAACTAAGCAAAAAACATTAATTTCTCACAGTTCTGAGGCTGGAAATCTGAGTTCAGGGTGCCAGCATGGTTAGGTTCTGGTGAGGGCCCACTTCCTGGCTTACAGATAGCCATCTTCTCCCTGGGTCCAGACATGGCACAGACAGAACTAGCTTGCTCTTTTCTGATAAGGCACCAGTCATATCATGGGGCCCCACCCATGTGACATCATCTAGCCCTAATCACCTCCAAAGCCCCACCTCCAAATACCATCACATTGGGAGCAGGACTTCAATATATGAATTTGGAGGAATATGAATATGTGGTCTTTTTCTCACCATTCCTAAAGGCTCCAACCCCAGGCCCAGTGGTGGCTTCAGACAACCTCCAAGACTCCCACCATTCTTCTAATTCTATATTTCTTCCAAACTCTTCAAAGTGAATTAACTTTGACCTAAGAGAAGGAATGAAGTTGACATGAATGAGATAAGGTTCATGCTACATAATTCCCTGCATCATTTTCCACAGTGGAAGGAGAAGTCTACTCACTAAATTTCAAAATAAATATATGATTGAACGATGGGTGAGTGAATGGGTGGATGGGTAACTATATCCACAAAACTTGATATTATTAACAAATCAATTTTATTTTGTTTAATATGGCCAAAATATTTGGAAGTTGAGGTCACAGAGGTTTAAATTACTCAACTATGAGAAATTTGAGGCTAAAAATTATATTTTACTTTTCTGTGAAAATCATTTCACCAAATTCTACAATCATTCTTGTAATGATAAATGAAAGTTCAGTGTTACCAAACTCTGGAGAACATGTCATTCCTCACTCAGACATTGTAAATATTTTAAAGCCCCTAAATTAGATGTGTATTTGTAAAAATAAAAACTCAATTTTTCAACAATGAAGTAGAGATCATAGTTGTGAATATACTTGTGTATGTTTTTGTATATGTATGTGTGTTTCAACAGTCCAAGAAAAAACTTATAATCATAATATTTAATATTTAACTCTTTGTAGGATCAAAATACAATCAGCTGTCTGTGTGTCCAGCCCACAGACTGGAGACATTTACCTTCAGAAAGATGTGATTGCTGTTGCCTTAAGTTTGTCACCTCTTAGGCAAACCTACCAAAGAAAGCGTTCGGCCTTGTCTCAAGCTGGAGGCCATAAATATTATAGAGGACAAAGAGGATGGCATTTTTAAGAAACTGGAGTGAACTCTACTCATTGAAATTCTTTAAAATGCAAGCAGCCTATGATCATGAAAGAGAGACTCACTTTTGGACTTGGACTATTCCCACACTTAACAGCAAAATAAGCCAGCCCCAAATACACAAACATAAAGCACAGTGTCACCAAGGAGGCATTAACCTAGGGCTTATCCTGTTGCAGATCATGAAAGAAATAGACATGTGGACACAACCTTATCTGCATTGGGCAGCCCCAGGCAGCCCCTGCAGCTGAAGGATCCAGGGAGGCACCGTGTTCCTGAAAAGACAGACACAGGCTTGGAGAATCAAGATATCCAGACAATACAGCATATTTTGATTATCCTGACTAATGCAATAAGTCCTTTCAAGTCACATCCAGATGAAATGTCCACATTCTCTGACATTCCAAAGCGAAAAGAATGAAGGACAGGCTATGAAATAAGTATTTCAGGGTTTTTAATGTTTTGGGCTGCCTTTGGGGAAAAAAACTTTGATTTGACTCCCTAGGTCAGTTATAGCAGTTAAGTCACTGCTATAATTAGACACTGCCTGGCCTAATGTCCTTGGACTAACAGCCAGTGTGTTCACTGCTGTACCAGAGAGAGGAATTAAAGTAATTGGTGGGAGGAAACTTTGTCATATTACTTTACCAGATGGACTCTGCCCTCTTTCCTCACACAAATGCATTTTTCCCTGTGAATACCTATATTTCCAGAAGATAAACATGACAAATATTCTACTCCATAAAGTATCCTAAACTGTGTGGCTTATAAACAACAGAAATTTATTTCTCACCACTCCTGGGGCTGGAAGTCCAAGATCAAGGTGCCAGCAGATTCAGTGTCTGGTGAGGGCCTGCTTCCTATTCAGATACCTGCCCTCTCACTGTGTCCTCAAGAGGTGCTAGGGAGCTCTTTGGGGTCTCTTTCATAAGAACAGTTATCTCAGCATTGGGGCTCCACCATCATGATCTACATATCTTCCAAAGGCTCTACTTCCTAACATCATCACATTGGGGTTAGGTGTTGAGCACATGAATGGAAGTGGGAGATATAGCATTATGGGATTTTCTTAATACTCTTTTCTACACACAGAATTCATTGGGGGAAATGGTTCTGTCTTGACAGGGTAAAATTAAGTTTCAGTTGTAAGTTATAATTTAAAGAACATTAGGCCATGAGGCCACTCTGGAGGGCTGGTTAAAGCCGATTCTCTCATTTCACCTCCATTCTTCTCCCACCTCCCTGGTTTAGGTGCATGGATCTAGTTCCCCATTGTCTGGGATTTGCTAAGGCAGCAAAAATTCCAACATGAATTTCTCCTGGTGTTTGTCAGGCCCTTGTGCCCCTCCTGGCTGAGACCTCAGCCAAGGGTGGGGTAACCATCAATCCCCCTATGATCCTCAAGAACCAAAACCTGAAATAAAACCCAAAGGCAATCATCTCCTCTCACACCTTACACACCACTTGCTTCTGGATTTAATTTTAGTCTTGTTCTAAGTAATGGAAATCACTGAGGAAGGCAGAGAGGTTGGGGAAAAAATGGACTTTCCAGGGCAGTTGCAGGGGAGCTCTTATTTCAGCTGCCTCAGGACAGGGTCACATCATTTGTGTGCAGTGCCATCTCCAGACACGTCACTCTTACACACTATTTGTGACATAAATGCTTATGCAGAAAAAGATGCTCTGTTATGCTGTGGCTTACTTAATACTGAAATATTTTTTGAGAAAAATTGGTGAAAGATGTTATTATTCTTATTTCTATTGTTGCTTGGTTTCTATCATTTTTACGTAAAATCAATTCTTTGGGAGACTCCATAGATAAACTTTGGAAATTTTGTGCCAGGAGACATCTGTCTAAGTGTTCATAAATCAAACATGTTGCTAACAGTTAACAATTTACTAGGTGCTTAGTACCAAGTGTCACCAAGTAATTACATACATTATCTCACCACAAACTTAGGAGTAGGGCCAATTGTCCCCAATTTACAGATAAAAAAATATTTTCCAAAGCATTCTAGTTATTGAGTAGAAGATGGAGCCAGGAATTCAAAACCAGGTACATCTGGTCAACTGAGCCAACCCTCTGTTTGCCATCAGAGGAATATTTTCAGTGAAGTTAATGAAGCTTTGCTCTTCATTTACCCCACAATCCTGTAACCCTGGACTGCTCTGGGTGGGTTGGGGAAGCCAGGAGGTAGTTGGGGAGCAGTTCCAGGAAGCATTTCTGGTAAATCCCTCAACCAGTCATTAGAAGAAAGTGACACGAACCACCAAGGTTCTCAATATTTTCCTTGGCTTTTTTTTTTCTTTTACTAAATAGGTGTCACTTTCATACCTTATTTGTATTATTTTTTACAGAGGGTCTCTCAAGTTATAAAGCTTCTGGCCCCACAAAATATAAATCTGCTCCTATTAGTCACTATGTTCTAATCTTACAGTAAATTCAGTTAATAGGTATGTTCAGAAGAGCAGGTCCTAAAGCAATGAGACAAGTGTGTTTGGATGGAATAGATGAAGGCAGAAGAAGTTCATGCCTCTGAAGACACGTTCTGGGCTTGGTGTGGGGCCTGTTCAGTGGACAAATGTGTCAGAAAGAGATAGATGGAGAAAGCAAAGCAAGAAGAAGAGGGTGCAAAGGAAAGATAGGGAAGGGACCCATCCCAGGGATGACCTGATCCTCCTGTCCCAAGGTGCTTTCACTGAGGGAGAGAGATGGTTGGGGTTTGTAGTGGTAGCAGCCATACCCTCAAGTCAACAGAAAGCTGAGGAGTGTGCCAGCCAGGGACGGTGGAAGGGCTGAGAACTGCCTTAGAGGAGAGAGATGGTTGCAGATGAGCAACAGAGGGGCAGGCAACGTGGTGTGGGAAAGTTTTAATCGCACGTGTGTAGTCTGGCAACAGAAACAATAAAGACTGCTTTGCTGTGCTTTGGTATTTTATAGTTGACTGATGTAAATGCAGTAAGAACTTTAAATCTCTTAGTTTCCCATATTCTTACCCACTGAATCCTGCCTTGAAAGTGGGCTGCCTTGCCTTCTGAAGACTACGAAGGGAAGTGAGACCAGTGGCTTTGCAGAGGGCTCATTCCCCACATGTGTGACTATTATGGACTTTTACAAGTTGGGCTTAAGACCAGCTGTCATATTTGATGGAAAATGACCAATGGAATAAAGAACTTCCTAACAGCCAGCACACCCCACCCAAAATCTTTGCTTGAGGTCTCTACAAAACATAATCTCTAGGTTTAGATGTTTAAAACACAACCTCTTTAATTGAATAGTTCTCATAGCTTGAGCTAAATACAGGGGTACGTGTTTGAGCAGATTCAGAAAACTTAGATTCAATAACTAAACAGTGGTGAAATGCTTTTTCTAATCTAAGCTGAAGAAATGTGAGACGTGTTGTCAGCTCATGTTGGCCGCAGTGAACTTTGAACATGTGAGGATTTTATGGGAAATAGAGGCAACCGGTGGCCCAGGTTGCCCCTCCCCCTCTTGGACATCTGTTTCTCTGTCACTAAAAGCACTTTTCTTCTGTGCAGGAGACAAAAGCATCACCAGGACACCAGACACATTTAGCAAACAGAGCTGGCTGGGTACAGAAAGTGCAGTCCCATAAATCTTAATTTCTTTTCATCTGCCCAGAAGGGTTAGGATAAATGTCTGTGTTAGGGATGGTCACCTGGAAAATGAAGGCAGAGGCAGGACTGGGCGTCTAGGACCTGAGATGTTAACACAGGTCAGTGCAGGATGTTAGCAGTGAAGGCAGAGTCTTCACTCCTGTTCAGTCCCTCTGTTCTCACCATGCTCGTCATGGATACATCAGATTCTGAGATCCCTGGCAATTAAAAAGCCACCCTCAAGAGGGGATCCACTTACCATATATGAATTTGAACTCAAAGAATAAGATTTGTCAAAAAACTCAACCAATGTGAGTTGGTTGATACTGGGGGTTTCCAGACTTAATTTTGGTCCTTGCTCCTTAGACCTTCCAAAGCCTTTTCCTTGATGTCTGCATCCAAGTTCTGTAGAAATGAATGCCTGATGATGGACGTGGCAGGGAACTGAGCAACTGGCATATGAGCTTCTGAAGATTGCACCTGTCCCACTTCACCATGCTTCACTGTCCTTATGTCATTCCCTGTGGGCTTCGACCTTGGGGAGAAAGCAGAGTTATTTATAGAAAGACCAGGAGCTCTGAAAAATGCCTATGGTGATATTTCTGGTTTATAGCTTAAGTTTTAGCATAAATGTTGCTTTTCCCATGGAAGCAGGATAATGGCCCTTTATCATTAGTGCACTGACTCACTCATCACAGTGTGTTTACTGAGTATCACTGCACACCAGGCCATGAAATACAAGCGCTGCTCCTAGCCAGAGAGCCCCTCTCTCCAAGCACAGCCCCCCCCCAGACCCTGGAGGGGAAGGGGACCTGGGGGTTCCCTCTGTGTCAGCCTCTTCCCACGTGTCCTTCCACAAACAATCCGACCCGCTCCATGAGTCCTTGTGCATTGAGAGACCAATAAAGAAATAAATTCTGACATGTCATTTGGCAGCAAGGCTGAGAACCCCTTTAAAATAGATAAATCCAGCTTGATGTAATTTTGAAAAAAACAAAATAACAAAATAGGAGAAATAAAACATAAGTCTTGTGATCAAATTTCCTGAATTTACAATAAGGCCCAACAATTTGACTTGATCTACTCAAAGTTATTCAGAGTGATAGAGCTGGATTAAAATCTTCCTCCTCAAGCAATTGACATTCCAATGAAAATAAAAACTGAGAAATGAGATGAAACCCTGGCTCTCACACTGTAGTGGATGTCAGGATCGGCCAAGGGCCTGCGAAAACACACTCAGAGTTCTGATTTGGCAGCTCTGGGCAGGGCCTGATCATCTGCATTGTTCAACTCCCAGGTGACGCTGATGCTTGTTGGTTGGCCTGCCTACTCTGAGAACCATTGATGGTGTTCCTTTAGCTTGGCCGTGTGGCAATTGCATAGCCCTCTGAGCTCTAGATGTTGCAGTGATTAAAGGAATGCAGGCATCAGCAGCACCAATGAGTCTCCAGGAGCTCGAGGACTTTCAGATATACGTTGATCCTGTTATTGTTCACTTAGAAATGAGGGTCACTGAAGTCTTCGGGTCTAAGACACTGAGGTTTTTTTTAAATGTCTTCCTTCTACATTGGGGGCTTTAGTTTTGACCTGTGGTTTCCTTCCAATGGATGTCAGCTAATATTGGGCAGTATTGCATCCTCTAAATCACTCCCGGGGCCCTGTGGAACTTCAAAGATTTTTTGTTTCCAACACCCTGGAATATTTAACTAACCCTTTTCCAGATCAAATGTAATTCTCTGCATTTTGTTTATTTACAGTTTTTTCTAAGGCTGCAGCTCAAGAGCCAAGCCTTATTGTTGGTACTCAGCTGGGCATTTTTCAGCCTCTCCTCCCTGGGGGTAACTGAAACAAACATCCTTGGAAAGGAAAATGTCACCTAAGGCAAAGCAGAAAAGTGAGCAGCCCAGCCTGTGGTGCCAACACTGAATTCAAATAACAAAACCTGAAACTGAGCCTGCCCTCCCTACCTGGGTGGGTCTGAGGGACCTGCTGCCCATGCGGGTCTGGATTTCCCTTTTGGGGATGGATTGTACCACTTTTGTAATGTTATTAATATTTTATTTGGATAAAATTTCAAAAATGGAGAAAAAAATTTAAAATAGAATGAGAACACCTGTATACCCTTTACTCATAATCAACTATTGCTACCTTTTTATCTATCTGCTCTCTCATTTGTTTTCCCTCTGTGTCTCACTCTGTATACACACACACACACACACACACACACACACACACACACACATATATATTGTGAACCATTTGAGAACAGCTTGAATACTTTATGCCTCCTTACTCCCCAAAACAAACAGTACAGTTACCCACTGTAGTGAATTTAATAGTGATACAATCCTTCTATCTATTTCACTATCTATTGTCCAATTTTGACAATTAATCCAAAAATGTCCCTTGTGGCATTTCCCCTCCAGTAAAGGATGCAGTCTGGGATCATTTCTTGCATTCAGTTATCACATCTGTTTCACCTGAAATCCCATCCTTCCTGTTTCAATGGAATGTGTTCTCAGCATGTGTTTGCTCAGCTAGATTTAGTCTATGCACTGTGTGAGGAATGTTACACATTACACATTATTTTACATCATGCAGAGCACAGGGCGTTGGTCTGCCATCATTGCTGTGGCAGATTCTGGTTTCCCCATCATGATGTGGTCCAAAACTTCCACTCCACAGTTACTAGTTTTCCCAGCACACCCTCTGCATTTGCTTGCCCTGCCTGGCATTCTGCTGCAAGCAAGACCTCCCCACCCCATTCATTTCATATATTTATTTATTATTGACATGGACCTGGGAATTTTTTTGCAATAATTCATTATCATCCCTAATTATATTGGAATGAAAATTGTACCATATCTGGCTAGTAGGGAGCTCCTTCCAGTGGCTCCTGTGTTCTGTGACAAGCCTCTTCCTCCTCCCCATCCTCCCCCTCCTCCCCTTCCTCCCCCTTCTTCTCCTCCTTCTCCTTATTTTGTTTGTTTGTTTTAAATATTTCCTTACTGCCCTGCTGTTTTGGCTCAGTGGATAGAGCATCAGCCTGCGGACTGAAAGGTCCCGGGTTTGATTCCAGTCAAGGGCACATGTCCAGGTTGTGGGCTCAATCCCCAGTAGGGGGGATGCAGGAAGCCACTGATCAGTGATTCTTTCTCATCATTGATGTTTCCACCTCTCTCTCTCCCTTCTTCTCTGAAATCAATAACAATATATATTTTTAAAAAACATTTTCTTACTCTCTGACATAATAAGATATTCCAAGCTCACCTTTTACTTTGTTCATCCCTGGGATGTGCATTTTTATGCCTCAAACAGCTATTGACATGTAGCCAATTTACTTTAATGCTATATAGAGAATTTTCTTTAATAAAACTTATAATCTAGAATGGAAAGCTACCAATTAAATAGAAATCCTTTGGTGGCAAGAAACAGAAACCTGGCTTTAATTAGCATCAGCAGAATGTTAATTAATTGGTTGACAGAATCCAAGGAAGGGTTGAACAACCATCACACAGGATTCAAAAGCACCTGGGGCATCTGAACTACAGATGCGGATGCTGTCAGGCTTTCTCAGTTTTAGGACCTCTCAGCGGGGCATTGTGACCTCAGACCTCTTCTCAAAATGGCAGGAAACATGACACCCACGGTGCCCTTGGCTTACATGGTTTAGTTTACAACATCCGGGAATTCCTGTTCAAAAATCCAGGGGAAGAGACTCAGCATGTCCTGACATGGATCAGGTTTCCATTTCTATATTCATCAAGAGGGCCATGGAGATAGGCTCATAAAAGAACAGGGCAGCTTTTAAGCTGGTGAGAAGAGACAAAGGAGGAGGAGGAGGCCAGGGAGGGTGGGCAGACCATCTAGTACAAATCTGCACAGACACAATATTGGTCTGTGGATTTTCTGCTCGCTCTCCTCAGGTGCTGCAAAATGAGTTATGTTTTCTTCTAAGTGATGCCAGAATGTAAAATTTCCAACTACAAAACCATGTTATACCCTTGACAGGGTTTCATGGGTACTACAGCGAAGTATTTAGAGTAACAACCAGAATCACCTACTTGATTAACATTTGGTGTCTGCACTGTGGCATTAAAAGTAAAATAGTGAAAAGGCCACTGGGAGGGAGGGAGGCTTGGAGACTGGTCTGAAATGTTTATGACCTTAGGCAACTGGTCTGACCTTATGAACCTTAAACCAGCTTTAAAGTCACGTCCTGCTCTGACATCCCATGATTGTGTGGTCTGTGTTCAAGCAGAGTCATTATTTTGACAACTTTGGCCTTGCCTTCAAGTAGACCTCTGCCAACCATGACTATTGGTGACCACAGATGAACTGAGAGCCCAATCATGGGCTAGCCCATTTCCCTCCCTATTACCTAATCCCCAATTCCCCTCTGGCATGCCTTTGACATTCTTCTGGTTTAGACCCAATCTATAGCTCCTGTTCCACCCACAAATTTCAAATTAGGTGTGTCCAGTACCACATAAGAAGTGTCCAGCATGAGGCCAGAATGCCAGTCTCCTCCACCCCAAATTAGCAACCACTATCCTCATCATCCCAAGAATAGCCCCACCTCACACAGATAAACCCCCTGTTCCCAGATCTCACTACCACCAGCCATGGTGGTCTTAGCAGCCACGCCTACCACCAGCTGGGAGGATCTCTCAATGAATCCAGGGTCCTGGCAGGGCTATGGAACCTGCAGGAAGTGGGTACTGGGTTACAGGGCTAGGTGACTGGTGTTTATTATGAATGTGTCATGTTTCTAGGAGGATGGACATGCCTGGAAAGTGGATCCGAGACTAAACTATTGGCTTCACCATGAGGGATGGGCTTAGTGGTTCCAGGGCCCTGCCAGAAACACAGCTGTATAGACAAGCCACAGTGACCTAATCTCCCCAACTGTGAGCCGGCCTTGTCCAGCTGCTATGGGGAAGTTCTGGTTGAAGAATGTGAGAGGGAATTTGAGTGGAGGGAAAGGGTATGTGAGTGTTTGTAGAAATGGGAGGGGAGCAGGAGATGGCTGTGTTAAAGAGAAAGAAAAAAAGAAATATGTATTCTGATTGTAGGGACAGGTTATGTGAGTTGATGGTGAGCATTCCTAGAGTCAGGGAAAAGAGAAAAGGAAGCAGGGAAGACTATATGAACGCTAGCAAAATAAAAAGAAGACAGCGCCCTTGGGAGGAACAAGAAGCAACAGAGAAGGAAATAGACCACTTTTGTTCAAAGGCAGTGAGGCATGTTTCATTTTCAGATAGGTAGTTTATAAAAAGAAATTGTTGGTAAAATAAGTGAGTTTAAAAATATTTGGTTATTTCAAAGAAGGGATTAGTGAGATGTTGAGTCCTCATCATGACAAGGTTTTTGTGGAGGAGAGGTGTGGACAAGTTCACATCTTTTCTTCATCCCAAGAGTCCTTGAGCTTTAATGAGTTGACAGTCTGGTGGGTATTCCTTCCATTCATTAGTTGACCTATTATGTGCTAAACTCAGTAGTAGATGCAGGGGACACAATGGTGGAGGAGCCATCGCAGCGCAGCCTGGAAGAAGAATAGAGACAGACATGAACAGATGAAGACAGGGAAGCAAGGCATGTGCTGTATATGGTGTGTGGTTGAGAGTGGGCCATGTCCGTGGGCTATGGGAGCCCAGGGGAAAGCAGTTAAAGCACACTGGGAAACCAGGGAATACGCAGCATTAACTATGACCATGGCATCATTGCAGCATGTACAGAGGATGGTGGCATGAGGGCTTGAGGAAATGGCTGGATTCCAGCTAATTCCTAAATAGGTTGTTATGACATCAGGACACAACTATAATGAAAGCCATTCCCTGTCCTGGGATGCTCACCTCAACCCCTTATCCCTGTTGATTCCTCTCACACCTTTGCGACCAGCTTAAATATGCTCCTCAAAGAAGAGGGACCTGCCTTCAAACCAGCTCAATCTCCCATGTGCATAATCCAAGAACACCCACACCTTCTCCTTCTCAGCTATTTCAATTGTCATTAAATCATTCATTGTGAAATCAGTTGATAGTCTAGTGTTCTCTCCTCTCTTCCTTTCTTCATTCCCTCCTGATAATTTTTTTTTAATCTAGACTCTAGATTGAAAACTAAAAGCAAGGAAGTGTCATCAACTATTTAGTTCATTTTACCCATCTTTTCTATTTCTTTATGGATGGTTAGAAAATCACTAAGGTATTATAGAAAGCATGTTTTCCCAATCCTTTTGAACTAAAATTTAAGAACAATATCTCAAGAAAAATATGCAACTGAAACATTTAGACAACAAACTTAAAACTTTTATAACTGTTCATAGCAAAACTAAACTGAATACTCAAATTAAAATGATACAGCATGTAAATTCTGTAACTTGGTTATCAATCACTCTAATAATACATATAATTGATTCAATAAAGAGTGGATATTTTAGAAGGAAATAGAATAAATTATGATAGTTTATTAATGACTCAAATCAACTTGTTCAGGACATCCAAAAATGTATTCCAAAAGCTGGAAAGCAACTCATATAAAATTCGGTTCTTTCATGCAATTGAATAAGCCCAGTAAATAAGACGAGGGCTGTGTGTTCTCCCAAAGAACTCAACTTCCCCTTTTATCTTTGTGCCAGTGTTGGATCCATTGTGTTGTTGAGTAAGACACAGAAAAGTCACAGTGGCTTTGATGAGATGTGTGATCTCATTGTCCCCCTGCCCCTGCACATGGTTTCAGAGTTCTTGTACAGGTGAGTAGGGTCCTGGTTTAGACTTACTCAAAAGCAACTTGTTGCAAAGAAAAGTGCCAAAATGAGGTGTGCACCTCTCTGAGTACTTGAATGATAACAGTGTCATTAAAAAAAAAAAATCCTGGAGTAAAGCAAAACCCAGGACAACTGCTCCAAAGAGCCATTCTTATCAGTCAAAGACACATTCCAGGGCATCTAAGCATGAATATAACCAAAGCAAATTTTTTTCAGGAAGTGCTAAACCACGACAATAGTCCAAGCACAATATAGGGAGATAAATCTAGCTGTCCTACCCTGGGCTTGCTCCAAAGTCCCAGGGTTTACATGTATTCTCCCAAAGTAAGTTATTTCTCATTTTACACTCAAATGAGTAAATTTTTAACAAAGTAAGCTATAATGAAAAGTTCCCTTTCAGTCCAAATATTATGCGGTCATATCAGCTCATTGATATGAGTCAGTTGGATTCTGTCTACAGGTTGTGGCTAACCCACATGTTTGACAAGAAAGAATATTGTGTTTGCTTGTGCCCACCAATCTGTTAGCAACACATACTATTTCCAAAGCAAGACCTAAGGAAGTAGCAGGACGGTGGATGCAGGGGCCTGAGGCTCTAATCTTCTGAGAACCTAAGAGAAGGGGTAGTGGGTGCTTAGGCTAATGAGAGGATTTAGTTCAACAGTCACCCCAACTCTTTACAACATATCATTGAGGCAGCCTGTCCTCACTGCAGTGAAGTCACAAATACAACTGAGGGGAGGAATCCCACGAATTGGAGATAGGTGGGATAAAATTATTGTGAAAAAGCATTAAATAGCTCCATCTTAGTGAAACCTATTTGAGCATCTGAGCATTCTCTCCAGTTACATTTCTGTCCCTTGCAAATTGGGTGCTGATACATAGATTGGCTTCCAGGAAGATGCACTGAATGGAACTTCTGCTTAGCATTCAAATTCCAAGGTAGGAATGCTGGGCCCGGGAGCACTCGTAGAATTATGGACAGCCATTCAGGAGAGAGGTCAGGCTTACTCACTGTGACACGCAGTGTCTCCTGCCCTCCAGAATCACCAACTTTGAAAGAAAATAAATACCAGTCATCTCCTGTTTTAGGCTTCTCAGTAAAAGTAATACCTGGCTTCCTGGTTAAGTTTGCCAAAACCAGAACAATCTGAGGTTTTTTAATGAGCACTAGTGGGGGAAATGCAGAGGGCCAGGCTAACAGCTGTCTGAGGATGAGGTGGAGAGAGCAAACCCACTGGGACACATGATGACTTCAGCCATGGCAAGCGCTCTCTCCCAAGTAAGTGACAGCAGCTTGGAAAGACTTTACCTGGATGTATGTATTTAGGCTGTTTAACTTGGTTTTGGTGCATGATAACTTTCCTCATAGGTGAACTTTTACAAAGCAAAAGGGCAGACTCTGGGAAACGAAAAGATGAAACCGCTTGTTCAGAGTGGGATCAAGTCTGCAGCTGGATTCCATCCCGTTGGTATAATTAATTCAAAGGACCCACTGGGTCTGAGACTGTCTCAGATGGCCCTCCTTCCCATTGTCTGCTCTCTGTACCCCAGTCCAGGGGCTTAGAAAGGAGCCAGATGCAACAGGGACAGACATTTAAGTAGAAAAATCCATTTTATTTAAAACTTCATTTTATTAAACTCAAGGAATTTAAGGGAGTTGATCTGATGACTCAGAGGTTTTGCATTGGCCCCCTCTGAGGGCTTGGGGGAGTCTGCATGCCCACAGAGGATGCAGCTGATAAAACAGAGGCAGCTGCTGACCGGACATCAATGGTCCTTTCAGTTGACTCAGAGGGATAGAAATGCCCCATTTGCATGGAGTTCTAGGCTACAACAGTGTCCTGTTTCTTCGGCAGTGCCATCCATGTCTGTTTTCAAATCTGAGAAAATTGGCTGCCGATGTGTGCAGATCTCATTCTATCCTACCTTCAAGTGATGCCCACTCTGTAGGCAGATGTCACAAAGGAGCAGAATGGAAGACCAGCAGAGAACAATCTGCACCAAGAGGTGGTGCTGTAGTGCAGAAAAGAGCTTCCTGGCCTGAGGCATGGCCCACCCTCCCCACCACACCTCAGTGGTCAATGGGTGCTTGAGGAGGCGGAGTTGTCAGACAGCTGAGTGTTGGTAATCACCAGGAGAAATGCATTCCCCACAACAAGCTCTGAGAACTGCCAGGATGTGTGAAACAATTTAGGACAGATGTTGACGCTGTGTGAAATGTTGTACAGTGGACTCAATTATTGAGGTTTCCTGTCACCCTTAATCACGCCAGCCGCCCTTGAAGAATATGTATGCCTTTTCTCAGTCCAGAAATTGCTGAGTGATGCCTGGATTAGAGGGGTGGATGGGACCAGATGCCTCTGTATAATGGGGGAAACAATATAGCTTTCTTCCTAAAATGACCCCACAAGAGTGACTGGAGGTCACTTCATTAGATAGTTTAGTATGAAACAAGGCAAAACTTTTTACCCAACGTACGTACACATACACCATTCAAATATCCATCTTTAATTATTATAATGATTTAAGAGAATAGATTTCACTTCAGAGGAACTTAGTTGAGGCATTTGTTTGTAAGAGCACTTCCCCCTCCATGGAGCTAGAAATACTGTGAATGTGGCGATGAACAACCCCTCTATCTCCAGCTCCCAAAGTGTTGACACAGATGTTTGGCCAATCATTCATAGCAAACAGCTATTCCCATAAAGGCTCAGATTAGTTGGAATTGGCACACATTTCTTTCTTCTGTGAGCCTCAGTTGATTATAGATGATGTTTTGTTAGAGTGTATCCATGCAACATCATAAATGATGTAAAACCCAAGAAAAACAGAAACTGCACGCCAAAACCAAATTAAATACACATCAGAAAAAATGCAAGCTTGATTTGGGTTGAGGTACCATGATGCTTGCCTTGGTCTTATTGTTGCTAAAATCTCCAGGAAAACTATAAAAAGCAACCCTGACATTAATATCAATTTAAAGATGATGCGGTTGCCAACATTTATTCAACACAAAGCTCAGCCGGCTGTATCATCTCCAGCACGACCTATAGTGGCAGCAATTGCAGCCTCCACAAGCGATGAAAAATGGCCAATGCAGACAAGGCGAGGAAGAGCCTTCTTCTCTGTGTGAGTGCACTGCAACTGCCACTATTTCTCTTGTGGGCAGGACAGACTTGCTGGGAGTTGGATGCAGAGTTTGCTCTCTGGGAAACAGTTTCAAAGTCTCTTGCTGCACTTTCTTCCTTTCTCCTTCCATCTATGGACACCAGAGATGCATTCACTCCTCACACAGATCCCTGGAAATCATGTTGAATTACATAAGGTTAGTTCTGTAGCTTCTTTGGAATCTGACCTCCTTTGTCTTATTTCCCTGCTCCCCACAATCCTGAGAATGGGGTTCAGGAGAACCAGAGCAAGGCCAAAGCACAGCTGAGCACTGGTTACTCAACCAGGAAGGAGGTCACTCATCTCCCATTATAAAAGGCATGCATCGGCTTGTTAAATGCCTGCTACTGAGAAGGATCTTGCCTGATGCTGGGGAGGGAGAAAGACCAGGATGTGAAACGGTGGCATAATCTTTGCCCATAAACATGGATGCCAGGAAACAAAGTCACAGCAGGAAAGCAGATGGATAGTTTGGAGAGTTGAAACTCCTGGATATCAGGCAGGGCGATAACCACTTCCCTGGCAAGAAAGTAATTGACATCAGGTGAATGGAGAAAAGGCTGAATGTGCTTCCTCCATTGGGGAGGCTGATCCAGAAACATGGTGTGAACACAGAGGACCCACCCATTCTACAGCTGTGGTCACTGCCCATCACAGTGGTGCTTCTTTGGCAGAAGGTGCGACTGTCAACCACCCTCATGGTCTTACATTGAGAATTTCACCCACATGACAATATGGCACCTTGCAGAATCTTATGCTACCTCTTCTATTTCACAAACACTAGTCAAGCTGCTTCCACACAGAGTAATTTGGTCCACTACCCTCAACATTTCTACTGTGACATATCTCCATATATGTCACCCTCGCCAAGGAACAAGAGTAACATGCTCTTTTCTGTTAAACAAAATGCATCCGGAAGTGAAGAGAGGGGAATAGGCAAGCCCGCAAGTATTGAAATGAACTGAACTTATGAGTGAGAACCTGTCTTAGTTCTTGGCTTAAATGGTTAAGCCTTCTGAGATACTAGGGAAGTTATTCATTCATTAATTTTCCAAAAATTTGAGGGACTACCCCACGCCCACACAGAGGCCCCTTCTTGTCTTTGGGACTCCTGCCCCATCAGACTCACCATCTGTGGTGGAGGGAAGCCTCTCAGGAGGAGGCATTTGAACAGAGACCCAACCTAATTAGGTGAGCCGCTAAAGCAGTGGTTCTCAACAGGGAAGCCTCTCAGGAGGAGGCATTTGAACAGAGACCTGACCTAATTAGGTGAGCCGCTGGGGAACTTCCTAGAGGGGCGTGCTCCAGGTGGGGGGCCAGGGCCTGAGGAGACCTGCAGGTGGGAAGGATGTGGCATATTCTGTGAACAGCAGGAGTGAAGTGCTCTCGGTGGCCAAGAGTAAGAAGAGGCAGCATTTGCAAATGCAAGTCTACAGGCCATCATAATATGAATTTTACTTTAAGCAAAATGGGAAGCTTTTGGAGGTGTTTGAGCAGGGGCATAGCATGATAGTATTTAGGTTTTGAAGTCATTCCTCAGGCACCTGTGAGGAGACTAGATATTAGATATTAGTGGGGAAAAGGGAAAGAGCAGAAATTCTGGGAGTGGATCTTCTCCCAGTGATCTGGGGAGAAGAAGTGGCCTGGCCAGAAAGAGAGGCCAGAGGAGGGGAAGTCCACAGAAACATTCTGCCATTGCATTTGAGCTCTGAGGACATGAGAGACCCATAGCTGCCTCTCAAGCGAGGTCTGAGGAGGGCAGAGCTACTGACTGAAGGGCAAGATTTCAGGAATGCTCAGGTAGACGTGGGAAAGACATGTTTGTGATGCTCCTGGGACATCCTCTGCCGGAAGCCAATTCCAGCATGACAGCAGGGCTGAATCATCTGGAGTGGCTGAAGGGCATTTCCCCAAACCTGAAAAGGATGCATTAAATTGATTGTTTGCTGCCAGACAGCTCAGGGCATCTTAATCTACAGGTTATTGCCTCCTACTGGCCAAAAACCTGAACAGCCGAAGTGGATTCTTCCAATCGGACAATGGACTCTGTATAGAACCTGACCCTTTGAAGTGTATATCTCCACCTCGCCTCAGGACAATTTGTGTTAATAAAAAGCATGGGGTCCTGAGATGAGGAGATCTTAGTTTCTTAAGCTAGGCTCCTCTGACCCCCAAATGCCTTTCAAAATTATGCTTCGTCTCTGGACTCCTTATTTAAGTTACACACAGCCCCTTCTCCAGATTGCTGAACCCTTTTTAATGCCGGAACAAGAACCCCGGCAATCTTCGTGGGCATGTTGAAGGCTAAAACAAACAGGGACATGTCCGAAATAGCTCACCTCAAAGCCACCACCGGTTCTCTAAAATCTGCAGCTGTCAACAGGATGAGATATCGCATTTGAGGTGGACCAGCAAAGTGTCTGCTTTCTCTCTCTCAGAGGACACCGGAGCATTTCTACAGGTTTTGTTCAGTGATTGAGCTCAGGCCTGAACAGCCTGTCATTACAGGGCTGGCACATGTACTGAAGGGCAAGGGGACCACTGAAGCCCCTTAAGACCACCTCCATGTTCTTTCCCACACACTGAACTGTTGGATAAAGTTGTTGAGAAGAACTGGAATGCCCCCCAGATATTCTACAATTTTATTTCTCACAGTGGACTCTCAGCAGTATGATCAATTTAGAGTCCCTCTTAAAGCAAGCCCTAACATGGTAATTGTACGAGTATGATGTTTTCAATTACACATTTATGAGCTGGCGTTTCTCTTCCAACTTACAATTCTTCTCTCTCATCACTCTCCAGTTGTTCCTGATCTGCATCCCTTTCTCCTCCTCACAAGACAATCATTAAACTGCTCCAATCACCAGGAAATGGTGGAAAGAATGAATGAGTTTGGCTTTCAACATGCCTAAGTAGACAGTTGGGAAGTGGCTGAAAATTAAAACCAGGCAGCTTAATGATACTAGCGTGGCCTGCTTGAGAAAATGAGCCCAGCTCCCAGTCCCGGGGTGTTGAATCTATGACATCAGAGCTCAGAGAGAATGGCTGGAGATTGGTGTCCTTGGTGACAGCCCTGATGCAGAGGAAGCCATGCAGTGGGGCTTGTCTCTCTAGCCCCAAAGGAAGCCAGCTTGGTGCCTGGTGGCAGCTTTCTCCAGTCAAAGAGAAAATGGGTGGTTCCTGCAGAGATGAGTTTGGCGCTGAGATAGAGCGGGATGGTCCTTTAGCATCTTCCCAGGGTTCCCCTCTCTCCCCAACACTGGCTGAAAATGGGGAGCTGCAACCAACCCATAGCCAGGGAGTTTAGTTTGGGTAATTTTTTTCACCTGGTAGATTTCACTGAAAACTTTACAGAGTGACTTTTATAGACTTGTAATCAGGAACTCAGAAAGTGAGGTCAGGTGTAGCTGGGGAAACCATGGCTTGGAGTGCAACGATGTGGCAGTCACATTAAAAGGTTTCAATCTGGGGGTCTGGCGTTGGTAGTTTCTCTCAATTTATCATCAAGGGCAAACAATGTGTTTATATTAACATCTCATAAAGAACATTGTGCCATGATAGTTAGTTATTATATTGCCCCAAATGTGAGCATTGTAACAACCATGGACAACAATGAAGCTTAGAATGGACTCTCTTTAAAATATTCATTAAAAGGCAACCATGGAGACACCATACAGATTCTTTCCATCACAAACAACAGCAAGGAAAGCAATTATCCCAAACATGGGAAGAATTTTGCCTGGTTGTCAGCATCTTTGGGATGTCTTTGGGGTTCTCGTGCATTTTACTAACTAACTAAGATCAAATCTCTTCTGATTTATTTTTTATTTCCACAAGCACACATGGGCCATCTTAGCAGCACAGAAATTTCTAAAGCCAGTGCAACCCAACATGAGTGACTGTGGGAAGCAGAATTCTAAGATGACCCCCAGATTTCTATCGCTCCCCCAGAGGCCATGGTGTGCACAAATCATCCCCCAGTTATTCAATCACACTAACCTAAGTACTGCTGAGATTGAGTCTTGCAGATGAAAATAGGTTCAAAATCAGTTGGCTTCAAGATAGATTATTCTGGGTGAACCTGACCTAATTAGGTGAGATGCTAAAGGGATGGAGAACTTCCTGAAGAGATTTGAAGCATAAGGAAAATTCAACATGAGGGAGGTTCCCTGTTCCTGGCTTTGAAGATGAGGGGACCACATGGTAAGGAATGTGAACAAACTCCAGCGCCTAAGGTTCTCAGTCTTACAACCATGAAAAGAAATTAATTCCACCAACAACCTGCCTAAGTTGGAAGCAGATTCTTTTCTTGAGTCTCCAGATAGGAAGAAAGCCTGGCCAACACCACAGTTTCACTGTGTGAGACCCTGAGCCAAGAATCCGGCCTCACTGTGCCTGGCCTTCTGACCTGGAGGTCTGTGTGGTAATGCATGGCTGTTGGTTTACACCACTAAGTTCTCGGTAACTTTTACACAGCAAAGGAAAGCTAACAAAATCTGTTATGCAATCAATAGATGCAGATTTCCTAAGCAGGCTCCACTATCCCACAGCCCCAGACACCAACATTCTCAGCAAAATGGGTCAATAATGCTGATCCTCCATTCCTCTTCTGGGAATGGTGAGGACTGCTGAGAAAAATGCCTAAAATTCCGTTGGAAAAATAGAAAGCACCATCTAAGGCAGAGTGGATCATGTTCCTGTTGTCAATGATTATATTTAACTAGAGGCCTGGTGCACAAAATTCGTGCACTGGGGGAGGGGGTTCCTCAACTCAGTCTGCCCCCTCTCACAGACTGGGAGCCATCAGGGGATGTCCTACTAACGGCTTAGGCCTGCTCCCCACAGTCTGGCCTCTGGGGGAGGTGACCGAGCTGATCAGGGGAAGGTGCCAGCCCCATCACCCCATTGCTGCTGCCACTGCCAGCCACCGCAGCCGCCAAGGCGTTTTCATCAACACAGACGCCAGTCCCTTCACCACGAAAAAATGACAACTTTCTTTAGGCATTTTCAAGATTTCTCTTTCATAAGATATGACATTTCTTTCTTTCTTTCTTTTTTTATCCTCACCTGAGGATACATTTCCATTGATTTTTAGAGAGCTTGGAAGAGAGAGGGAAAGACAGAGAGAAACATCAAAGTGAGAGGAACACTTTGATTGGTTGCCTCCTGCATGAGCCCTGCCTGACCTGGGCCCCGGCCAGGGAGGAGCCTGCAACCTAAGTACATGCCCTTGATCAGAATTGAACCTGGACCCTGTGGTCGGTAGGCCGAGGCTCTATCCACTGAGTCAAACCAGCTAGGGCAGGATATGACATTTCTTAGCCCCTCCAGCAGCGGACCTTAGTTTTTTCCTCCAGGAGTATGGTGAAAAAACCCTAGATCACCTTCTGGGATTCTTATTACCCAAGTTTCCAAGAACACTGTGAGTGGCAGCATACAGGGAGCTTAGCCAATGAGTGGTCAGAAAAGGTGTTTCCTTTGCAGTTCACATTCAGAGGCCCCCCTGCATTGTGTCCGCTGGGCTGGGGGTGTGCTGCCTGCCCAGACGCCCTTCCTCTCTCCGCAGCTGGGGCGCGGGACGCTATGGGCGCCGCCATCTTTGTGATGGAGTGACAGTTGGCTTGCATATCACCCTTTTATTAGATTAGATTAGATTATAGCTGTCTTCATTTTTGCTTTTGGAGATGTTTTGTCCTTTTCATAATTTTGCTTGAAAAATAATAGTATCAGGAAAATAGTCTTTCCTGGCTGCAGGGCTTAGAAAGTTGGTGTTCACTGGCTGTTCGTTGTTGTTTCCTGGAAAAGGTCTAGTAACCATCACATTCTTAGAGAGTCACAGGATAGTAGCAGGTTGAAGGCCTGGAGAAGTTCTGCTACAGGGAGACTTGCTTAACAAGACTTAACTGGGCATTTCCCAACACTGCTGTTCCAAAAAGTGCTTTCCTCCATTCTAATAAATCTCACGGGACTCGAGGAACCCAGTTTGAGAAGACTGGTTCAGAGTTTAATAACAAACAACAACAATAACAAGAAAAACACTCAACAAATAAATGAATATCTGCCCACTCTCCATAGCAATCCAGCCATGCTGTGTCCTGAGCATATGAGAGCCTGCACCCTCATGAGTGTGGCAGGTGCTTTTGGCCAACACTTGGATGTTCCCCTATGACCTTGGACCTAAACATTCCCAGACACTCCAGGCACAGCAAAAGGAGGTCTGGTAAGAATATTTAAGACAAGTGGCTTCACTACATAGAGGGAAATTTTATGGCTTCAAAATGCTCAGTAAGAAAGGAAAATAATTTTGAATAGGAAACACGTGACCTGATAAGAAAATGAAAAGTCACTGTCCTAAAAAAATGAACACCTTTTCACTTATCTAAATGCTACATAAATAGACTCTCAACCAGTTGCACAAAAAAAGCTGTGACTTTTTAAATGAGATCTGGTCAGCCAGATAAAGTGTATTACATATCAACAGTGATTTACATGTTATGGCCTGGGGCCAAGACAAGAGGAAGATCAAGAGAATAGAACAGGCAATCCAAAAACATTCTCTCCTGTACAGGCACTTCACATCTGAGCCAAAGGACTTTCAAAGATGAATTATTCAACAAATAGAGTCAAGAAAACTGGCTAGCTCTTTTTTTGTTGGGGGGTGTGTGTTATATTTTCAACTCTCCTCTTATTTTAAAATGAACTTTAAATGGAATAGAAATTTATGTGAGAAATAATAACCTCTAAATATAGTAGAAGAAAGCATAGATAAATATTTAATCCTGGGGTTAAGAAATAATTTAATCGCAAAAGTGAAACCATAAAGAAAAATACTGATGGGCTAGATCAGTGATGGCGAACCAATGACACGCGTGTCAGAGGTGACACGCGAACTCGTTTTTTGGTTGATTTTTCTTTGTTAAATGGCATTTAAATATATAAAATAAATATCAAAAATATAAGTCTTTGTTTTACAATGGTTGCAAATATCAAAAAATTTCTATATGTGACACAGCACCAGAGTTAAGTTAGGGTTTTTCAAAATGCTGACACGCCGAGCTCAAAAGGTTCGCCATCACTGGGCTAAATTATATATAAATTTCTCTTATAAAGAAAAACTAAATGAAAAGGTAAAGGGACCTTGAGAAAAATATGTCTAACATTTATAAAAGACCGATGATCGGTATTCTAAATGGATAAATGAATTACAAATGAATGAGAAAACGTTGAATTCCCTCAAAGGAAAATGGGCAAAGAGCATGAGTAGGCAAGCTAAATTGGGGCAGGAATGGCCAATAAACATGTGAGAAGATATTTGACCTCATAGGCAGTGGAATAAGTTGAAACAAAGTAATAAAATACCTGTCTGATAGGATAGAATGAGAATGAGTGAGAATCATCCATGCTGGTTATAGTGATGGGAGGTGTGTCAGTCAAACAGAGTAAATTTTACAAAATTTCAGGAAAACAATGTTAAGAGAAAAAAAATAGAATTCAGACATAGGCAATGGATGACTCTGTCTTTTCAAGGTGTTGGCTAACCGTCACTTAATATCTATCTGAATCATTGGAAGTAACCACCTTGGTTTAACAGATTATTTTCTATTGCTAAGGATACTTCACAAGCTGTGAGAGTCCATGTTAACAGGAAACTGAGAGCAACGCAAGTGGTTCCTGTCTGATGTCAGTGGAAATGAGTGATGTCCTGTAGCCTTGGGAAGGCTGACGGCCCAAAGGTTAGTGCTCCATTGTGGGCACCACTGAACACCCTCTTCCCAGTGTTTTTGCAGTACTTTTGGGCCCCGTCTCCACTTCTTTCTGAACCTGCCCTACCATCTTGCTGGTTGTCTCACTCAATGAGACAAGGAAACCTTGGACAGAGGCTTGCTTTGTATTTGCATGAGAGTTGCATTTTAACTTTAAAAAAATGATACTTGGACCAAAATTTGGCAAAACTATATCAAAGTTCTTGACGAGATGCCTCTTCTCTGCAACAGTAATTGAACATCTAGGAATGTCCACAGTGGATATGCTTGGAAAGAGGAGGGCAAAAAGCTCTAAGGAAATTTGGACAGCTCTGTTTAATGTCGTCAAAAGAAAAAGAAAAACAATGAGAGAGAAAGAGAGGGAGATAGAGAGAGGAGACAAAAGGAAATGAATTACTGATTCTCAACCTGGAGTGGTTCTGGCCTCAGGGAGAGTTTTGATTGTCCCAACTGGAAGAAGCTGCTGCTGTCATCTAGTGGGCAGAGGCCAGGATTGCCGCTCAGCCTCCTACAGGGCACAGGGCAGC